>NC_082685.1:141578423-141879881 GCF_949987515.2 Delphinus delphis | reverse complement strand
ACCTCTATCTTGACTCCAACCACGTAGAATCACCTTGTCTCTTTTTGCACTTTATGTAAGTGGAACTGTACAGGTTGTGCTTTTCTGTGTCTAGCTCCTTTTATTCATCATTATGTTCATGAAATTCATCCATATTTTTGCATGTTCCTGTAGATCATTTGTTCTCATTTGCTGTAAAGTATCACATTTTTGTGAATATACCACAAATTAGTCCTCCATTCGACTACTGAGGGTATTTGGGTAGTTTCTACGGTTTACCTATTGCAAATAGTGCTGCTATGAACATCCTAGTACCTTCTAGGATGTATACCTAGGAGCAGAATTAATGAATCGTAGGGAATATATATTCAGCTTTAGTAGATTCTGAAAATGAACTTTTTCATTTCAGCCATTCTGGTGATTGTGTAATAGCATTTCATGTGGTTTTATTTTGCATTTCCCTGATGACGAATGGAGTTGAGAATCTTTCCTGTGCTTATTGGTTATTTGGATAGCTTATTTTGTGAATCGTCTATACATTTTTCTATTGGGTTGCCTGTCATTTTCTTACTGATTTATGAAAGTTATTCTGGATGTGAGTCCCTTATCTGATGTATGCCATTGCAAATATCCTTTCCACTGTGGAGTTGCCTTTTAATTCTCTTAATAATGTCTTTTGATGAACAGGTGCTCTTAGATTTAATATTGTCTAATTTATCAATTTTATGTTTAATGTTTTCTGTGTCCTCTTTAAGAGCTTTTTACCTACTCCAAAGTCATGAAAATATTCTCCTATGTTTTAACAATTTTTTAAAAAGGTCCAATTCCTTCTTTTCTGCCTTTTCTTCTTACCTTTACTTTCCTTACTTTTCTTGCTTTCTATGACTCCCCCCTTTCCTGTTTCTCCTTTCCTTACTTTTTTTTCCCCTCTGTTTCTCTGTCCAAATAAGCAGCATAAGAAAACCTTTCATCTTTTCATTATGAAAATCAGATTCGTCCTCAGCCTAAAATATTCCGTGGTCTACCAAAGCTTTCAGGATGAAGTTGGAATTTCTTAGCTTAGGAATTAAGGTTTATAATGATCTTTCTCCTGCCTACCTCTCTGGCCTCCCCTGATTACTGTCTCCACCTGAAACATACTCTTCATTGCAATCATATTGTGATATTAAAGTTCCTAAAGATATCTGCTTTTTTATGCTTCCATGCCTTTGCATATGCTGTTCTGTCTGCCTGGTACACTCTTCCTCCTTTTCTTTTTAATTAATTACCATTCATCCTTCAAAACTCAGCCCAACAAAGTTTTCTCTGGTGATCTTTCTGCTCCACACATCTGGTTTAGCTGTGCTTCCTTTGCTCCCTCAGCATCCTGGGCATATCTGGGTTATGACACTTATCACACTCTATCATTTTGCCTGTCTTTCTCCCTCACTGGAGTCACAAGATGCTTGAGAGGAAGGACAGTGTCTTATTGGCCTTTATGTGTCTAATGTCAATATGCCTGGATTGTAGAAGATGCTCTAAGTGTTGAATAAGTACATTTGGAGATCAATGCAGCCCTGCTTTATGGCTGAGGAAAACAGTGGATGTGAAGTGATAACCAGACCAAACTAGACAAAAGAGATGGAATTTATTGAGGATACATGCACCAACATTTTCTGTTATTGGGACCTCTTGATTGAGAATTCTGTGTGGAGCTTTCCCATAGCATATTGGTTTTGCTAGTAAGCTCTGCACTAGTTCTTTTTCTTATCTGTTCTCTCTGGAAGTTTATGGTTCATTTTGAGAGAACTGGCAATATTTAAATGCTCTGGTAACATCATTACATCAGTTCCCTTTCTGTACACCTTGTCAAGAGATTTCCTAGCCATTCATCTATCTTAAGAAAAAATAAATGAAATCACTTTTGCTAGCGCATGTCTTTCATTTTTTGTTAAGTGTTCATGTTATATTTTTATTTAATTAATTATGAATAAGCAATGTGTGCATATGGTTTAAATTCAAAAGGTGAGAAGGATATATAGTGAAAAGATTCTTCCTAAAAGCCTCATTTTAACAATACCAAATGTTGGGGGAGATTGGTTCAAGATGGCAGAGTAGAAGGATGTGCGCTCAGTCCCTCTTCTGAGAGCACTGGAATCACAACTAACTGTTGAACAATCATCGACAAGAAGACACTGGAACTCACCAAAAGGATACCCCACATCAAGAGACAGAGAAGAAACTGCAATGAGACAGTAGGAGAGGCACAATCACAATAAAATCAAATCCCATAACTGCTGGGTGGGTGACTCGCAAAATGGAGAACAGTTATACCACAGAAGTCCACCCACTGGAGTGAAGGTTCTGAGCCCCATATCAGGCTTCCCAACCTGGGGGTCTGGCAACAGGAGTAGGAATTCCCAGAGAATCAGACTTTGAAATCTAGCGTGATTTGCTAGCAGGACTTGGACAGGACTGAGGGAAACAGAGACTCTTCTCTTGGAAGGCACACACAAAGTAGTGTGCACATCAGGACACGGGGGAAGGAGCAGTGACCCCATAAGAGACTGAACCAGACTTACCTGTTAGTGTTGGAGGGTCTCCTACAGAGGCGGGAGGTGATGTGGCTCACCACAGGGACAAGGACACTGGCAGCAGAAGTTCTGAGAAGTACTCCTTGGCATGAGCCCTCCTGGAGTCCACCATTAGCCCCACCAAAGAGCCTGTAGCCTCCAGTGCTGGGTTGCCTCAGGCCAAACACCCAACATGGAAGGAACACAGCCCCACCCATCAGCAGACAAGTGGATTAAAGTTTGACTGAGCTCTTCCCACCTGATCAACACCCAGGTCTACCCACCAGCAGTCCCTTCCATCAGGAAGCTTGCACAAACCTTTTAGATAGCCTCATCCACCAGACGGCAGACATCAGAAGCAAGAAGGACTGCAGTCCTGCAGCCTGTGGAACAAAAAACACAGTCACAGAAAGACAGACAAAATGAAAAGGCAGAGGACTATGTCCCGGATGAAGGAACAAGATAAAACGCAGGAAAACAACTAAATGAAGTGGACATAGGCAACCTTCCAGAAAAAAGAATTCAGAATAATGATACTAAGCATGATTCAGGACCCCGGAAAAAGAATGGAGGCAAAGATTGAGAATATGCAACAAATGTTTAACAAAGACCTAGAAGAATTAAAGAACAAACACCTAGAAGAATTAAAGAACAAATAAACAAAAGAATTAAAGAGATGAACAATAAAATAACTGAAATGAAAAATACACTAGAAGGAATCAATAGCAGAATAACTGAGGCAGAAGAACAGATAAGTGACCTGGAAGACAGAATGGTGGAATTCACTGCTGTGGAACAGAATAAAAAAAGAAGAATGAAAAGAAATGAAGACACCGTAAGAGACCTCTGGGACAACGTTAAATGCACCAACATTTGCATTATAGGTGTTCCAGAAAGAGAAGAGAAAGGAAGGGACCTGAGAAAATCTTTGAAGATATTATAGCTGAAAACTTCTCTAAATGGGAAAGGAAATAGCCACCCAAGTCCAGGAAGCACAGAGAGTCTCAGGAAGGATAAATGTAAGAAGAAACACACTGAGACACATAGTAATAAAATTGACAAAATTAGACAAAGAAAAATTATTAAAAGAAACAAGAGAAAAATGACAAATAATATACAAGGAAACTCCCATAAGGTTAACAGCTGATCTTTCAGCAGAAACTACAAGCCAGAAGAGAGTGGCACGATATATTTAAAGTGATGAGAGGGAAGAACCTACAACCAAAGTTATTCTACCCAGCAAGGATCTCATTCAGATTCAGTGGAGAACTCAGTAGCTTCAAAGAGAAGCAAAAGCTTAGAGAATTCAGCATCACCAAACCAGCTCTACAACAAATGCTAAAGGAACTTCTCTAAGTGGGAAACACAAGAGAAGAAAAGGAACAACAAAACAAACCCAAAACAATTAAGAAAATTGTAATAGGAACATACATATCGATAATTACCTTAAATGTGAATGGATTAAATGCTCGAACCAAAAGACATAGCCTCGCTGAATGGATAAAAAACAAGACCCATATATATGCTGTCTACAAGAGACCCACTTCAGACCTAGGGACACATACAGACTGAAAGTGAGGGGATGGAAAAAGATATTCCATGCAAATGAAAATCAAAAGAAAGCTGGAGTAGCAATACCCATATCAGATAAAATAGACTTTAAAATAAAGACTATTACAAGAGACAAGGAAGGACACTACATAATGATCAAGGGATCAATCCAAGAAGATATAACAATTATAAATATATATGCACCCAACATAGGAGCACCTCAATACATAAGGCAAATGCTAATGGCTATAAAAGAGGAAATCAAAATTAACACTATAATAGTGGGAAACTTTAACACCTCACTTACACCGATGGACAGATCATCCAGACAGAAAATAAATAAGGAAACAGAAGCTTTAAATGACACAATAGACCAGAAAGATTTAATTGATATTTATAGGATATGCCATCTGAAAACAGCAGATTACACTTTCTTCTGAAGTGCATATGGAACATTCTGCAGGATAGATCACATCTTGGGTCACAAATAAAGCCTCGGTAAATTTAAGAAAAATGAAATCATAGCAAACATCTTTTCTGACCACAGCACTATGAGATTAGAAATCAATTGTAGGGAAAAAACCGTAAAAAACACAAACACATGGAGGCTAAACAATACGTTACTACATAACCAAGAGATCATTAAAGAAATCAAAAATACCTAGAAACAAATAACAATGAACACACGACAATCAAAAACCTATGGGATGCAACAAAAGCAGTTCCAAGAGGGAAGTGTATACTGAAACAATCCTACGTCAAGAAACAAGAAAAATCTCAAATAAACAATCTAACCTTACACCTAAAGGAACTAGAGAAAGAAGAAAAAAAAACCCAAAGTTAGTAGAAGGAAAGTAATCATAAAGATCAGAGCAGAAATAAATGAAATAGAAACAAAGAAAACAATAGCAAAGATCAATAAAACTAAAAGCTGGTTCTTTGAGAAGATAAACAAAATTGACAGACCATTAGCCAGACTTATCAAGAAAAAGAGGGAGAGGACTCAAATAAATAAAATTAGCAATGAGAAAGGAGAAGTTACAACGGACACTCTAGAAATACAAAGCATCCTAAGAGACTACTACAAGCAACTCTATGCCAATAAAATGGACAACCTGAAAGAAATGCACAAATTCTTAGAAAGGTATAACCTTCCAACACTGAACCAGAAAGAAATAGAAAATATGAACAGACCAATCACAAGTAATGAAATTGAAACTGTGATTAAAAATCTTCCAACAAACAAAAATCCAGGACCAGATGGCTTCACAGGTGAATTCTATCAAACATTTAGAGAATAGCTAACACTCATCCTTCTCAAACTCTTCCAAAAATTTTCAGAGGAAGGAACACTCCCAAGCTCATTCTACGAGGCCATGGTCACCCTGATACCAAAACCAAAGATACTACAAAAATAGACAGTTACAGACGAATATCACTGATGAATACAGATGCAGAAATCGTCAACAAAATACTAGCAAACAGAATCCAGCAACACAAAAGGATCATACACCATGATCAAATGGGATTTATCCCAGGGATGCAAGGATTCTTCAGTATATGCAAATCAATCAATGTGATACACTATATTAAAAAATTGAAGAATAAAAACCATATGATCATCTCAATAGATGCAGAAAAAGCTCTGGACAAAATTCAACACCCATTTATGATAAAAGAAACTCTCCAGGAAGTGGGCATAGAGGGAACCTACCTCAACATAATAAAGGCCATATACGACAAACCCACAGAAAACATTCTCAATGGTGAAAAACTGAAAACATTTCCTCTAAGATTAGGAACAAGACAAGGATGTCCACTCTCACCACTGTTATTCAACATAGTTTTGGAAGTCCTAGCCATGGCAATCAGAGAAGAAAAAGAAATAAAAGGAATACAAATTGGAAAAGAAGAAGTAAAACTGTCACTGTTTGCAGATGACATGATACTATACGTAGAGAACCCTAAAGACTCTACCAGAAAACTACTATAGCTAATCAATGAATCTGGTAAAGTTGCAGGATACAAAATTAATGCACAGAAATCTCTGGCATTCCTATACACTAACAATGAAAGATCGGAAAGAGAAATGAAGGAAAGAATCCCATTCACCACTGCAACAACAAGAATAAATTACCTAGGAATAAACCCACCTAAGGAGGTGAAAACCTGTACTCATAAAACTATAAGACCCTGATGAAGGAAATCAAAGATGACACTAACAGATGGAGAGATATACCATGTTCTTGGATTGGAAGAATCAATATTGTGAAAATGACTATCCTAACCAAAGCAATCTACAGATTCAATGCAATCCCTATCAAATTACCAATGGCATTTTTCACAGAACTAGAACAAAAAGTCTTAAAATTTGTATGGAGACACAAAACACCCCGAATAGCCAAAGCAGTCTTGAGGGAAAAAAACGTAGCTGGAGGAATCAGACTCCCTGACTTCAGCCTATACTACAAAGCTACAGTAATCAAGACAATATGGTATTGGCACAAGAACAGAAATAGACATCAATGGAACAGGTTTAGAAAGCCCAGAGATAAACCCACGCACCTATGGTCAACTAATCTATGACAAATAAGCCAAGGATAGGCAATGGAGAAAAGACAGTCTCTTCACTAAGGAAAACTGGACAGCTACATGTAAAAGAATGAAATTAGAACACTCCCTAACACCATACACAAAAATAAACTCAAAATGGATTTAAGACCTAAATGTAAGACCGGATACTATAAAACTCTTAGAGGAAAACATAGGAAGAACACTCTTTGACATAAATCACAGCAAGATCTTTTTTGACCCGCCTCTTAGAGTAATGGAAATAAAAACAAAAATAAACAAATGAGACCTAATGAAACTTAAAAGCTTTTGCACAGCAAAGGAAACTATAAACAAGACGAAGAAACAACCCTCAGAATGGGAGAAAATATTTGCCAACAATTCAACGGACAAAGGATTAATGTCCAAAATATATAAACAGCTCATGTAGCTCAATATTAAAAAAACATACAACCCAATCCAAAAATGGGCAGAAGACCTAAATAGACATTTCTCCAAAGAAGACTTACAGATGACCAAGAGGCACATGAAAAACTGCTCAACATCACTAATTACTAGAGAAATGCAAATCAAAACTACAGTGAGGTATCAGTTCACACTGGTTAGAATGGGCATCATCTACAAACAACAAATCTACAAACAACAAATGCTGGAGAGGGTGTGGAGAAAAGGGAACCCTCTTGCACTGTTGGTGGGAATGTAAATTGATACAGCCACTATGGAGAACAGTATGGAGTTTCCTTAAAAAACTAAAAATAGAATCACCCTATGACCCAGCAATCCCACTACTGGGCATATACCCAGAGAAAACCATAATTCAAAAAGACACATGCACCCCAGTATTCATTGCAGCACTATTTACAATAGTCAGGTCATGGAAGCAACCTAAATGCCCATCGACAGACGAATGGATAAAGAAGATATGGTACATACATACAATAGAATATTACCCAGCCATAAAAAGGAACGAAATTGGGTCATTTGTAGAGATGTGGTTGGATCTAGAGACTTGTCATACAGGGTGAAGTAACTTCGAAAGAGAAAAACAAATATCGTATATTAAAGCATATATGTGGAACCTAGAAGAATGGTACAGATGAACCGGTTTGCAGGGCAGAAATAGAGATACTGATGTAGAGAACAAACGTATGGATACCAAGGGGGGAAGCTGCGGGGGTGGTGGTGGTGGTGGGATGAATTGGGAGATTGGGATTGACATGTATACACTAATATGTATAAAATGGATAACTAATAAGAACCTGCTGCATAAAAATTAAAATAAAATTCAAGAAAAAAGACACATGCACCCCAATGTTCATTGCAGCACTATTTACAATAGCCAGGTGATGGAAGCAACCTATATGCCCATCGACAGACGAATGGATGAAGAAGATGTGGTACATATATACAATGGAATATTACTCAGCCATAAAAAGGACCGAAATTGGGTCATTTTTAGAGATGTGGATGGACCTAGAGACTGTCATACAGAGTGAAGTAAGTCAGAAAGAGAAAAATATCATGTATTAATGCATATATGTGGAATCTAGAAAAATGGTACAGGTGAACCAGTTTGCAAGGCAGGAATAAGAGACACAGATGTAGAGAACAAACGTATGGACACCAAGGGGGAAAAGCAGGGGGAGGGGTTGGGTGGTGGTGGTGGGATGAATTGGGAGATTGGGATTGACACAGGTACACTAATATGTATAAAATAGATAGCTAATAAGAACCTGCTGTATAGAAAAATAAATTAAAAAAACAATACCAAATGTTGGCAGCAATGTGGAGTAACTAACTGGAACTCTCATGTACTTGGGAGTGTAAATTGGTACAAACACTTGGAAAAGCTGCTTGGAAATATCTGCTAAATCTTAAATACTTTTACCTGTGGATCTAACAATTCCTCAGAAGTGAGTTTTTGTATGTCCTCCAAAAGACTCCTTGAATACTACCAGAATACTCCTAGCAAATTTTATTCATTACGTCTCTAAACTGAAAACAATGCAATGTTCACCATAAGTAGTGTATATACAAACTATGGTATATTGATACATCATTTATTCATATGCAATGGAATACTACATGGTAATGAAAAAGGACTGCCACATGCAAGAAGATGGTTGAATCTCATAGCCATAATGTCCAATGAAAGAAGCCAGACATGAGAGATTAGATACTGTATGAATCCATCTATATTGTGATCTAGGTCAGAGGCCAGTTGTCTTTTGGGTCTGGGAATTGACTGGATAGGAGCAGGGGGTGGTGTCCTCTGGGGTTCTGGAAATGTTCTGTGTTTGACCAAGGTTGTGGTTATAAGGGTGAATACTTATGTGAAAATTCACTGAGCTGTTCACTTAAGATTTGCACACTTTACCTCAATAGAATAGTAAATAATAATGTTAAAAACACACCCACAAAAACATTTTAAAAAGTCTCTTCCTATTTTCCAAGCTCTCCTCCCTACAGATAACCAGTATTATCACTGTTTTTGGTGAACCCTTTCAAGGATATTTTGTGCAAGTATAGACAAATGAATATATATGTACATGCATGGGTATTTAAAGGTGTGTATGTAATTTTTTTTGCTGTTTTATAAATAGATGGTAGCTTTTTATACCAACTGTTTTGTTCCTTTCGGGTTTTTTCCTCAACAATCTTGGAGGTTGTTAGATGTTTTGGTATATAAGTTTTATGTATTATAACATAAGTGATAGCCTGAATTATTCTCTACCCTGACCAAAGAAGGTTGTGGTAAAATATAAATAGAAGGAATGATGGTAGATGTTGTAAACCCGTGAAGTCTGCTTTCTATTGATTATCTCAGTGTTAATGGCAGTGCTACCCTGGAACTAACATTAAAGCAAGTTTAGACTTAAAATTGGTAGATAAGTTAAAAAATAACCATTCCAGAGACTTGTAATTTTCCAGTTCTAGTTGAATGGTTTATGTCTTTTCTTCAAATTGAAGTATGGAGTGATGTCTTCATTAAGTGATAGGAGATTTAAAACTATTTTCAAACTTCCTGAGTCCAGAGACTGTTTGGAGGTTCAGTTCACTCTTCAGGTCCAAATGAATGTCCTGAAGCCATCAGTCAAGCGTAATTTTTGAGCACGTGCTGTGTCAGGTGCTGTCTCACTGTGTGCTCCCCTGGCCTTCCTTCTGTGCCTGTGACGGGGGAAGGGCTCTCCCTCTTCTTATAAGGCCTCTGGTCCTAGGGGATTAGGGTTCTACCCTCTTGACCTCGTTTAACCTTAATTACTTCCTAAAGACCCTATGTCCAAATACAGTCACATTGAGGGTTAGGGCTTCAATTTATGAATTTGGGGAGGACATAGGTCAGTCCATAGCAGTTACTAAACCTACCTGAAAGCTTGTTTCCTCGTCTGTAAAATGAGGATAATAACGTTTGTCTCATTGCGTTAGTGGTAGGATTGAAAGATATATGGTGCACCAAAGGTATCTGATGTTTGTTTTCTTTTGTTTTTTAACTTTGTTCCTTTGGAGAGAAAATAGTGAAAGTGAGGACTGTCCTGACTCTGTGGCAATGTGTGGGTTTATTGATAGAATCCTAAAGCCAGAAGGTCGCACAGCATTTAAATGACTTGTCCAAGGTCACCTGTTAAGCGAGTTATAGAAATTGCACTGAACCCTAGGTCTTAGGACCATCAGGGCTGTGTTACACTGCACTGGATGACTTATTTCGCTCAAGGTTGACAGGAGTGGGAGGACTTCCCAGCAGCCTTAGATTTTTCTTGGGTATTTCACAGCAGTGCCACCCCCAGACACAGGCAGGCGTTATGGGCGGAGGGGAACGCTATGTGCCCTGTGGAAAGCTACCCTTTCATTGGATTAGTGAACTGGGCTGGCCTCTTCTGCTATGCACCGCTCTGGCCTCCCAGTATCTAGTTTCAGAAGAGCATGACTGGCCCACACTCAGGTCAGGGAGACAAGGTTGTGGGGGGGTCACCAGTGTCCTTGGGGAAAGGGGATCGTGCTTCTTGCCGGGCAGGAGGCATACACCAACTGCGTTGTAAAGCACACCAGCTCAGGCAGCTGAAAGAATTTGCCCTCTAAGGGCTTTGGGTTTTGAGGGACAATATCTGCGATTGAATGACTCTCTCCTCTGAACTCCACGTGGCTCCTGTTACCCCATCATTCCAGCCTGCATAAATATTCTCTCTCTAGCCATGGGCGGCTGGGTACAGAATCCCAGGCTGACTGGTGAGAGGGTGGAGAGTGTGCTGCCTCCCAACTGATAGGATTTAAGGGGCAACT
Organism: Delphinus delphis; assembly: GCF_949987515.2. NCBI lineage: Eukaryota > Metazoa > Chordata > Mammalia > Artiodactyla > Delphinidae > Delphinus > Delphinus delphis. The sequence continues at coordinate 141,868,950 of NC_082685.1, read as the reverse complement.
GTCCTCAAAGAATCCTCCAATATGGTGGTTCTATGCCTGAACTCCCACCATTAGCAAGGAATTCTTTTGTGTGCTGAAGGCTTTGGGGTGGGTCATTATCATCCCCCTTGGAGACTTCAGGACACCTGGGTAGGATGAGAGGAAGCCGGTGGGTCTCTGTTATCAGGCAGCTGACAATGAGATCCCCTGAAGGGGTGACACAGAGTAGGCTGAGGAACGGTGAGGTTGAAAGGCAACCTGCCGTGAGTTTATCTAACCCCTTTGACTTACAGTCAAGGAAACCAAAGTAAAAAGACTTGTCTAAGGTCACACAACCGGTTAGGACAGAGCCAAGCCCGATACCCAGGCTTTCGACTTCTGCTTCTGTCTTATTTATTTGGTATAAGCAATGCTGAAGAACACAGATGCTGCAGAACAGTGAAGGCTGGAACACAGGGACTGGAAAGGCACCAAAGACAAACTCTGACTGCTTCCCAGCTGCCCCTGAGGCCAGTCCTGGTGTCAGCGCTCATGTAGGCAATCCGTGCGTATAAACCGAGTCCGACTCCAAAAGTTCATTCTTAGGTTTATTTCTTGAATCATGGGGCTTGTTTTCCTGTGGAAATACTAGTTGAAATGTTTTAAATGGTGAATTAGGTTCCCAAGACCTTTCTATGGAAACCTGTTTCATTCATGCAGTACCTGAAGGGAAGTATTAATTAGAGCATTTCAATTAATCCTGCTGTTCCCGGTGAATTTAAGGTTCTTGTCTCATCACAGAAAGAATTCAGAAATGAGACAGGGAGGTCAAGAACGTGAAGTGAGGATTTATTTAAATAAGAATACACTTAGCGGGAGAGCAGGCAGACAGGTGAGGAGTTGCTGCCCTGGGCTTCTTTTGCAAGCCGGTTATGAGGGGCCTACAAATGAAGGGGCGGAATATTCTCTGGGGAAGGAGGAGTTTGCGGGTCATATTCCCTGATTTTCATCCCAGCTCCATCTTCCCGAGGGGAGGAGGGATTTTTCTCCTTATTTAGCTTAGATCAGAAGTGTCATGGCGTCGGTGCATAATGGGTACTTCTTATCTGCAAGTCTAATTTTACTGTAATGACAGCGTAATGAGCAACAGGTTGCATTTGGATGCAGGAGGTTCCCGCCTTTCCCCACCTTTCTTTGTCTGCCTTCAGGACACTTATCACCCAAAATGTGTGGTTTCCTGTGGGGGTTCCTGCTTTTCTTTGTCTGCCCATGGACCCCTGCTGTTTACAAGATGCGTAATTTCCTGCCGCCCGGCCCCTGCCCCCCTTTCTCTGCTCATATCTAGCCACCTGCCTGCCTGTAACACTACCTGACAATTGTTACATTATTAGTTATATGGGAATATAATATATAATGAATTTTAAATCAGGTTAGAAGAAAGGTATCTCCCGTAGAGGACAGGGGTGGCTCTCCTAGAACAGAGTCTGGAGGATGGGACGGGGCACAGATTAGGAAGGGGTGGGGAGGGAGTGCAGCCATACTCTCTGAACCTCAGCTGTAAAATAAAAAATAGTAGGAATGATGTTGCCCTGCCCGCTTCATAGGATTGACTGAAGGCCTGAGTGAGATAGTAAATGGAAAAGCGCTTTGAAAAAAATAATGAGAACACTTGTCTAAGGTAAGACCTTTCTAGGTCAGTCACTCCCTAGATGGTTCGATGGGGTGGTTCTATGGGGCTGTGTTCAGGCCTCAATTAGTAGTAGTACTGATGGTAATAACAACTCCAGTAGTGACAGTAAACTAATTTGTACAGAGAGCTTTCTAGTTGTCAGCTGTGGTGCTGGTGCTTTATACTATTAACTTATACCCATTGTAATGGTTAATTTTATGTATTAACTTGGCTGGGCCACAGTACCCAGACATTTGGTCACACAGTAGTCCAGATGTTGCTGTGAAGGTATTTTTCAGATGAGATTAACGTTGAAATCAGTAGACTTTGAGGAAAGCAGAGTACCTCCCTAATGGGATGGGCCTCATCTAATCAGTCGAAGGCCTTAAAATTCTGAGATTTCCTAAGGAAGGAGGAATTGAGCCTCCAGACTGCCTTCAGACTCAGACTTGAACTGTAAAACTCTTGCCTGCCAGTCTGCTCTGATTTCAGACTTGGCAGCTTGAACAATCCCGTGAGCTAATTCCTTAAAATCAATCCATCTTTCTGTCTCTGTCTCTGTCTCTGTCTCTCTGTCTACACACACACACACACACACACACACACACACACACACACACACACACGTATGTCATGTGTTGTTTCTCTGGACGATGCTGACTTGTATACCCAATTAACAGGGGAAGAAACAACATAAACACGTGAAAATAGAAAACATAAAACACAGGCATTTTCTTAAGTAAGCAGATACGGCAGAGACTGGGTTTGTTCACCACGCCGGCTTCCTTTTCCCTCTGGGCCAAGCTAGAGTACACTTCCCAGCCTCCCTTGCCGATAGGTGAGATCATATAACTGAGTCTGGTCCATGGCTGGTGGGTGAGACCGTGCTCACTCTTCCCTGATCTGCTGACTCCAAGGCTCTGGGTACTGGCAGGGCCATGGATGGAATGAGCCTGAGTCCCTGAATAACTTCATGGAGCCAGGCCTCTTAGCCAAAAGCACACTGTACAGCGACCTGAGTGAGCAGTACCTGTGTTACGTTTAGTCACTGAGATTTGGGGGTTTACTTGTTAATTATAGCACTTTCCCTGACAAATAGTGCTGGAGCTAGACTCAAATCTAGGCCATCAGTCTCCGGAGTCTGGATACCTCATCTCTGTACTGATCAAACATCCTCTGTGTTCACTAATCAAGAACTCAGAGTAGGAAGTGTCTCCTTCACTTTTCCCTGCCTGCTCCTGTCTTCCCAAGCAGGGGAGTTCCTGGCTCGTCACTAACTAATAAGCGAGGCCCATTTATGCCGGAGTAGACTGTGGAAACACACAGCGCGTTCTGCCCATTGCCAGCCATTGCTCGCAACGTGGTGCTTTTTGCCTAAGCTCAGTTCAGCAGTGGAGGAATGAACTGTCACAGGGCTGCCCAAGGAGGCTGGCACAAATGCGTTTTTCCACATAAAGTTTGCCATCTATAAACAAAATCAAGGTTCAGGGGAATGAGGGCTGCTTTGGTTTCCCTTTTCTGTGCATTGTGGACTGCTCAGCCACTCTTACCTAGGATAGTCACCCTGTCCCATCCAGGGCCCAGGGCAGTTGTACTCCTTGGATTTGTCCAGGGTCAGAAAACCTAGGTGGGCAGGTAGCAGATTAGGCTCTTGCAGCCAAATGTGATTCAAAGGAGCTGACCGACCGAGTCTCTTTACCCCATAGAACAAAGAAATCCCTGCAAGGAGATTTTGCACTAGAAAGGGATACAGTGGGACATGTATGCTTCTACTGAAGCTACCCCAGAAACCCTGCCCGTGTTTGTGTGGAAAGGTGACCTTGCACACGAGCTCAGGTACAAAATCTGAATCTTGAGGCATGTGTGGTCTGGCTGAGTCTGTGGGAAGAAGTTGTTCACTTTAGGAAAATGTGAAGTTAAAAATTTAGTATAACAACTATATGAGGTCAAAAGACTTTCGGACAGAATTTTCACTTTTCAGCTAGTATTAAACTTCAGCTTCTCTCTAGTCCACATTTTTGAAATTAAAAGAAAATTAGAGTCTTTGTTTAAATTGACCAGTTAATTTGTTTCTACCACAATGACCACTGACTACCTTTGTTTAAATAAGACAATGGTTGATTTCCTATGGCATAGTAGAATTCAAGTATTTCAAATCAGCATGCCAGATTTGGGGGCATGAGGTATGTGGTTTCACAAAGCTTTCCATGTACCTTCGATCTTTCCAATTCTACAACCCTGGATTTTGTTTTTGTTTTCTGGTGAATTGCTGGATATTTATTGAAGCTTGAGACAACCAAGTTTCTTGATTGTAAGCAACAGAAGTAGGCTTTGGTCAATGTCAGGTAAATGGAGATTTGTTTATTTATGTTAGGACTCATCAGCTTTTTTTTTTTTTTTTGGCCACGCCACGTTGCATATGGGATGTTAGTTCCCTGACCACCAGGGATCGAACCTGTGCCTCCTTTTGTGGAAGCCTTAACCACTGGACAGCCAGGGAAGTCCCAGGAGTCATCAGCTTTGACGAGAGGCTGAGAGACCAAGTTTGAAAATGATAGGAACCACCACAGACCCAGAAAGCAGGAAGTGGGGAAAAAAAGCAACTGTCTCTGTCTCCTAGCAGGAACCAAGTGGCGGGAAGCTATCACCACTGCTGCCTTTGAAAGTAAGGTGGCCTCCAGATATCCCTAGCTGTGGTAGGTAGAATTCTACAGAGGCTCCAAGATTCCCATCCCATGGTTATTCACTGGCACACTAATCTAGGTACTGATGTGAAAGGATTTTGCAGATAAGAAGTCCAAAGTCAGTTGACCTTAAGATCTGGAGATTATCAGGATTGGCCTGATCTAATCGTAAGATCCCTTTAAAGCAGAAGAATAAGGCAGAAGGGGAAGTCAGATTCAAGGCGTCAAAAGGGTGCTGTGTGCTACTGCTGGCTTTGAAGATGGAGGGTGTCATATGCCAGGACCATAAAATGACTGCAAGAAGCTGAGAGTGACCCCTGGCCAACAGCCAAAAAGGAAGCAAGGAACTCAGTCCTACAACTGCAAGGAACTGAATTCTGCTAGTAACAGGAAGAGGTCTGTAAGATGAGAACATAGCCGGGCAACATCTTGTGAGATCCTGTATAAGCCAGGGTTCTCCAGAGGAACAGAACGAACAGAATATACATAGTTACAGTTGACACTTGAATAACTCGAAGTTTGGGGCACAGGCCAACCCTCCAAATAGTTGCAAATCAGCATATATTATAACTTTACGGTTGGTCCTCCATATCTGCATTCCCACATCTGCAGATTCAACAACCTCAGATCGTGTAGTGCCGTATTACATATTTATTGAAAAAAATGTGCATATCTTACCTGAAATTGAACTGTGAACTCACACAGTTCAAAACCATGTGGTTCAAGGGTTAACTGTATATATAAGAGGATATTTACTGTAGGAATTGTCTAACATGATGATGGAGGCTGAGAGGCAGATCATGTCACGTGATCTGTAAGCCAGAGACCCAGGAAAGCTGGGGTGTAATTCAGCCTGTGTCCGAAGTGTAAGTCCTAGTCCAAGTCTGAATGCCCAAGAACCAAGAGTACCAAAGTCCAAGGGCAGGAGAAGACGGATGTCCCAGCTCAAGCAGAAAGGAAATTTGCCCTTCCTCCATCTTTTCTTTCTTTTTTTTTTTTTAACATCTTTATTGGAGTATAATTGCTTGACAATGTTGTGTTAGTTTCTGCTGTATAACAAAGTGAATCAGCTATACATAAACATATAACCTCATATCCCCTCCCTGTTGCATCTCCCTCCCACCCTCCCTATCCCACCCCTCTAGGTGGTCACAAAGCATTGAGCTGATCTCCCCATGCTATGCGGCTGCTTCCCACTAGCTATCTATTTTGCATTTCACAGTGTATATAAGTCAATGCTACTCTCTCACTTTGTCCCAGCTTACCCTTCCCCCTCCCCATGTCCTCAAGTTCATTCTCTACCTCTGTGTCTTTATTCCTGTCCTGCCCCTAGGTTCATCAGAAACATTTTTTTAATAGATTCCATATATATGTGTTAGCATACGGTATTTGTTTTTCTCTTTCTGACTTACTTCACTCTGTATGACAAACTCTAGGTCCATCCACCTCACTACAAATAACTCAATTTCGTTTCTTTTTATGGCTGAGTAATATTCCATTGTATATATGTGCCACATCTTCTTTATCCATTCATCTGTTGATGGACAGTTAGGTTGCTTCCATGTCCTGGCTCTTGTAAATAGTGCTGCGATGAACATTGTGGTACGTGACTCTTTTTGAATTATGGTTTTCTCAGGGTATATGCCCAGTAGTGGGATTGCTGGGTCATATGGGAGCTCTATTTTTAGTTTTTTAAGGAACTTCCATACTGTTCTCCATAGTGGCTGTATCAATTTACATTCCCACCAACAGTGCAAGAGGGTTCCCTTTTCTCCACACCTTCTCCAGAATTTATTCTTTGTAGATTTGTTTGATGGTGGCCATTCTGACTGGTGTGAGGTGATACCTCATTGTAGCTTTGATGTGCGTTTCTGTAATGATTAGTGATGTTGAGAATCCTTTCATGTGTTTGTTGGCAATCTGTATATCTTCTTTGGAGAAATGTCTATTTAGGTCTCCTGCCCATTTTCGGATTGGGTTGTTTGTTTTTTTGATATTGAGCTGCATGAGCTGCTTGTATATTTTGGAGATTAATCCTTTGTCAGTTGCTTTGTTTGCAAATATTTTCTCCCATCCTGAGGGTTGTCTTTTCATCTTGTTTATGGTTTCCTTTGCTTTGCAAAAGCTTTCAAGTTTCATTAGGTCCCATTTGTTTATTTTTGTTTTTATTTGCAATTTTCTAGGAGGTGGATCACAAAGGATCTTGCTGTGATTTATGTCATACAGTGTTCTGCCTATGTTTCCCTCTAAGCGTTTTATAGTGTCTGGCCTTACATATAGGTCTTTAATCCATTTTGAGTTTATTTTTGTGTATGGTGTTAGAAAGTGTTCTAATTTCATTCTTTTACATGTAGCTATCCAGTTTTCCCAGCACTGCTTATTGAAGAGGCTGTTTTTTCCCACTGTATATTCTTTTCTCCTTTATCAAAAATAAGGTGACCATATGTGCATGAGTTTATCTCTGGGCTTTCTATCCTGTTCCATTGATCTATATTTCTGATTTTGTGCCAGTACCATATTGTCTTCATTACTGTAGCTTTGTAGTATTGTCTGAAGTCAGGGAGCCTGATTCCTCCAGCTCTGTTTTTTTCCCCTCAAGATTGCTTTGGGTATTTGGGGTCTTTTGTGTTTCCATACAAATTGTGAAATTTTTTGTTCCAGTTCTGTGAAAAATGCCATTGGTAGTTTGATAGGGATTGCATTGAATCTGTAGATATTGCTTTGGGTAGTATAGTCATTTTCACAATGGTTATTCTTCCAAACCAAGAACATGGTGTATCTCTCCATCTGTTTGTCTCATCTTTAATTTCTTTCATCAGTGTCTTATAGTTTTCTGCATACAGGTCTTTTGTCTCCTTAGGTAGGTTTATCCCTAGGTATTTTATTCTTTCTGTTGCAATGGTAAATGGGAGTGTTTCCTTAATTTCTCATTCAGATTTTTCATCATTAGTGTATAGGAATGCAAGAGATTTCTGTGCATTAATTTGGTATCCTGCTACTTTACCAAATTCATTGATTAGCTCTAGTAGTTTTCTGTAGCATCTTTAGGATTCTCTATGTGTAGTATCGTGTCATCTGCAAATAATGACAGTTTTATTTCTTCTTTTCTGGTCTGTATTCCTTTTATTTCTCTTTCTTCTCTGATTTCTGTGGCTAAAACTTCCAAAACTATGTTGAATAATAGTGGTGAGAGTGAACAACCTTGTCTTGTTCCTCATCTTAGAGGAAATGGTTTCAGTTTTTCACCATTGGGAATGATGTTGGCTGTGAGTTTCTCATATATGGCCTTTATTATGTTGAGGAAAGTTCCCTCTATGCCTACTTTCTGGAGAGTTTTTGTCATAAATGGGTGTTGGATTTTGTCAGAATCTTTTTCTGAATCTGTTGAGATTATCGTATGGTTTTTCTCCTTCAATTTGTTAATACGGTGTGTCACATTGTTTGATTTGCGTATATTGAAGAATCCTTGCATTCCTGGGATAAACACTGCTTGGTCATGGTGTATGATCCTTTTAATGTGCTGTTGGATTCTGTTTGCTAGTATTTTGTTGAGGATTTTTGCGTCTATGTTCATCAGTGATATTGGCCTGTAGTTTTCCTTTTTTGTGACATCTTTGTCTGGTTTTGGTATCAGGGTGATGGTGGCCTTGTAGAATGAGTTTGGGAGTTTTCCTCTCTCTGCAATATTTTGGAAGAGCTTGAGAGGGATAGGTGTTGGCTCTTCTCTAAATGTTTGATAGAATTCGCCTGTGAAGCCATCTGGCCCTGGGCTTTTGTTTGTTGGAAGATATTTAATCACAGTTTTAATTTCAGTGCTTGTGATTAGTCTGTTTATGTTTTCTGTTTCTTCCTGGTTCAGTCTCGGATGGTTGTGCATTTCTAAGAATTTGTCCATTTCTTCCAGGTTGTCCATTTTATTGACATATAATTGCTTGTAGTAATCTTTCATGATCCTTTGTATTTCTTCAGTGTCATTGTTACTTCTCCTTTTTCATTTCTAATTCTGTTGATTTGAGTCTTCTCCCATTTTTTCCTGATGAGTCTGGTTAATGGTTTATCAGTTTTGTTTATCTTCTCAAAGAACCAGCTTTTAGATTTATTGATCTTTGCTATTGTTTTCTTTGTTTCTATTTTATTTATTTCTCCTCTGAGCTTTATGATTTTTTTGCTTCTACTAACTTTGGGTTTTGTTTGTTCTTCTTTCTCTAGTTCCTTTACGTGTAGGGTTAGATTGTTTATTTGAGATTTTTTTTCTTTCTTCATGTAGGATTGTATTGCTATACACTTCCCTCTTAGAACTGCTTTTGTTGCATCCCATAGGTTTTGGATCATCGTGTTTTCATTGTCATTTGTCTCTAGGTATTTTCTGATTTCCTCAATGATCTCTTGGTTACTTAGTAAAGTATTGTTTAGCCTTGACGTGTTAGTGTTTTTTACGTTTTTTTCCCTGTAATTGATTTCTGATCTCATAGCATCGTGGTCGGAAAACATGCTTGCTATGATTTCAGTTTTCTTAAATTTACCAAGGCTTGATTTGTGACTCAAGATGTGATCTATCCTGCAGGATATTCCATGTGCTCTTCAGAAGAAAGTGTAATCTGCTCTTTTTGAATGGAATGTCCTATAAATATCAATTAAATGTATCTGGTCTATTGTGTCATTTAAAGCTTGTGTTTCCTTATTAATTTTATGTCTGGATGATCTGTCCATTGGTGTAAGTGAGGTGTTACAGTCCCCCACTATTATTGTGTTACTGTCAATTTCCTCTTTTATAGCTGTTAGCATTTGCCTTATATATTGAGGTGCTCCTATGTTGGGTGCATGTATATTTATAATTGTTATATCTTCTTCTTGGATTGATCCCTTGATCACTATGTAGTGTCCTTTCTTGTCTCTTGTAATAGTCTTTATTTTAAAGTCTGTTTTATCTGGTATGAGTATTGCTACTCCAGCTTTCTTTGATTTCCATTTGCATGGAATATCTTTTTCCATGGGTCTTGTTTTTGTATCCATTCAGCCAGTCTATGTCTTTTGGTTGGAGCATTTAATCCATGTACATTTAAGGTAATTATTGATATGTATATTCCTATTCCCATTTTCTTAATTGTTTTGGGTGTGTTTTTGTAGGTCTTTTCCTTCTGTTTTGTTTCCTGCCTAGAGAAGTTCCTTTAGCATTTTTTGTAAACCTGGTTTGGTGGTGCTGAATTCTCTTAATTTTTGCTTGTCTGTAAAGGTTTTAATTTCTCCATCAAGTCTGAATGAGATCCTTGCTAGCTAGAGTAATCTTGGTTGTAGGTTTTTCCCTTTCATTACTTTAAATATGTCCTGCCGCTCCCTTCTGGCCTGCAGAGTTTCTGCTGAAGGATCAGCTGTTAACCTGATAGAGATTCCCTTGTATGTTATTTGTTGCTTTTCCTTTGTTGCTTTTAATATTTTTTCTTTGTATTTAATTTTTGATAGTTTGATTAACATGTGTCTTGGCGTGTTTCTCCTTGGATTTATCTTGCCTAGGACTCTGCGCTTCCTGGACTTGATTAACTATTTCCTTTCCCGTGTTAGGGATGTTTTGCACTATAATCTCTTCAAATATTTTCTCAGACACTTTCTCTTTGTCTTCTTCTTCTGGGACCCCTATAATTCAAATGTTGATGTGTTTAATGTTGTCCCAGAGGTCTCTGAGACTGTCCTCAATTCTTTTCATTCTTTTTTCTTTATTCTGCTCTGCAGTAGTTATTTCCACTATTTTATCTTCCAGGTCCCTTATCCGTTCTTCTGCCTCAGTTATTCTGCTATTGATTCCTTCTAGAGAATTTTTAATTTCATTTATTGTGTTGTTCATCATTGTTTGTTTGCTCTTTAGTTCTTCTAGGTCCTTGTTAAACGTTTCTTGTATTTCTTCCATTGTATTTCCAAGATTTTGGATCATCTTTTCTATCGTTACTCTGAATTCTTTTTCAGGTAGACTGCCTATTTCCTCTTCATTTATTTGGTCTCGTGGGTTTTTACCTTGCTCCTTCATCTGCTGCATATTTCTCTGTCTTCTCATTTTGTTTAACTTACTGTGTTTGGGGTCTCCTTTTTGCAAGCTGCAAGTTCATAGTTCCCATTGTTTTTGTTGTCTGCCCCCAGTGTGTGAGGTTGGATCAGTGGCTTGTATAGGCTTCCCGGTCCCTTCCTCCATCTTTTTGTTCTATTTGGGCCCTCAGTTGGATGATGCCCACCCACTCCGGGGAGGGTCATCTTCTTTACTGATTCAAATGCTAATCTCTTCCAGGAACACCCTCAGAGACACACCCAGAAATCATGTTTTGCATGTATATGGGCATCCCTTACCCTATTCAAGCTGGCATAGAAAATTAATCATCACAGGTCCTAAGCTTACAGCCCCGTGAAAACATCCCAGAATATGACCTACAGAACTATGAATAAATAAACTTGTGTTGTTTTGAGACACTAAGTTTGTGGTCATTTGCTATACAGCAATCGGTAACCAATACACTTGTCCCGTGTCACTTGGGACTTACAGAGTCTGGGAGATAGTGTCCCATTAAGGGAGCTTAGGGCACATACAGGTCCCTGACTGTACCCTGGTGTGGATATTGTGCAGAAGGGTCGTTTTCTTTGTAGTTGGAAGGTAGGCTCTAAGAATTACCTTCTTCCATGGTTACACACTGTGGGAAAGTGCTGATTTCCCAAAAGGAAATTGGGATGTGGTTACCAGAAAAGGGATGGCAAGTAGGTAGCCCAGGTAAATGTCTACCACGGAGTTTTCCTCCGTGAATGTTCTGGTGTACCTCCTGCTCACCCTGTCTTTGGCTGCTTTATGGCCAGTTTGCTAACCACACCTATGTGCCTAACACATCCCTTCTTATTTGCAAGTCTGTCGTGTAAAAATGGGGATAAAGTGTTGTGTCTTAAGTGCTAATGTTTCAGGATAGGTGGTGCGAGGAAGGGGCTGTCAGTTTGGGAGTCTAGACAAGTGGGTTTTAATCCCGGGTTTTCTGCCATGTTACTTCGGGCGGTCACTGACACACTGTAGATTTAAGCTGCCTCTCTGAAAACTGAAGGACTGTGATGAGTGAAATCTGCAGTCTCTTCTAGCTGGAAGTGCTTCTGATTATCTGTCTTAAATTCATTCATTGAATAATTATTGAAAGTTGATACGTGTCAGGTTCTTAGAGCAGTGAGCAAGCCTGGCAAGGCTTCTGAAGTACAGGGTCAGCATTACATAGAGGTTATGGAAAACCACTCCAAAGAGATAATATCTGAGTGGTACTTGCAGACCTAAGACTGGGTCTACTATGAGATTATGAACAATGGATTGATTACCAGGATGTTGAGCCAATATGGTGGGGCACAGCCTAGATACAGCCCATGGGTCTTATTTAGCCTGCTGCTTGCCTGTTTTTGTATGGCCCTTGAGCTAAGAATTGTTTTACATTTTAAATGGGGTATTGGTTTTCTAGGACTGCCATAATAAAGTATCACAAACCGAGTGGCTTAAACAACAGCTTTATTATCTCACAGTTATGGAGGCTTAGTCCAAAATCAAGGTGTCAGCAGGGTTGGTTCCTCCTGAGGGCTGTGAGGGAGGATCTGTTCCTAGTTTATTGTAGCCTCAGGCATTCCTTGGCTTGTAAGCAGTGGTCTCCTGTGTCTCACATCTTCCCTCTATGTGTTTGTCTCTGTGTACAAATTTCCCCTTTTTATAAAGACACTGGTCACATTGAATTAGGGTCCATTCTAATGACCTCATCTTAACTTGATGACCTCTGCGAAGCCCCTATTTCCAAACAGGGCCACACTCTGAGGTACTGGAAATTAGGACATCTATCTTTTCTGGGGAGGAGGAGGATGGGACATGGTTTAGCCCCCAGCAACTGTAAATTTTAAACAGTTATATATAAGTACCAACAAAATATCCTCGATTTTGCCTCTTGGCCCACAAAGCCTAAAATATTTGCTATCTGACTCTTCAGTAAAAAGTTTGTCAACCTTGATCTAAATCATTGGCTCTCAAATTTTAGGATACATCTGCCACTTAGAAGACCTCAGTTCCAGAGTTCTGAGAATTGTGATGCTGATGCTGCTACTCTAGAGGGTGGTTCCCCAGTTCTGGTCCTTGGATGTGCCACATCATCTGGGGAGCTTGTTGATAGTACAGATTCTGTGTGCCCCAGACTTCGTCCGTCAGAATCTCCAGGGATGGGGCCAGAGATGATTCTAGTATGCATCAGGATGTGGAAACTATTGGTCTAGTATAATTACCTTGGTCAGGAAGAGCAACCGATTAGATTATTCCTTTGTGGTTGGATTGGTTGCTTGGGCCGCATCTGTCTGTGGGAAATCAGGGCATTGGGGAATCCTGTTCTTCTTGTCAAGACTTGTGCTGAAGGGAAACATCATCAAGAAATGTCTGAATTCTTCCAAGGCCGGAGATCTTTGTTTAGGCTGTTTCATAAATATTATTAAGTGGCCTGTCATCAGCTCATGATAAAAAAAAAAAAGCATATTGATTGCAAACTCAATTGGAGCCAACAACAACGTAGGACATCTGCTGAGAGACCCCATGCCTTCTGGGCTGCTCAGAGAACCGTTTACTATCCAGACCACAGAAGATAACAGTCCCATGTCTCCTGGGCTCCACATGCTGTGACTCCTGGTCTATGAAGCAAACTTCAAGAGCAACACTGACACACTGGAATATGTCCAGGGGAGGAAGATAAGGGATCTGGAAACTACGTTCAGGAAGGGAGGATTAAAAGAGGCCTTGTAAAATGGTTGCCTGCGAGCCCGATCCAGTCACAGGCATGTTATGCTCGACAGTTCTAGCGATGCTGAAAACCCAGCCCCTGTACACTGGTGCTGAATCAAATCTCAGAGACAGAGTTTGGGGCTAAGTAGAAAAGAATAGCTTTATTACTTTGTCAGGCAAAGGGGGACACAGAAGGCTAATTCCCTCAAAACTGTGTGTCCCAACCCGGGGGGATTTCCTGAGGAGTTTTATAACAATGATTCAAGGGTGGGGTTGCTGATAAGGGGCAGGGTGTGTGCAGGACCTGCATTCCTTTAATCTGGACTTAGGTGGTCTCCTGATGAGTGTCTGTGGTTCTAGAGGTTATCAAACCGTGACTTTCTCTCTGGAATAAAGAACGCTTCATCAAGTAATTAACATCTTCCATTTGTTGGGGGTTTTATTTCTGCAGAAGAGCTCAAAGATACTGTTATGTGTATTCCCCAAGGCAGAACCAGGATCTTGTCCCAAGGCTGCACTATTGTTTCTTGACTGCTCCTCCCTTGTCTCTGCATCCCCTCTGTTCCCTGATTAGCAACTGTTTGTACCTGCCCTTTGGAACTCAGGGAAGGTCATGGAGGCTGAAACCTATTACCTACAAACAAGAAATGGGGAGCACAGAAAGGCTTCCATGCCCAGGAGGCCCATAGGGTCCTGCTTGGTTTTCACTAGTGGTTAAAAGTGTTTTGACTTGGAGTGCCTTTGGGCCAAGCACTTACTCTGGCCAGATCCACAGCCTTTCCACTTCTTAATTCTTTATGCCAGCCCCACTCAGAGAGATTTGTTACCTCCTGCTCTCTGGGCTTGGCAATTTGCAAAATCTCAGAAGGAATAAAGATAGATGGTTAGGTCACAGAAGGCTGAGAGACTAGAGCTATTTAAAAATGTCTAAAGACATGGACTCATGTACCCAGTATCTGTTGAGAACCCACAATGTGCCAGATGCTGGGGGTCCAGCCATAAGTAAGACAGCTCAGTGTGGCCCCTCTAAGAGCTAAGATTCTCTTGTAAAAAAGACATACAGAAAACAATGGCAAATTGTGATGAGTGCCTTGAAGGAAACAGCAAGGGCATAAGTAGAGAACAATAAGGAGCATCTTAGTTTGGATGGTGTGGTCAGGGAAGTTCCTGTCCACTCTGAAAGTGGGGGAAGACTGCCATGGGAAGGGGAAATGTGTTAATCCTAAGAATGTTTTCTCCTAAGAATGAATAAGGAATCCTGGGGGGAATAGTTGAAAGGGAGATTTTATTTCATCCTAAGGACAAATTTTCCAATTTGAGCTCTCCATAGATGCATTAAGAGGCCTTTTGAGGTAATGAGATTTAAGACAATGGAAATGGTGGAGCTGGACACAGGTTCTCAATAGGTGGAGTTGTAAAGGTGGTGGAATGAGAGGGTTTCGTTATCTCCAAAGGGATTCCTTGCAGTTCTGAGATTCTTTGAAGTGATGTGATGACAATAGTATAAAACCAGAGAAATCCTGTTTTGGGCTCAGATTACACATAATCTCTAGTGGGATCATCTTCACATTTCACAGGCAAACACAATGAAGATATGTCTGGTTCCACAGAGAACCGAGTACATAGACTGTACAAATTGGACCTTGACATGGAAAAATCCTGAGGCACTAAACTCATGTTTAGAAAAGTGATTTGAAATAGTCAATCCATTGTTACTCTAATTATGTTCTTCTGAAGGAATGGATTTGAACTGATCTGGTGGTGCAGTCTCTGTGATCCTTACAAACTATATATTGAACCATGTCCAGATTATGGAAAACCCAAGTAGCCATTCTGAGTCCTGTTGTTTCTGTTACAAGAATGTTTGCTTTGTGGGTGATGCTGAAAACATGGCCTCTGTGCACCTGTGCCAAATTGAATCTCGGAGTTTTGGGTGAAGTAGAAAAGAATAGCTTTATTGCTTTGCCAGGCAAAGTGGGACACAGCGGACTCCTGCCCTCAAAAATTGTGTGTCCCAACCCAGGAGGATTTGATGAGAAGTTTTATAGCAGTAGTTCAAGGATGGGGTTGCTGATAAGATTAGGGTGTGTGCCGGACCTGCATCCCTTTAATCTGGCTTCAGGTGATCTCCAAATCTTGATGAGCTTCTCTGGTTCCTTTAAACTGGAATGAAGAATACTAACACCTTTCATTTGTTGCTGTTTTTTTTTTTTTAGTTTTGTAAAGAACTTAAAGATATTGTTATGTGTATCCCTTGAGGCAGAACCAGGACCCTGCCCCAAGGCTGCACTATTGTTTCTTGACTGCTCCTCCCTTGCCTCTCCTCTCCCTTCCCTGATTAGCAACTGTTTGAACCTGCCCTTTGTAACTCAGGGAAGGTCAGGAAGGCTGAACAGAAAGGCTTCCATGCCCAGAGCCCCATAGGATCCTGCTTGGTTTCATGGGTGTTAAGGGGCCAACCTAGAATCAGACCCCTGGAGCCATCAACTGAGGGAAGATGTGCTAGTTCCATAACCCTGGGGTTCAACCGTCAGTAAAGGTGACACTGGGGTTGGTTGCTCAGAAAACAAACACCTCCCTCCTGACAACTTCAGCTCCTGCCTACTTCCACCATCCTTCTCTCAGGCTATCTTCTCTCCATTAATAATAATCAGTAACTACTTATATGAGAATTGCCGATATGCCAGACACTGTGTGCTTCCCATAGATTGTCTTCTTTAACATTCATAACAATCCTTTCTCCATTTTATTGATGATGAAATTGAGGCCCAGAGAGGCAGGGATTCCAGCCTAAGTCACAGAGCAACTCACAGGCACAGACAAGCTTTGTGAATTTAGGTTTGCTTGGCTCCAGAGCCCAGCTCTTTCCATCAGGCTGCCACTCATTATCTTTGAGGGTGATCACTGACACTAAATTTTTTTGTCATTTTTTATGATAAAAATGTTAAGAAATTCCCCTTGGGCAGACTCTGATAGCAAACATAGTCAGATTGCTGGAGGGTGAATATCTCACGCTGTGTAAAAACTTATCTCTTGGAGAATCTTGTTCTATGTGTGTCTGTTTTTTAAAGTAAAACTTTGAGCATTTGCTTAATTTTATATTACTTTTTTTGTGCTTTTCCCTTGCATTGTGAAGTCATGTTTTATAATAGATTCAATATTCTGGGTAGAGAATAGATTCTACAGTTTAGTGTAGCTGTGTGTTTTTCATGTGGTTAAGTGTGCTTGCTTTCATGATCATTTTTTTTTCTCCTTCCTATATTAATAACTTACATACTACAGTGAAATGCACAGATCTAAGTATAATGGGTTTTGATGAATGCAGCTACTCCTGTGTTACATTAATATTCATTATCATGAAAGGTCTTTAGTGCCACTTTCTAGTCCATTTCTTCATTCCCCCAGAGGCAATCCAGTTCTGATTTCTATCATCATATATTTGTTTTGCCTGTTCTTGGACGTAATATAAATGAAATCAGACAGTCCATAGTCTTTTGTGTCTAGCTTCTCTTACTCAGTATAGTCACCTATATTGTTGCGTGTGTCTTTAGTTCTTTTTCATTCCTGATGAGAAACCCATTGTATGAATATAACACCATTGACTTATTCTTTCTTTTTGATGGACATCTGGTTCATTGAGTTTTCGGTGATTATGAATAAAGCTGCTATGAACATTTGTATACAAGTCTTTCTGTAAGCATCAGCTTTCATTTCTCTTAAGTATATTCCTAGGAGTGAAATTGTCATATCATAGGTAGGGTATGTTGAACTATATAAAAACCTGCCAAACTGTTCTCCAAAGTCGTGGTATCTTTACAATCCCACAAGCAACGTTTGGGAGTTCCAGCTGCTCCATATTCTCACTAACACTTGACATGGTCACTCCATGATCATTCCCATATAATTGTTTTTTGCATGCTATAATGTAAAGAATAAACATTAGTTTTTTTCTACACACATATTCATTTGGTCTAGCACCATTTGACATTATAGCACCATTGCTATTTCTCCATCAAGTTCACTGAATTTTGTTGAAAATCTATTGATCATCTCTCTGTGGAGTCCTATAATGGACTCTATTCTTTTCCATTTTCTATTTGCTTTTCCTCCTGCCAACACAATATCTTAATTAATGCAAATTTATAATGTCTTACTATCTGCAAAAAAAAACCTGCTAAGATTTTGCTTGGGATTATTTTAATCTATAAATTAATTTAGGGAGAATAGATATCTTAGCAGTAATGAATTTTTCAGTCCTTGAACATTGAACATGGTATATCTCTCCATTTATTTTGCATTTT
This sequence comes from Delphinus delphis, assembly GCF_949987515.2. Classification (NCBI taxonomy): domain Eukaryota; kingdom Metazoa; phylum Chordata; class Mammalia; order Artiodactyla; family Delphinidae; genus Delphinus; species Delphinus delphis. The sequence continues at coordinate 141,851,583 of NC_082685.1, read as the reverse complement.
TCTCAGCAATGTTTTTGTAGTTTTCAATAATAGAGGGCTTAAACATATATTAAAAAAATATGTTGGGGCTTCCCTGGTGGTGCAGTGGTTGAGGGTCCACCTGCCGATGCAGGGGACACGGGTTCGTGCCCTGGTCTGGGAGGATCCCACGTTCCGCGGAGCAGCTGGGCCCATGAGCCATGGCCGCTGAGCCTGTGCATCCGGAGCCTGTGCTCTGCAATGGGAGAGACCACAGCAGTGAGAGGCCCGTGTACCACAAAAAAAAAAAAAAGAAATATATATATATATATGTTTAGGTATTTGCTGCCATTATAAATGATATTTTTTAAATTTTATTTTCCAGGTTTTTTTGTTGCTAGGATATAGAAAAGAAATACAGTTGATTTTTATATATTGCTATTTTTATCCTATGACCTTGCAAATGCACTCAGTAGTTATAGTAGTTTTTTTCATTACTTTGCATTTTCTACATCCATAATTATATTGCCTGAAACAAAGATTATTTCTTCCTCGCCAATCTTTATGCCTTTTATTCTTTGTTTTAAATCTTTCTTTTTTTTCTGGCACATGCATTTAAAGCTATCACTTTTCTTCTAAGCATTGCTTTACCTGCGTCTCACAAATTTTGATATTTGTGTTTTCATTATCATTCAGTACCAAATATTTTATATACTCTATTTCATTTCTTCTTTGACCCAAAGATTATTTAGAAGTGTGTGGCTTAATTTCTAAATATTTGAGGTTTTTCTAGTTATCAGTTTATTATTGACTTCTAATTGAGTTCCATTTTGGAAAAAAAATATTCTCTCAGAGTTTTAATTTCATGTACATCAGATTATTTGATATTTACCCACTTATCTCTGACATTTTAATTCTTTTTCTTTGTGTACTTAACTTAGGCTCTTTTCTATTGACTTATCTTTGAGTTCACTGATCTTTCTTTTGTTCCACTCTGCTTTTAAACTTATTCATTACATTTTTTTTTTTTAGCTATCATATTTTTCTATTCTAGAATTTCTCTTTGGGTCTTCTTTAGAGCTTGAGTCTCTCTGGTGAAATTCCTTTCTGTTCACCCATCTTGTCCATCTTTATATAGTTAACATAATTCTTTAGCATATTTAAAATAGTTATTTTAGAGACCTCATCTACTGATTGCGATATCTGGTCATCAGCGGGTCTGCCTCTATTGACTCTTTTATTGATTGTGGGTCTTTCATTCTTCTTTGTGTGTCTCATAATTTTTAATTATATGTCAGACATTTTGTCTAAAAGAATAACAGGGACTAAACTGGATTGTATCTTTTTGTTTTGTTTTTCCCAGAGAGGGCTTCTCCTTTCCTTTGTCTAGCAGCTCAGGAAGGGAATTTTATCCAGATCTTATCATGAGTTTAGCTGAGCTGGGGTTGGGATATAACTTTAATTAGTTTTAGTTTACCTCTTGCCAATGAGATTATGATTATGATCTCTCTTGGCCTTTTAGTCTAACTCCTAGCTTCTTGCTTCTTATCTCAGGGGCTGATGAATTCGGGATTTTCAATATTTGAACTAGAAGGGGATTTGTTTGCAGTTTTAGTTAGTTTGATTTCACCTACAGATTCAACTCCAGGAGGCCTCTGGACCCTAAGTAGCACAAGGGACTGGGAGATCACTCTATACCTCCAGCTCAGCCCCAACTGCTGCTGTCTCAGCAGAATTCCCAGGGGGGAGAATTGCTGTTTTGAGAGATGTATTTGTGTGTTTGGGACTCATCCAGATTTCAGTATTTCATGCTAGCCAACACTGTTGTTAAAAGTTCAGGTGCTTTCTCCTCATTCCAGCAAAACTTGCCATGTCTACGTCCAGTCTACTTTTCCATCCCCCTGTACTCAGGCTACGCAATTTGCCCCAAGTATGAAAAGAATCACCCTTTTTTTGCTCTTCTTCCAAGGGCATGTCCCTCTTTGGAATTAGTTTACTTAGACTTATGTGTGTGTCTCGTAGACTTTGAAGGCTTTTAAGAAGAAAAGAAAAATAGAATTTTTAGTTTATGTATGATTTTCTTTGGTTATGATAAAAGTGATCATCTTTATGGCTTTCTATATCATAACCAGAAGTAGCATGCCCATGGTTTCTTAGAATTTTGTCTTAGATTAGCTCTGGGAAGCAAGTGTAAGGCCTCAGAGCAACATAAAGTAATCACAATCCTGGATTTAGACTTATTTAGATTTTGAATGCCAGTTGCCTGAGTCATGAGCAGTATTTGGCCTTGTAAAGTATTACTGTTGTTTTAACCCTCCCTCCCTGCACCAAAAGCAATTAGTTTTACTGCATATGCTTATTCTTTATGCCCCTTTCCTTCTTCAAATCTAATTGAAATCCTAGTGAGTTTTCCTTCAATCCAGCTCCTCTGGTACAATTTGATGTACGCTACCATCATCGCCAGATAATAGCCACAGCTTCTTCCTGATATTCTAGCTGGTTTCCCCATAGCCTCTCTGGGTCCCCTCTAATCCAGTCTTCACACTGAATTCAGACTAATTGTTACAAAAAAGTAATTCTGACCACATCACCCTCCTGCTTAAATTCTTTCAATGACTTCCCATTGCTCTTAAGGTACAGACAAAACTCCTCAGCATGGGCTCACTGGCTCTATCTTGTATCCTACCCCCTGTTTTCCAGTGTTCCACTGGCTTTCTCTTAATCCCTACTCTCTTTGCTTTCTCCCACCTCACAGCCTCTTTGCACATCCTGATCTCTCTCCTTGGGATAGCCTTCATTCCTGTTTTTACGTAGTCGTTGCCTGTCGTTTTTTCCTTTCAGATATCTCCTCAATGATCACTTCTCAGAGAAGACTTCTCTGACCGCTCTGACTTTTTCAAATCCTCCTATCTGTTTTCCTCTCACTCGTGGTTACTTGACCCAGTGTTGAATTTTGTATTTGTTTGTAAAATTATCTATTTATTGGCAATATCCTCCATTAGACAAGAAGGTCCAATGAGGGCAGAGAAAAATGTTTGTTTTCTGGATCACCATTTCATCTTCAATGCCTAGAACAGGGACTGGCATTAAATAAAGTGTGTAGAATGAATGGATAACACATTAATGAATTTGGAGAAAATTGTAATTTTTTTTAACCGGGGTCTATTCTGTAGATGGTTCCTATGTCCTATCTATCTATCTTCTTATCTACCTACATACCTACCTACCTACCTATCATCTTCTTCATCATCATCCTCTATCTATTTATTTTGCTTTCTAAAGTCTTTAGAACAAAGCCCTTGAACTCCAGGAATTTGTCTTAAATCAGATTTAAAACATAAGGCTACATATAAAGTAGGAAGTACACCTACTTCTAAACTGTGAGTTGATCATGCTACGTGTTATTTGATTCACTATAGCAAAGGAATATGTCTTACAGAGTGATGAAGGAGTTCTCTAATTCTTTCTTTGCAGGCTACATTGACATGTTTTTTTCTCTTGACCTAGATCACTAGAGTGGATGGGAATTGAACATTTGCCAATTAATTAGTGACTTAAATCACCTGTGAAAATGGCTGGAAAAATTAACTCAAGCTGACATAGCTGAATTTTCAAATGCCATGTAAACATAAGTGGTGTTTTCTTTTTCTGTGGTGGTGTCCAAGGAATTGTGGTCAAGACTTAATATCATTGAAGTCCTCCCCCTTCGAGCTCTTCTTCAAAGACTGGGTCTAGTTACGTAAGCTATTCTTAAATTATCTCCAGGTTCCCAATTCCAGTCCTCATCAGTCTTTTAATCCAGTGTGCAATTATTGGCACTGAAAATGGTGGAATTGTAAAGGAAACATCTCTCCTTCAAAAGTTAAGAAGATTGAGTTTCACACTCACATGGGAGTGATTTTAATGTTTTGCTTCCTAATAATTTTTTGGTGTAACATCTCAAATGCTACTGGCACCCCCAAGATGACTCAGAGATGAGAAACCCACAAGTGTCTCTCTCAGTGGCCTTGCCCTAGCATTTTAAACCTCAGGGAAAAATAGCACACATGGCCACACTTTCTCATATAAGTTTGAGATCCTCCACCTCTCCATCTTTTTATACATGATAAAATATATTGCTTGAGTAAAGGCATAAAGACATAATTAGACTGTCTGCTGAAAGGAAGGAAGCAGTCAGCTGCTCCCTGCCATATCTTTTTTTTTTTTTTGAAGAACAAGTAAATAAGTTCAAGAAGGACCAGATTGTATCTTTAATACTAGTTTTCTTGACATTTTAATATGATTAACTGAAATTGAGCCAATCTGGAAATGGTTTAAAATGTCAAGAAATGCCTATTTGTGTATTTCATGTGTGCACACACACAGATGCATGTTACATAGATTATAAAAGAGGATAATTGCTCTGTGATAGGACATGTTTCTAAAGAACACAGATCTCAAGAAAATGGAATTATGGCTCTGACTACTAATCCCTAAGCATGTTTCCTCTTTTTACTATTTCTCTTTTCTGTATGTGTGTAAACATGTGGTGATCATAGAGAAAAAGCTGTACCAGAAGCCTTGAACAAGGCTTCTGTATAATTTTAGGTGAATATTCAGATATCAACTGGAAATTTGATTATGTCTTATTCAAGTTACTGACATTATTGTCAGCTAGATGTAATGGTAATCTGTTCTATCACACAATCACTGAACATGCAGGACTTCAAGGTTGTCTTCAAGGCCAAGGCCAGAGATAAAACCAAAGAGCAGGTTTTGGATAAATACTGAGTGAGGCCAAGGTCCAAAGGCAGTGTATCATGTATGTATCATTCTTAGTAGCTACATTTTATGACTGTACCAGCATTTACTTAACCAGTCTCCCAGAGAAAAATGTCTGAAAACACATGCCCCAGAATAACAGTGTTTGTCTCTGGGTGGTGGAATTACAGATAATTTTTTTCTCATTATTATCAGTATTTTCCACCTTTTTTCTACAATAAACATGCATTACTTGGGTAATGATGAAAAAACATAGAAGTCTAAAACTTCTACAATTTAGAATGAATAATAAAACAAAAACCCAATTTACAAAAACAACATCACACTAAAAAAACAAAACAAAACAAACAAAAACCCCAGAGGTACACTGGGCAACCCCTTTTGGTAAGACATTGCCAGGACTTAAAATAGGAAGTTTTTTCTTAAGATGTATCCTCAGTTCTTCTTACTGTTAGTTAAGCCCTTCATCAAAGGAGACAGGGCAGCTGCTAATCCTCATCTAAATCTACCTCCAGATTATATTTCCTTCCTTCTATATTCTCATTTTTAAGCTGAACTTTCTTTTTAATGTCCTTTCACCACACCCTTATTCTGAGCAATTAAAGCATTAAGAGTATAGGAGCAAATTCCGCCTTCAAGGACGCATTCTTACTCTGTTTTATTGCTTTGAACCTCATTGGCAGAATAACTAAAAAAGCTTGTTGAAAATAGGCTTTGAAACACCAACTTGAAAATGAATCCTAGGACTTAGCAAATAAACAGAGCTGGATTGGTTAGTACTGTTCTACCCTGGAGGCTCAAAGATAGAAAAATCATTTGAGAAAAATACCCCATTACACACATGCACGCACGCACATGTGTGTACACACACACGTTGTCCATATATATTCTTTTTCATATTTCCTGCCAGAAGATGCGGGAAAAGTCACTGCCACATTGTGTTAAGCCGCTCCCTGGAAGGAAGCACAGCCTCTTCTTGGGGTGGAAGAAGAGAACAAGGGTCTGGCACATCTTCCCAGTCAAGGCATTTAGTTATTCATGGTCTGATCCAGGCAACGCAGGTTCAAATTCTGGCCATGTCTGTAGAATTGAAAAAACAAAGCAAAGCAAAATGGAAAAAAGTTCACAATGAAGAGTCACCAGCTCCCTGTTTTTCAATATTGGTCCCATTTTCCTGTGGACCTTAGAACTAGTTTACAGCTGGGCCTCAGTAAAGAATTGTGGACGTGTTGCTTGATCCATTCCACCAGGCAGTTGCCTGCAAAGGAGCCTTCGTGATGATATACATAGATATACATAGCCTTTGAGAATTTAATAAATGATATTTTCTGGGTTTACTTGGAATTTTCCTCTTTTTTGAGCCCCTAAACTTATGGATTCAGATCAAAGTTTCAGTAGGAGGTAAGGGGCTGACGACAGACATGCTGCTATATTCCTGGCTTAACCAATAACGGATAAAGTAATGAAGTGCGCAACTAGAGGAACAACTACTTGGATCAGTTACTCACCCCATAACTGTGAAAATGTTGAATACGAATTATGAATATGAATATTGAACTCTGACGATAGATGTTATGCTTTCTCTGATGGGGTTATTGAATGGCTGCAGATTGAACTCCAAGTTATAACTTCATTTTATGCAGTAGAGTAGATAATTCTAATTGGAAGAATCTAAAGCACAACTATCATATCAGAGAACCTAATGAATTTGCTTGGCATACACACTCAATGACTCGAGACCAAGATCCTTTCCTTTTTCAAAACTGGAATTAGAAACCTTTAGGCACAATTTAAAAGAACTCAAAAACCTTTCCAGTTCTTTGGTTCTTTGCTGTTTTCCTTGGTTTATGGGGGAAGTATAGAGTATACTAATTTAAAACTGTAATTTAATAGATATAAGCCAGCTGTTCAATCTTAGAAAATATCATATCCCAAGTATTCCACTTCCCTGTAAGTTTTAGACTTGGTGCAGAAACAGGCAGGGATGGGAGGAAAGACAAGGCTCATCCAAGTCGTTGAAATCTGATTACCATCTTGCTCAGAACATTCCAGCCACATGAATGCATCAGGTTGTCATCGGCCAGTGGGCCCAAGATGGGCTATGCCCAGAGATGGAGCTATACCACCAAGGGCTCTAATCCAAAAACACAGTGGGATTGTGTCCAGGAACTGAGCTCCTGCTGCCCCTCGAGCTGGCCTCAGACAGCTCTGTGGTGACTGCTGTTGTCTAGGACCCTGAGCTTATTAATGCAACTAACGTCACCAGGGTTGAGCAGAGAAAACTGTTAGTGCCTTTGCCTAGAGTGAGGTGGTTGCTATGGAGAGGTAGTCTAAGAGGGGCTCCTGGACCCAGCTTCCCCAGAATCTTCTGAGGGCAGGCTAATTAGAGTTGACATACCATGGTCCTCTAGAAACCTAATAGGACACACATTTTTTTCCAGTAAGTGAGACAATTGCAGAATCCATATTTCATAAATGCTCAAAAGGAGATCTCACACACACAAGAAAATAAACTCATAACTAATAGTCCTTTGGGGGGAAAATTGTATTTTCAATTACCATGCTCACATGGCCTTCCACTTAATCTTGAACACTGTTGTCGGAACTGGGCTAGAAGCCAGTTCTCAAAATAGCATAAATGGGAAATATTTAGGCAAGCCTTGGGATATACACTAGGTGTGTTTGGTTATTGTAACACATTTCCCTTTAGTACTTTCAAAGTACATGTGATGGATTATGGAGTTTGAGATTATTATAGGAAGTGTCACTTCCCTGGTATGACATAGCTGGGCTAGAGGTTACAGGAGTCAGAACTCACGGTTAGCAAAATCAGGGTATGTGTGCCTTATTTGGGGAATATGTTCAAAAATGACAAAATCTTTCAGTGGAGTAGAACACATAAACATATTTACTTCACCTGTAAAATGGGGAGGATTGATCTCTGAAGTTATTTGCAGCTCCACCATTGTATGACAGAGATCTATTTTTAACCTGTTAATTTCACTTTGTGTGTAAAACAGGGAAAATAATAGTAGGTACCTTGGGTATCAACCTCAGCATTGACATGAGGATTAAATGAGTTAATATATGAAAATTGCCTACACTGGTGCCTGGCACATAGGATGTTCTAAGGAAGTATTAGAGGCTGTGATTGTTCTTTTTATTGGTATGTGTTTAGAGACCTCTTTGAAACCAATACCACAGAGCCCGTGGTGGGCCTTCTGCCCCTGTACCTCACACACAGCCTCATAAAACATATAAATTTCTTTCCATAATGTTGCTATTGCTCAAATATCTCCAAATATTATCTCTAAAATGAAGACAATTGCTCATAGAATTAAAGTAATTATGTACCAGAGGTACTTTGTAAACAAAAGAGGCTATTCAAATATAACAAAAAATTGAGGGTTGCTTGTTGCTAGTGTAGACACCCTCACAATTAAATCGCCCCAATATCCACCTGTTTTAAAATGTAGGTTTTACTATTAGTCAGGTATGGTGAGGCCGACAGATCAGGAGTTAATGGCCATTGAAAAGATAGTTTGTCACTCACAGTTCTCAGGAGGAGGGGGGATGTCATGTCCTATAGGGCCACTTGGGGAAGAACCAGGGTTATTCAGGAGACAGAGGTAATGAGGGGGAAACATGGGCAAGAGCTTTGTGGTGGTTTTTGCGGGAAGGAATGGACAAGGCTGGGTAAGCGGGCTGGACAGATTAGGATTGGCTAGTTTGAATAATTTCAGCAGGCTCCAGGATGTAGGGACTGACTGTCCCTAATTGCCTGGTACCTGGAGTGATGAAGGCAGTGTGATGAAGGCAGAGTGATATGGCTCATCCTGTGAGGTCTAGATAAAGGTGTTAGTTGGTAGGTATGGGCTCTGGATTGGTTGGTTTATTATATTTGAATAGTCCTTTTTTGTTTGCAGAAGATCTCATGTACACCTTCTCAACTGATTTAGTTCGTCAGCAGCTGTCTTCATTTTAGAGACAAAATCTGGAGATATTTGGAGATATTGGATGAAAGGTATTCTCTCAGGGGAGTTATTTACTACCTCTTGGAATTAGCTAGTCCTGGGAAGGGCAGTTTCTCCAGAATCAGCAAGGCCCCGGATGCCAGAGCATTAAGAATACAGAAAATAAGAAAATATAGTTAATATACCGTTTCACATTTATAGCATCTTTAGTTTCATTGTTTGTTACCTAGAGGGAGGCTAAGAAAGTTTGGATGAGGATGGAAATCTAGAATTTTAGCTGGAGTGGAAGGCATCTGTCCTTACCTAGTCCCCTGGACTGATTTTGAGATCCTGGTGAATAAAAGGGATGTGTAGCAGACAATGATGAAACTTTCCTTATCTAGTCACAAGAGATGCTTACAGGTAGGTCCAAACAAAAACTGTGGCATGGAGTTGGAGAGAAAACCATCCTTCCCCATCTTCTCTCTTGGCCTCTCTATATGATTTGGCCCCTTTCAGATTTAAGAGGAATTAGAAGATTTGGAGCAACTTGAAGTGCCCCTGGGGCACAGTTGGGCCTTGGTGTTCCCAGGACAGGCAATAGTAGTCATAGGACTTTTTCCAGTGGCTTTCTAGGCAGATGTAAAAAAGTGAGAGCCAGAGCAGAATGAGAACAAGACAAGCACATGTGAGGAATCCTTTTGGACACTTCCAAGAATAACTTGGAGGTCCACCCTATGCCCCCAAGCCAGTAGACATTTAGGCAAAACTATAGAAGATACTGTTTTATTTCAGAACATTTTCACTCATTCAATAGTTAGCCAATATTCATTGATCCTCTTTTATCAGTTATGCCAGAAAATTCATCTTATTCATCTAACAGCTGCTTCTAGCATTTCCCCTAAATATGTATTAAACAGGTTGACCAGCCGCCCACACACACCCTTTCACTAAACCTGCTAGTGTAGTCTGGATCTGCTGAGGAGCAGATGTACAAGGAAAAAGAGGAAGCAAGGAAGGCAGGAAAAGCCTTGAGGCTGTATTGTAGGTCTGACACTTGTGGAAAGAGAGAAGGAAGGAAGAAGGCCTGGGTGAGAAGAATCTCAGACGGCAGTACAGTTCTGAGAAATGTTCAGCCAGCCTGATGGGGAGCCCTTGAGTCCCATGTCTCGCTGGGATAGGCCTGCCTTCATTTCCCTCCATGCTCAGTTATGGCAGAAGTGTGGTGCATCCCAAGGGGCAGTAACTGGGGCCATCATTCAGTTATACTCCCAGCAGCAGGAGATCTGAGTGGCACATTTTCACTGTTGCCACCTCTGGGATCAAAATAATTTTGTTTTTGTTTTTGTTTTTGCGGTACGCGGGCCTCTCACTGTTGTGGCCTCTCCCGTTGCGGAGCAACAGGCTCTGGACGTGCAGGCTCGGCAGCCATGGCTCACGGGACCAGCCGCTCCGCGGCATGTGGGATCTTCCCGGACCGGGGCACGAACCCGTGTCCCCTGCATCGGCAGGCGGACTCTCAACCACTGCACCACCAGGGAAGCCCCAAAATAATTTTGACTGTGTCCCAAATCAAATTTAGCTTGAACAGTCTAGGATTTGCTACCACTGGTAGTAGCAAATCCTAGTAGTAGTAGCAGTAAATGAATGCCTCCTGGGGTTTGAAGGCAATCCTGGAAGAAACATCCTAAAAACATCCTGAATTTGTAGAATTCCAGCAGGGTCACCAAAGATGACTGAGCAGGTTGTGCATTGCACGAGGCCATCTGGTAATGGGGGCTGAGATCCAGCCCCCAGTTTGCTCATTAGGCTGCATTCCCTGGGCAGGGCTGCCTTTCCCAGAGAAATCGCTCCTTCTCATTTGTACAAATGTTAGCACTAAGACCTGGATTCCAATGCGTTTGTTCGAAGTTCAGTCACATATACTAATAGAGCCACTCTCGTAGAAAGAGGGGCTCTACACCTACTTCGTGGAGACCTTTAAGAACTTTTTCAGTCCCCCACAAGATCAAAGACCTAGGCACATCTGTGCAAGAACTGCTGGCCTCCGCATGGTTCTTTCTTCAGAACCTCTCCTGGCTAGTGGGACTTCTCCCTCTCACCAGCTCCACCCCTATCTCATTGTGCCTCCCCTGCTGGTCACTTCTAGGGCTGCCCTGATATGCTAACCATTCTGTACCAAGATTTATGTTGTGTCCATCATGTACCACCCTGCCACTAGTTCTCCACTAAAAAAATGTTGGACCACATAGCTTCACAGGGGGTTAAATGTTGACAACACCTCTTAATGCCTATGTGCTGTGCCAGGTGATTTCACTTCATCTTCACAACCGTGATGCAGGAGTAATATCATCCCCATTTTTTCAGGAGGAAATCAAATCTAAAGGGATTAAGTAACTCTGCTAGGTTCACATCTTTAACAAGTGGCCAAGCCAGATTTTAAACCCAAGCATTTTCCCTACAGACTGTTTGCTCTTAACCACCATGCAAGACTGCTTCAGCCACAGAACCTTCAGACACTGCCCTCTTGGTAAGTCTTGAAAGAGAGAAAACTTCTGGAAAAGAGAAAAGTTTTGCTCAATGCTCCTTACATGATGCCACATAAGTCACTGCTTTTCACGATAGTTTGGTTGAATGTAATTGGTTGTGAGCAGTATTTCAAAAAATTAAAATGCAAATAAAAAAGAATGCAATAGAAGAGAAAATACCAGAGGGCATGGCATATACAAAAGTAAATGTTATTCTAGTAAACTTCTATTTCAGTTTTATATATGTGCATATATTTGTGTGTTGTATGGTTAATGTATCTGTATATGCATACATATTTGTACGTGAGTACTGACGTCTGTAAAATTGCACAGACATTGTACTCCTTTTTTTTTTTTAATTGAAGTATAGTTGATTTACAATGTTGTGTTAGTTTCAGGTGTATGGCAAACTGATTCAGATATATATATATATATATATATATATATCTCCTTCTTCAGATTCTTCTCTGTTATAGGTTATTATAGGATATTGAATATAGTTCTCTGTGCTATACAATAGGTCTTTATTGTTTATTTTATCTATAGTAGTGTGTATCTGTTAATCGCAAACTCCTAATTTATCCCTCCTCCCCTCCCTGCCCCCAGACAATGTACTCTTAATTGTGGATCAGGGTCAGATGACTTTGTTTCACACTTGGGTGCTGGATTAATCTGCTTCCTCGTTTATCTGGCCCTAGAGGAGCAGAGAGCTGGTAGATAGCTACCCTGGCCTGAGCTCAACCCAACCCTCTGCTTAGGACTCCTGGCCTGACTACTAGAGAAGCAGAGGCCCCACAGGCAAAGCTGTGCTCCCAGCAGATGTTCTCCTCCACTTTCCCCCTGCCCCCTCCATTTAGCACACCCTGAAGGCAGGGTAGCAACTTGGACCAGACTAACCAGGCCTCATCCCTGGGGAATCTCCACGTTTACAGGGTACAGAAAAAGTGGAATAATTGCTTACGAAAGCAGTGTGTAATTTAAATATTAGTGACATTCACATGTTGACAGAACATGAGCCCTTTTCCAGTGGACAGGAACAATAGAGATAGATCCTAGTTAGCAAGAAGAATTGGTTAAATTATAGACCAGTACAACATTGTCTCTAAGACCAATCTGTGAGCAGTATCATGAATTAGAAAGTGAATTTGACAAAATGTGAGGGTGAAATTCTTGCTCTTTATTAAGCATCAGAATTTCTAGTTAGTTATGACTCTGTCAATAAGGTAGTTGAGACCAGGGCTGCTATGATCAGTCATTGGCCAATAATCATGAGAGCTACCGTTGGTTAGTACGTGGTAACTTACCACATGAACATATTCTTGTAAGCTCTTTGATATAGATTGATACTTATAATCCTCATAACAAACCCTTAGATTTTATTATTATCTCCATTTTGCAGTTGGGGAAATTTAGGCTGAGAGGTTAAATAACTTGTCCATGGTCATTCATCTATTAGGAGCTCTATTGATTGCTGTGGTAGATTGACTGCAGAAATAGCCCCAGTTCTTCCAAAAACCTGTATTTGCATCCCTTGCAATGTGACTGCCCCTCCTACTACAGGGAAGTGAAGCCTATTTCTCTGCCTGTTGAATTGAAGCTGGCCTTGTGACTTTCTTTGGCCAACAGATATGGTGGAGGTGACTGCATGTGGTGCCTAGGCCTCAAGAGGACATGCATGCTTCTGCTTTCTGTTCTGAGCTCCTGCTTCTACCTTGGGAACAAGCCTGGGCTAGTCTGATGGAGGTTGAGGGGCCACATGGAGCTGAGCTGAAGCATCCTAGCTGAGGCCAATCTAGACCAGCCAGCCCCTCACCAGCCCACCAACCTACTGACTGCAGATCTACGAGCAAACCCAGCCAAAACTGGCCAACCCTGGCTCAGATCAGCAGAACCATGCAGACAATCCACTGAGTTTTAGGGTGATTTGTTATGCAGCATTATTGTGGCCATAGATAACAGGTACAGTTGCCTCCCCAGTCATTTCTTCTCTCTGCTTTGAAGGCAAAATCTGCTTCCCACAACAGAGGTTTAAATGGCGTATGCTCACTTTTCAAACATTTTTGCAGTTAGGGTGATTCAGTTCTGGTAGATGTACAGGGAAGTCAACTTGGTGGGAGGGTATGTGGGGAGGGAAATAATTCTGAGAAACATTTTCCTTTATGAAAAGAAAGAACCTAGCAATGAGATAGAGATCTTCTCCTTTCTTCCCTATCTGCTTTGAACACTATCATTAAAAATAGACACTGGAGCAACAGCAGCCCTTTTGTGACCATAAGGCAAGAATCCTAGGAACAGCAATCTATCACACTGGAAAGAATGGAAAGCTGAAAAGGCCCTAGGTTTCTGACCACATCATTCAGCTGCTGAAACAACCCTGGAAGTGGCTCACCTTTTATCTTTTTTTTTTTTTTTTAACTATTTAAGCTATTGTGTTTTGGCTAAGTAAGTCAGTGTGGGAACCAGAGTCCAATTCTAGGCAGTCTAGTTTGTAACCATTATGCTGAATTCATTGAAAATTGAGTGCTGTTAAGACTGTTAGAGCTCTGGACTTGAGAGGCCCACGTGAATATTGATTGTTGTCATCGACAAGGCTTATTGTTGGTAAACACTGGAGTGGTCCCCTGTGAGGATCCTCAGTCTTTTGGATAACAGCACCACTGGGGCCAGAGCACAAGCTCTCATGGGGCAGTTAGAAGGACACCATATCTTTTCTAGAGACTCTGAAACAGCAGGGTAGAGGGAGAAACCATAAACCCCACCCTCTACCACAAACCCCACCCAATATCCCTGTGCCGCTCTGGTCCCTGGGCCCAATTTCCAATGACAACAAAAACCTTTCTAAATTTGTTTTAACATTTAAAACTTCTTCATATTGTCTTGATTCATTAAATTGCCATAGTTTATGTTTGCTTTATCACAAAATTACTTTGCTCTAAATATCTTTGACCTTACAGATCTAATCAAGAAAAATAGGCTTTCTCTATACAGAAGAACCTCTGTCAGACTTCACCTGAATCCTGCGTTCATCGGTTATACTATCCTTCAAAGCTAAGCCCAGGGACATTTCTACCCTGGCATTTCTGTCTCTTCTACATCCTGCCTGAGTGGTCATGTCCTTTGGTCCAGGCTCCTTTCTTGTTTCCCCGGAGTCTAATTTCTATTGATTCCCTCCTAGGAGCAATAGGTCTCTCCGCCTCCACTTTTTCATGTATCATATAGCTCCTGATCTGCCTCACACACTCCTGTCTAAGCCCCACTCCTTGCCTGGGTCACCCCAGCCAGCCTTGTCTTTGGCCACCCACGGCCCAAGTATATCCATTAGTGGACTCCTTTATCCCTTTTCTTGTTACATAGCTAGAGGAAATCTCAGGTAGATCAATCACAGTTTTTATCTTAACAAAATACAGCCCCTCCATCCCCTTCCTTCCCACACCTGACCCTCAACACACATAAAAAGACCAGCATGAAAGTTGGAGGTGGGGAAAATGAGAGGACATCCAGATGGATGTGCACTTTTGGAAAATGCTAAGCACCCTGTGTTTATCTTTTAGCAGGGCAAAGGACATGGGGCGGGTTGGGGGAGCTGTCATGCACAAAGATATCAGCATTCAGGATGAAAAACTGAATCCCTTCCTCGAGGCATTCCACCTGCCTGGCAAACAGTTGTTTTCTTAAGTAGGTGAGACCTCCCAGATCCTGGAGAGAAATTTGTACCTCGTGTTTGGAAGACCTTTCAGGAGCACAGTGTGTGGGCATTTTGAAGGAATGGCTCCTCTTTTTTATGTTTCCTGCAAACTGTTAACTGGGCTCTTGCAGAGAAAGAAATACCCAGTCGACAGCCATCAGCCTGGAGTATTACCGAAAAAGAAAAAAAAAAAAAGCTGCTCACTACTTGCTCTTCAGAGGCTGTGTACAATGATATTGACCCAGTTTGGGCATTATAACTGCCTGTCAGCCTCAGGGCAATTTCCCTTTGCAGTAAGGGACTGTACCATCCATGCCATCTAGAAGGCCTGCGAAGGACATCCACATGGCAAGTAAGGGTGAAACACGCCAAGACCTTGTCCAATCTGCCATATACCAATTTTTGTTTCAAGATGGAAAAAGCCATGTAGACATGGGTTATCACCACAGCAAAGCCAGCCCGTTGTCTCCCCTGAAAACTTGAAGGATGGAATTCACCAAAGTGAATTCCATCTAACGTCAGCTTTGCAGATTCAGAAACTCATGATCAGCTCACCCAGGTTTTCAGAGGTGGGCTTGTGTTAGCCAGGTTCACATGACTGATATGTAAAACTGGTCATGAGTTAATATAGTTACAATAAAAAATTATTATCACAGTGCCTTGAATGCACAGGACTTAAGCATAGTCTCCCTATAGAAAGACTTACAATTGAAGGAAGCCAAATTATGATGAGAATACCTCTAGGTCAGCCCCAAATCAGATGATTGAACCATCGGATGGCATGAGGCAAAGACTGCCTGTTACTCTTCTTGTTCTGTTTTAGGGATGATCTTCCTGATGGGACCAGAAAACTCAAAGTCCACTGGCCAAGGTGCCCTTTCCCTTTGGACAGTACTCTTCCTTTCTCTGTTTCTTAGGCTGGTTGACAACTCTCTGTAGATATGATAATATATTTAATCAGATCACACCATCTAGTCTAGCAGGCCTGGGAGCCCCTCTGACTCTTAAGGTGACAATGCATATTTCTATTCTGATCTATTGTATATTGATTTCAAATTTTAAAATGTTATGGATGATTCCGTTTCTCTCATTTTCAAGGTCTTAGGGGACACTGTCTTACCATTAAGTACTGCCAGCGGGTCGTCCAGCCATCCCTCTGCTTGGAGGACCCCATGTCTACCAAGTGGACCCCATGTCTACCAAGTGGACCCCATGTCTACCAGGTGTCCCTCTCAGCTCCACTATTTTAATTCTGTGTGGTTCTGTTTCCTTCTTGGGTCTTTCTAAAAACTCTGTAGCTTCATGGGAAGACCATTGTCCCTGATATTTCAGCTGGTGTTAGAGATTCTCTACACCCACATGTCACTAGAAAAATTCAAGGAACTTTGCTAATTGGATCCACTGTCATTTCATTTGTAGCTGCAATGCTGCCCAATCATCATTTTATTCAACTCAAGTCTTCTCTGTAGCATTCTCCTCTGAACAATTTCCAAACACTCTCCAGTTTCCTCTAGCCCTCAAACTCACTTCTCTACCCGTGGCTCCTAATGGAATATTACAAATATCTGAACCCGAGCTTTCATGTTCATCCTAAAATTTCCATCATCTTCTCCTTTTTTTTCCTCAGAGGAAAAAGTATCCCTTCTCCTCCCAAACATCAGTCTCATATTATACATAGGTCCTTGATCCCATCTTTTCCTAGTTTTTCCAGGATTTTGTTTCACTATTCTTATTTCCTCTCACTCCTTGTCTTACAAACAAGGGCAGGCCATCCCATCTACACATAATTTTTTACCTTAACTCTCCACTCTCTTGAGTTTGCACCTTATCTCTGTGCCCTATCATTTACCCCCCAGCAACTTACAGTGAGGGCTAATTGCCTGCCTCCATTTTCTCACTGCTATTCCCCGAATCCCTTTCAGTCTGGGATTAACAAATAATCCCACTGCTGTGATCCCCACTGCTCTACCAAAACTGCTCTCTTGAGGGGAGGAAGGGGAAGAAAACAGGCAAAGAGCTTCATGCTGTGTCTAGAAGTAAATCTGTCACCACAGGGAACTATATTCAATATCCTGTAATAACCTCTAATGGAAAAGAATCTGAAAAAGAATAGATATATAGAATATATATATCTGACTCACTTTGCTGTTCACCTGAAACTAACACAACATTGTAAATCAACTGTACTTCAATAAAAATAAAAGTTGGTGTGACCATCAACACAGAGCTGGGGTGTACAGTATAATTTAGGAGAGTAAATTCCATTTACTACAACAAACATATTCTAGCAAAAAGTACTTTTATAATAAACGTAGTATCCAAATATAGTTTTTACAATGACTAGGTAAAGGAAGATTTGCAGTTATCATAGCTTTGTAGTCAAGGTTTACATTTCATGGGAGATAACTATAATACTTGTGTGGTTAAAAGCAGAAAAATCTCAAGAGAGCTTCTTGCCTTTTTCAATAAACAATTCAATTTTATGATGACAAGATACAGAGTATGTATAGATTTAACTTAAACAGGAACTTCCCCCACCTGGATATTACTTCTTCTTCTTTGTGTCTTATAGTAACTGGTGTGTAAAATTCTCTATATTTTTACAAACAAAGATGATTCTAATCCAAAACCTTGATGTCTTTAAAGAACTTTTGTCAACAGTCTTTTCTGTCCAAATTACTCTTTCTTTATTAGTTCCTGCTTGTTATCTTACAAACAAGCTCAGGTCTTCCAATTCCTAAAAAGATAAAAAAATCTTAGCTCAACCCTGCATGCTTGCCTTTTCTTATTCTTAAAATCTTGAAGGTAAAGGCTACATACACTGTTTATCTCTACCTGCAAATTTCTTATTCACCATTGTGGTCCATGACATTATTCAATAATGATTTTAAATGAGATTGAATCAATGTTTTAGGGGCTTATAAGTTCTTATTTTCATCGTTAACTTTACTTAGCACCAACTATATTTCAGGTGCTCCATATGTGTTCTCTTGTATAATAATCATAACTATACTGAGGTGGGTACCATTTCTTTCATTTAATAGTAGAGGAAAAAGATGTTCAGAACATTGCACAAATGTCACCCATCTGGTGACAAAGTCACCCATCTAGTAAGCGTAGAGCTTGGATTCAGCCTGTAACAAGTCAGGACTCCTAGTTGCAAGCAACAGAAACTACGGCTGACTGATTTCAGCAGAGAATGAATTGATCATATTGTTAGGTAGTTCACAGAACCCCATGCAAGTCTAGAGACATGGATTTAGGGCTGTATAGCTAGGGGTGATCCTAATCCAGCCAGAGGTGCATGGATGAAGACAGTTCTGGCAGCTTTGGATATTGTAGCTTTTACTGTTGACACTGCCAACACTGCCAAATGGACACTGGATGCCCTCATCAGCACCAATCTTGTCACTACCCTAGGAACTTAATATTTCTGTAACTACTGCTACAGAGAATTTCTTGTGGTTCTCTGATATGAGGTATGTTTGTCTGACTGGCAGAACCTAGGTCATGGGCCTGCATCCTAGGGCCTACAAGGTTTCTTGGGAAAGTAAGTTTCTGGAATTTTCCATGTCTGTAATGGGAAATAGGTTTTGCATACCTTTAAGAATCATAGTTTGCGTTTGTATATGTATTGGAGGATAGGGGTCTCAAATAAAGGAAGTTGTTTTCATATATTGGACGGTCAAAAAGAGAAACAAATTCCATTACCAGAGCTCAAATGTGTCTGACTCCGAGTCTTTCCTTTATACAGTGAAACACCTTGAAAGTCACTAATGGTCTCCTATTTGCCAATTTTAATGACTTTATCTCTCATCCTTTTTTAACTGCTATAAAGATTTGACACTATTGAATATATCTCTTTCCTTTCTTCCTTCCTCTCTCCCTCCCTCCCTTCCTCCCTCCCTTCCTTCCTTCCTAAAAAGAAATTGAGTTATTGTTTTTGCAAAACAAAAAAAGTAGAAGAACAAAACAATAAAGAAAAGAACAAAATTCAATGGAATAAAAAACAGGCAAAATAGAGAAAACCAATAAAAACAAAAGTTGGTTCTTTAAAGTATTAATAAAATTAATAATCCCACAGGGAGACTGATAAAGAAGAAAAGAGAGAAACATAAATTAGATGACATCTGTATATACCCTACAGGGATTAAGAGAGCGATAAGGGAGATATTATAAATGATTTTATGATGATACATTTGACAACTTCGAACAATGGACAATTTGCTTGCAAAAATCGACTCCCTGAAATTATTAAAAGTAAAAACAGAAAATGTGACTATTCCTATATTTGTTAAAGAATTCAAGTAATTAGAAGACTACCCAAAAAGGAAATCCCAGACGCAAGCATATAATTCATTTGTGAATAATACCAAACATTTAAGGAAGAAATAATACAAGGATTAAAACCCTTTCAGAGAATAAGAAGAGGGAACACTTTCCCATTTATTTTATGAGGCCAGAAAAAACCTTACTACCAAAACTGGACAAGGAAAATAAAAATAAGAAAACAATGGACCCTGTGAAGCTCATGAACATCAATGAAAAAATTCTAAACAAATACAAGCAAATAGCAATATATAAAAAAAGGTAAAACATAATGACCAAGAAGGGTCATGCAACTTTGGTACAGTATCAAAAAAATTTAATCAGTGTAATTCACCACATCAATAAATAAAGAGGAAAAACTGTGATCATATGTATTTTTTGAAATTTATTTTATACAGCAGGTTCTTATATCTATTTATACATATTAGTGTATATATGTCAATCCCAATCTCCCAATTCATCCCACCACCACCGCACCCCCCTCCCCCGCTTTCCCCCTTGGTGTCCATACGTTTGTTCTCTACATCTGTGTCTCTATTTCCACCCTGCAAACCGGTTCATGTGTACCACTTTTCTAGATTCCACATATATGCATTAATATGCGATATTTGTTTTTCTCTTTCTGACTTACTTCACTCTGTATGACAATCTCTAGGTCCATCCATGTCTCTACAAATGACCCAATTTCGTTCCTTTTTATGCCTGACTAATATTCCATTGTATATATGTACAAAACCTTTGTCCATTTGTTTGTCGATGGGCATTTAGTTTGCTTCCATGACCTGGCTATGGTAAATAGTGCTGCAATGAACATTGGGGTGCATGTGTCTTCTTGAATTATGGTTTTCTCTGGGTATATGCCAAGTAGTGGGATTGCTGGGTCATATGGTAGTTCTATTTTTATTTTTTAAAGGAACCTCCATACTGGGCTCCATAGTGGCTGTATCAATTTATACTCCCACCAACTGTGCAAGAGGGTTCCCTTTTCTCCACACCCTCTCCAGCATTTGTTTTCTGTAGATTTTCTGATGATGCCCATTCTAACCGGTGTGAGGTGATGACCTCATTGTAGTTTTGATTTGCATTTCTCTAATAATTAATGATGTTGAGCAGTTTTCCATGTGCCTCTTGGCCATCTGTATGTCTTCTTTGGAGAAATGTCTATTTAGGTCTTCTACCCATTTTTGGATTGGGTTGCTTGTTTTTTTAATATTGATCTGCATGAGCTGTTTATTTATTTTCAACATTAATCCTTTGTCCGTTGATTCATTGGCAAATATTTTCTCCCATTCTGAGGGTTGTCTTTTCATCTTGTTTATGGTTTCCTTTGCTGTGCAAAAGCTTTTAAGTTTCATTAGGTCCCATTTGTTTATTTTTGTTTTTATTTCCGTTACTCTAGGAGGTGGGTCAAAAAAGATCTTGCTGTGATTTATGTCAAAGAGTGTTCTTCCTATGATTTCCTCTAAGAGTTTTATAGTGTCTGGACTTACATTTAGGTCTTTAATCCATTTTGAGCTTATTTTTGTATATGGTGTTAGGGAGTGTTCTACTTTCATTCATTTACATGTAGCTGTCCAGTTTTCCCAGCACCACTTATTGAAGAGACTGTCTTTTCTCCATTGTATATCCTTGCCTCCTTGGTCATAGATTAGCTGACCACATAGGTGCATGGGTTTATCTCTGGGTTTTCTATCCTGTTCCATTGATCTATATTTCTGTTTTTGTGCCAGTACCATATTGTCTTCATTACTGTAACTTTGTAGTATAGTCTGAAGTCAGGGAGTCTGATTCCTTCAGCTATGTTTTTTTCCCTCAAGACTGCTTTGGCTATTCAGGGTCTTTTGTGTCTCCATACAAATTTTAAGACTTTTTGTTTTAGTTCTGTAAAAAATGCCACTGGTAATTTCATAGAGGTTGCATTGAATCTGTAGATTGCTTTGGTTAGGATAGTCATTTTCACAATATTGATTCTTCCAATCCAAGAACATGGTATATCTCTCCATCTGTTTGTGTCATCTCTGATTTCTTTCATCAGTGTCTTATAGTTTTCTGAGTACAGGTCTTTTACCTCCTTAGGTAGGTTTATTCCCAGGTTTTTTATTCTTTTTGTTGCAGTGGTGAATTGGATTGTTTCCTTCATTTCTCTTTCTGATATTTCATTGTTAGTGTATAGGAATGCCAGAGATTCCTGTGCATTAATTTTGTATCCTGCAACTTTACCAGATTCATTGATTAGCGCTAGTAGTTTTCTGGTGGCATCTTTAGGATTCTCTATGTATAGTATCATGGCATCTGCAAACAGTGACAGTTTTACTTCTTCTTTTCCAATTTGTATTCCTTTTATTTCTTTTTCTTCTCTGATTGCCATGGCTAGGACTTCCAAAACTATGTTGAATAAGAGTGGTGAGAGTGGACATCCTTGTCTTGTTCCAGATCTTAGAGGAAATGTTTTCAGTTTTTCACCTTTGAGAATGATGTTTGCTGTTGGTTTGTCGTATATGGCCTGTATTATGTTGAGGTAGGTTCCCTCTATGTCCACTTCCTGGAGAGTTTTTTTTTATCATAAATGAGTGTTGAATTTTGTCAAAAGATTTTTCTGCATCTGTTGAGATGATCATATGGTTTTTATTCTTCAGTTTTTTAATATGGTGTATCACATTGATAGATTTACATATATTAAAGAATCCTTGCATCCCTGGGATAAATCCCACTTGATCATGGTGTATGATCCTTTAATGTGTTGTTGGATTCTGTTTGCTAGTATTTTGTTGATGATTTTTGCACCTATATTCATCAGTAATATTGGTCTGTAATTTTCTTTTTTGGTAGTATCTTTGTCTGGTTTTGGTATCAGAGTGATGGTGGCCTTGTAGAATGAGTTTGGGAGTGTTCCTTCCTCCACAATTTTCTGGAAGAGTTTGAGAAGGATGGGTGTTAGCTCTTCTCTAAATGTTTAATAGAATTCACCTATGAAGCCTTCTGGTCCTGGACTTTCGTTTGTTGGAAAATTTTTAATCACAGTTTCAATTTCATTACTCATGATTGGTCTGTTCATGTTTTCTACTTCTTCCTGGTTCAGTCTTGGAAGGTTGTGCTTTTCTAAAAATTTGTCCATTTCTTCCAGGCTGTCCATTTTATTGACATATAGTTGCTTGTAGTAATCTCATGATCCTTTGTATTTCTGCAGTATCAGTTGTTACTTCCTTTTTGTTTCTAATTCTATTGATTTGAGTCTTCTCCCTTTTTTTCCTGATGAGTCTGGCTAAATGTTTATCAGTTTTGTTTATCTTCTCCAAGAACCAGCTTTTAGTTTTATTGATCTTTGCTATTGTCTTCTTTGTTTCTATTTCATTTATTTCTCCTCTGATCTTTATGATTTCTTTCCTTCTACTAACTTTGTGTTTTGTTTGTTCTTCTTTCTCTGGTTCCTTTAGGTGTAAGTTTAGATTGTTTATTTGAGATTTTTCTTGTTTCTTGATGTAGAATTGTATTGCTATAAACTTCCCTGTTGGAACTACTTTTGCTGCATCCCATAGGTTTTGGATCATCGTGTTTTCATTGTTATTTGTCTCTAGGTATTTTTTGATTTCTTCTTTGATTTCCTCAATGATCTCTTGCTTATTTAGTAATGTATTGTTTAATCTCCATGTGTCTGGTTGCTGTAATTGGTTTCTAATCTCATAGCGTTGCGGTTGGAAATGATGCTTGATATGATTTCCATTTTCTTAAATTTACCGAGGCTTGATTTGTGACCCAAGGTGTGACCTATCCTGGGGAATGTTCCGTGTGCACTTGAGAAGAAAGTGTAATCTGTTGTTTTTGGATGGAATGTCCTATAAATATCAATTAAATCTTTCTGGTCTATTGTGTCATTTAAAGCTTCTGTTTCCTTATTTATTTTCTGTCTGGATGATCTGTCCATTGGTGTGAGGTGTTAAAGTCCCCCACTATGATTGTGTTACTGTTGATTTCCCCTTTTATAGCTGTTAGCATTTTCCTTATGTATTGAGGTGCTCCTATGTTGGGTGCATGTATATTTATAATTGTTATATCCTCTTCTTGGATCGATCCCTTGATCATTATGTAGTGTCCTTCCTTGTCTCTTGTAACATTCTTTATTTTAAAGTCTATTTTATCTGGTATGACTATTGCTACTACAGCTTTCTTTTGATTTCTATTTGCATGGAATACCTTTTTCACTCCCCTCACTTCCAGTCTGTATGTGTCCCTAGGTCTGAAGTGGGTCTCTTGAGGACAGCATATATACAGGTCTTGTTTTTGTATCCATTCAGCCAGTCTGTGTCTTTTGGTTGGAGCATCTAATCCATTCACGTTTAACGTAATTATTGATATGTATGTTCCTATTACTATTTTCTTAATTGTTTGGGGTGTTTTGTAGGTCCTTTTCTTCTCTTGTGTTTCCCACTTAGAGAAGTTCCTTTAACATTTGTTGTAGAGCTGGATTGGTGGTGTTGAATTCTCTTAACTTTTGCTTTTCTGTAAAGATTTTGATTTCTCCATCAAATCTGAATGAGATACTTCCTGGGTAGAATAATCTTGGTTGTAGTTTCTTCCCTTTCATCACTTTAAATATATCATACCATTCCCTTGTGGCTTGTAGAGTTTCTGCTGAGAAATCATCTGTTAACCTTATGGGAGTTCCCTTGTATTTGTTGTGTTTCCCTTGCTGCTTTTAATAATTTTTCTTTAATTTTTATCCATTTTATTACTATGTGTTTTGGCATGTTTCTCCTTGGGTTTATCCTGCCTGGGACTCTCTGCACTTCCTGAAGTTTGGTGGCTATTTTCTTTCCCATGTTAGGGAAGTTTTCAACTCTAATCTCTTCAAATATTTTCTCAGGTCCTTTCTCTCTCTCTTCTCCTTCTGGGACCCTTATAATGCAAACGTTGGTGCATTTAATGTTGTCCCAGAGGTCTCTTAGTGTATCTTCATTTCTTTTCATTCTTCTTTCTTTATTCTGTTACGCTGCAGTGAATTCCACTATTCTGTCTTCCAGGTCACTTATCCATTCTTCTGCCTCATTTATTTTGCTCTTGATTTCTTCTAGTGTATTTTTCATTTCAGTTATTGCATTGTTCATCTCTGTTTGTTTGTTCTTTAGTTCTTCTAGGTCTTTGTTTAACATTTCTTGCATCTTCTCAATCTTTGCCTCCGTTCTTTTTCTGAGGTCCTGGATCTTCACCATCATTATTCTGAATTTTGATGAAGTCTAATTTATCTATTTTAACCTATTTATAGGTTACCTATCTCCACTTCATTTAGTTTTTTTTCTGGGGTTTTATCTTGTAGTTCATAGTTCTCTGCCTTTTCATTTTGTCTGTCTTTCTGTGAATGTGGCTTTCATTCCACAGGCTGCAGGATTGTAGTTCTTCTTGCTTCTGCTGTCTGCCCTCTGGTGGATGAGGCTATCTAAGAGGCTTGTGCAAGCTTCCTGATGGGAGGGACTGGTGGTGGGTAGAGCTGGGTGTTGATCTGGTGGGCAGAGCTCAGTAAAACTTTAATCCATTTTTCTGCTGCTGGTTGGGGCTGAGTTCCCTCCCTGTTGGTTGTTTGGCCTGAGGCAACCCAGCACTGGAGGCTACAGGCTCTTTGGTGGGGCTAACTGTGGACTCCAGGAGGGCTCATGCCAAGGAGTACTTCCCAGAACTTCTGCTGCCAGTGTCCTTGTCCCTGTGGTGAGCCACAACCACCCCCACTCCTGCAGGAGACCCTCCAACACCAGCAGGTAGGTCTGGTTCAGTCTCCTATGAGATCACTGCTCCTTCCCCCTGGGTCCTCATGCGCACACTACTTTGTGTGTGCCCTCCAGGAGTGGAGTCTCTGTTTCCCTGAGTCCTGTTGAAGTCATGCAAGCAAATCCCACTAGCCTTCAAAGTCTGATTCTCTGGGAATTCCTCCTCCCATTGCCAGACCCCTGGTTGGGAAGTCTGATGTGGGACTCAGAACCTTCACTCCAGTGGGTGGACTTCTGTGGTGTAGTTGTTCTCCAGCTTGTGAGTCACCCACCCAGTGGTTATGGGATTTAATTTTACTGTGGTTGTGCCTCTCCTACCATCTCACTGTGGCTTCTCCTCTGTCTTTGTATGTGGGGTATCCTTCTGGTGAGTTCTAGTGTCTTCTTGTCGATGATTGTTCAGCAGTTAGTTGTGATCCTGGTGCTCTCGCACGGGGGAGTGAGTGTACGTCCTTCTACTCCACCATCTTGAACCAATCCTGATCATATTAGTAGATGCAGAAAAACACTTGATAAAACTCACCACATGTTCATGAAAAAAAAATCTCTGAAAAGTCGGAATTGAAGAGAACTTTTCTGATCTGATAAAAGCATTTTCAAAAAACCTAGAGCAACCATAAAATCTAATGGAAAACTGTTGTTTTCCCTTTAAGGCAAAAATGTTCCCTCTTATCATTTCAATTCGACATTGCACTGGAGATAGCCAGTACAATAAGGCAAGAAGAAGAAGTAAAAGGCATAAACATAGGAAAGAACAAGTAAAACTATCAACTCTGTTTATTTACAAATAACACACTGGTGTACATAGAAAATCCAGTGGAATCTACAGAAAAGATAAAAAGGAAGGAAGGAAGAAAGGAAGGCAGGCCACTGCAATTAAAAATCCAATTTGTCAGGACCAAGGAATAAAAGGTCAAAAATCATTTGCATCTCTGTTTACTTGCAACAAACAATTGAAAAATTAAAGAAAATGCCATTTATGCACATCTAGGAATATAGTTAGTGAAATATGTGCAAAGACCTATACATTGAAAACTATAAAACATTGCTGATAGAAATTTTTAAAAACTGAAGTATGTAGAAAGATATATGATGCTTATGGATTTGAAAACTCAATATTTTTAAGATCAGTTAATTCTCCCCAAATTGATCTATTGACTGAATGCAATTCCAATCAAAATCCCAGCAGGTGTTTTGGAGAAATTGACAAGCTGATTCTAAAATTTATATAGAAATGCAAAGACTTAAAATAGCTATCATACCTTGAAAAAGAAGAACAAAATTGAAGGACTCACACTATTAGATTTCAAGACTTACTAAAAAGCTTCAATAATTAAGACAGTGTAGTTGATGTAAGGGTAGACAAATAAAGTCATAAATTAATGGAACAGAAAAGAGAATCTGGAATAGACGTATACATATACAGTCCATTAGATTTTTAAACAGAGTCAATTCAATAGGGAAAGGAAAGTCTTCAATAAATGATGAAGCTGAAACAACTGGGTACCTGTACAGGGGGAAAAAAAGCAACTTTGACTCTTACATCACACAGTGCATGAAAATAACTTCAAATGTGAAAGCTTAAACTAAAGCTTTCTAAAGGAAAGAGGGAGGAATATTTTGATGATCTTGAGATAAAGATTTCTCAAGATATATAAAACACTAATTATAAAAGAAAAATGATAAATTAGACTTCATCAACATTTAAAGCTTCCGTTCATCAAGAGACATTGTTAAGAAAGTGAAAAACCAAGCCACAATCTGGGAGAAAATATTCATAGACATATATCTGATAAAGAACTGGTATGCTGAATGTACAAGAACTCCTAAAAATTAAACTTTAAAAGGACAAATAATCTAAATAAAAAATAGGGAGATGACTTGAATAGGCACTTCACAAAAGGAGAATGGCCAATAGCCTGTGAAAAGGTACTGAGCATCATTAGTCAACAGGGCAATGCAAATAAAGACCAGGATGAGATACCAAAATGATTAAAAATAACAAGACTGCTGCTGTGGATGTGGAGCATACAGTTCTTGTGGGAATATAAAATAATTCGACCCCTTTGGAAAGCAGCTTCTTACTTTTGAATGAAGCTAAACATGTATCTATCCTATGACCCAGTATTTCCATTCCTAACTCTATTGCCAAAAGAAAGGAATGTATCTATCCTACAAAAAGACTTATTCAAAAATGTTCATATCAATTTTATTTATAAGAGCCCCAGATTGGAAACAACCCAAATGTCCATCAACATTAAAATGGAAAAGCTGTTGCATACTATTCAGCAATAAACACGAAAGAAGTTCTGACATACACTCCAACATGAATGAAACACAAGGACACTATTTTGAGCTAAAGAAGCTAGATAAAATAGTCATACTGTATAATTTCATTTATATGAATTTTAAGAACAGGCACAATTAATTTATGGTGCTAGAAATCTGAAAAGGATACAGGGTTATTTACTAGAAAGAGATATCAGGAAGTTTTCTCAGGTGATTGAAATATTCTAAATCTTTGTAGGAGTGATGGTTACACAGGTCAAAGTTCATTGAGCTGTACACTAAAATTTATTAATTCCACTCTATATAAATTAAATCTCAGTATACTCTTAGCATTGAAAATAAAAATAAGAAAAAACCTCATAAAAGCCCTATTGTAATAATTTTTTTCATATTTGAAAACATCTGGTTATTATTATTACCCAGTGTCTTGCCGAGTTCTGATATTTTTGAAACACACTGTTGTTTTTTCTTCTAACTTTGTAGCCATTTTTACATTATCTTCTGGCATCAAATGTTGCTGCAGAGAAGATAGAGGTCAATTGTAATAGCCCCCTCCCCACCCCTTGAGGTGATTGGTTATTTTTCTGTATAGATAGATAAGAATTATCTAGAAATTCATTATCTTAGTAGCATAAGTGGTCTCCATTAAAAAAATTTTAACATATTGATATGATCTGCAGGTTGATTTTTTTTCATTCCAGTAAAATTTGCTTGTATTAGATCATGTAATACATTTTCTATCCCATATTTAAAATTCTTCCAGGAACACGAATTATTCTTTTGTTGTATTAATTTTGTTTTCTATATCAGTTAGCTTCTTTTATTGCATTTGGCTTTTTGCCTTTTATTTTTTGAATTCGCAGTCACTGTCTTATATACCGTTAAGTTTATTTTTAGGTGGGTCTAGTCTATTTCTTGTAGTCTCAAATTTAATCATAGATGATGCTTTTTTCTCCTTCAGTTTGTTCTCATGGTTCTGTAACTTTTCTGTTTATTTCATTCTGTTGTGAGAGAGCACCGAATCCTAACCACTAGGCAACGAGGGAACCTTCAGTCTGTTGTTTAATCATCTTGACTATGGGCCCTTGTTTTCTTGAATTTATCTTCTCACTGAGTTTTCTGTAGCTCAGAGCACTTGTGAAGAATTTCCCTCTGATTTTTATTTGTTTTTGCATCCAAGTTGGTTTCTATATCTTTTGCATTCTAGATATGTAGGTCTGCGTGTGTGTGTGTGTGTATGTGTGTGTGTGTGTGTGTGTGTGTGTGTGTGTGTTTATGTGGATGGTTCCCAGAGGCTAATTTTCATTTTGCTCAACTGTCCTCTTGGTCCACACCAGTTATTTGCCCTAATGCAGTGTAGACGGCTTCTTGCCTCTCTTCCCTTTTGACATTCATTTTCTTCCTGACAAGCCACAATTTTAGGGCTGGGACTTTCATGTTGTTTCCACTTTTTCTTTAGGCATAGCAGGACATGACAGACCCTGCTGAGGTACTATGCAGGGTACCTGCATAGAATACCAGGGTTAGCATACCCTGGGTTAGAATACCAGGGTTCAGCAGTCATTTCTAAAGTTGTTAAATGTTTATTAAATGTGTGAAGGCTTTCTTCACTGGGTTGAGGAATGTGTTCTAGTCCTAGGGGAGGATACCCTCAAACTTGGAATCTATTCCCGAATTTCATGTTTAGTCTTGGAGCCTTCAATGCCATTACAGAGCGTATAACTCACTGTTCAGTTCCAATATGTTCCAACCTTTTCTATGACTTCTTATTCAGAGTTAGCTTCTCAGTAAGCTTTCTCCCAATTTTGGGATGAGAATGAGATGTCCCTGAATTTAGTTGGTACACCTGTGTGGCTCCTGGGGATGGACAAAGAGTTAGGAGCCTTGCCATGGTGGACTGTGCCACTCTGCTATAGCATTTTCTGTCTCTTTCATTGGCCAGTTTTTTTAAGCTTATGATACAGGGCTATATCCCTCTCTGGTTTGGTTGCTGCAGTGGAAGTTTGGGGGCCTGTTTTTTTAATGTATCATTTTGTTGATTTCAAGAGATAGAGGGAGGGATATTCTTATGAAATGGCTTCATTCTACTTGTGCAACCTGGAGGTCCTGCCTGCTCTTTCCTCTCTTGATATCTTTTAAAAGTTGTTTTTCTGCTCCCCAACCCCCTTTCCTACTGCCTCTCAGTCTCCTTTCTGGCTTCTTTGCCTATACCAATTAAGACATTTTCAAAGGTCATTTTGCATCCCCCTTCTCTTTCCCATCCCCTCATCTCCCTTATTCTCTGATCTAATCTCTTAATATGCTCTTTTATAACCTCCTAATTCACTCCCATGCCTCATTAGTAATGTCTAGGCAGATAGCACTCAAATTTATATTTCATGCCCTCACCTGTCTTCTATGGGCTGGTCTCATTTTCAGCTCTTTGCTGGATGTCTTACTGTATGACCATCCCACTACAACCTTAAACTTAAAATATCCACAAGCAAGCTTACTGTATTTTGTTCCAAACCAATCCTTCCTTCTATTTAGTTTGCTCTCAGTTTTTCAGGTGCAAAAGCCTGGGGTCTTCTCTGATTCTCTTCTTTCTTTATCCAATTAGTTAATGAATCCTTTCAACTGGATTTTTCCTCCTCTTTACTTCCACTGCCATTATTCTAGAATAAGTTTGTATTTTTTTCACTTGAACTTTGTAATAGACATTTAACTGGTCTCCCTCCTCTAATTTCTTCCTCTAATAAATGCTCCACATGGCTTCAGAGATATCTTGCTCTAAACCTTCCATGAGTACGTAACACCTTTTCCTGATATTCAAAGACCTCCATAATCTTAACCCAGTTTTTAATGTGAAGCTTAGTTTTCCACTGTCTCTCACCTTAAATTCCAACCAAAGTCTATTACTAAGCATGCCCTGTTCTTTCCAATGTTGAAAACTTTTCATGCAAGGCCCTTTCTCCATTTCATCTATCAAAAATTTACCAGTTTTTCAAAATCCAAAACAAATTTTATCTCCTCCACGAACTTTTCATAATCCACTGATTTGGAAGTGATTCTTTCCTGCCTTCTCTAAAATATTATCATTCTTTATTACTCTTCACATTTGATCATTGTGAACATGTCTTAACCTGACCCAAGACTGTCAGTTCCTTGTGGGGTGGGGACCAAGGTTACGGGAAGTTGTAGCATTTAGGGGAGGTTGTGATATAGTAAACTTGGACTTAAGTATTGTAAAGCCTCAGTTCAAGGTCAACTTCGCCACCTTGGGTGTTTGGGCAAGTGGCTTACCTTCCCTGAGCTCTACCTTTTTCATCTTTAAAGAGATTGTTGTGAATATTAAATGAAATAACATGTATGAAAGTGCTTTGTAAATTATATATATATATATATACACACATACCTATGTATATAAATAGATAGGTAAATTAAATATAGATTAAGGTATTGCTAACTTCTTCAAATTCCCCCCAAGCATCAAGCCTGATAGTTTATGCATAGGATGTCAATAAATGTTTACTGATTGAAAATAATGAAATATACCTAGCTGCAGTTATGCCTGGCCCCAGAGCACCAAGGACATGTTAATGGGTAAGGATAAGTATAGAGGAAG
Organism: Delphinus delphis; assembly: GCF_949987515.2. Lineage (NCBI taxonomy): Eukaryota > Metazoa > Chordata > Mammalia > Artiodactyla > Delphinidae > Delphinus > Delphinus delphis. The sequence continues at coordinate 141,820,720 of NC_082685.1, read as the reverse complement.
TTGATAGCTTATGTGGTTATGCCAGCAATTTGCCCAGCTGGAAAACTGCTTAAATGCCTCATCTAAGATTTCATGAATGGTGCAGAGGACCTGCCTAAATGGAGGCAAATGGCTGAAATGGTGTGTTCCAGTCGCTTCTAGCTCCTGAAGTCTAGTCTTTCACAGAACAACATAATAGATGTCATATGTGAAAATGAAATATTTGTTTATCAGTAACTATTCAATATATGCAAATATATACATTTCAGATGTGAGTTTATGCTAAATATATTTCATGTAAATATAGACATTTATCTCAAATGTTTCCTTATATAGTCTGTTGCCATTCATTCAATCACCATTGTTACTCTTTTCCAAACTCCCAGTTTTCCAGTAGTGCTCTGTTTATAATCGAAGACAGCAAAGCTAGTGTATTCACATCAAAGCTAAATAGAGTGACAAGTACATGAGAATGGCCATTAAGTAATTCCCATAATAGCTGAGATCATCTGGATCGAATCCTGTGAATGTTCAGATTTCCGTGCCAGCTTCTCCTGCTTTTCCTCCAGAACCACATGCTCAAATGTTTTAAAAATATTCTAATTTTATAGGTCTTTTAAAAGTCATGTTTCATAGAAAACTGTCTTTTTGGAGGGAAATCTTAATAAAAGCCAAATATGTATTCTGAGAATCTGCTTGCGATGTGATAAATCTAAGACCGTGTTTGCAATGATAAACTGAATGTTCACATTCATTTTGCACCTGGACAAAATTTTGGACAAAAATGTGCATAGCATCCCTTGTCCTAGACGGAGCCTAAGCTAGGTTCCTGATTCACACGCTTAAACCGTGCCTCTGAGGGCACATTTGCAGAAGCCTATGTGCACAGGGGATGGAGACACTTTCTTGGGCAGAATTTTTCCTAAAAGGAGAGTGAAGCAGGACATGTGTGTCCCAGTAAGAAGCCAGTCCCTCCATGAAATAATATGTTAAGTCCTGGGGACAGAGGAGATTGGGAATCAAAACTCTGGGAGAGACTTGGGGCAAAGCCATATGATGTGGAGAGGGCAGTGTTCCCCACTTAACCACAGCAGAAACTCGGCCACTTCCAGAACCTCGATGTGTCAGCATGGGTGGAATGGAAGTACCCAGTGGGAGAGGGAGCACTGCCCCGTGGTGGGAGCCAGATCTAGAAGGTCCAGAGGGCAGTGCACAGGGAGGGGCAGAGGCAGCTAAGCCCAGCAGACACAAGTGTGTGCAATGGTGGTGACACATCTTTAGGCACTGGAGATGGTGGCAGCGACCTGTACACAGCTTAGCAGGCTTGGCAGGGATGGCATCAGTGGGGGCCAAGCAGTAGAAGAGGAAAACATGTGTCAGAATAATATTTCTTTGAAAGATGCCCACAACGGATAAAATGTTTGGGAAAGTTTATTCAGAACAGAGGGAGGAGACAAGACAAGTACTAATCTTTGAAGAAGTTTAGGAAATATTTAACCATTTTCATTTCATTTATTCTTTTTAAAAAACACTTGTTGAAAGTACCAACTCCGAATCTGAAATAAGGCACAATCTGAATCTGCTTATGTAATTTTTATTAAGTGCATTACAGTTTATTAAGTATTTTCAAGGAAAATATTGAGCCTGGCAAGTCAAATACTTGACTTTCAATTTCATAAGTGAAAACAGATTTTATTCACCAAATCGCTGTTAAAGACACCTTAAATGATTGCAAATTTTAAATTAAAAAAGCCTCACTGTTGTCGTAGATCATCAGATTATGGGACTGAAAATATACTGCCAAGGGTTATGAGGGGTGGCATAACTTATGATGAAAACATAAGGGAAAATTTTAAAAGGGGGAGAATTTTACAAAAATGGAGAGATGACAAAGATGAAGGATACTGAATAGGGCTCTTAAATACATCAACCAGCTAAGATAAGTAGTCTTCTACAAGAGGTGCTGTTGATGTGAGTTACCACCACTCATGACAGCCTATATTCTGGTGCCCCAATATTAATCACCAACTCTTTGTCACCAAGGACTAGTGAAATCCTTAATCAACTGCATTCTGGTTAACTGGACAGAGAATGTAAACAGGTAACGTGATTGAAACACAGTGAGGGATAAGATAGAGGTATACACAGAATATATATGGAAAGAGTACACAGGAAATTTTTTTTTAATTTTTTTTACTTTTTAGCAGTTTAATTGAGATATAATTGACGTAGAATGAACTGTACATATTTGAAGTGTACAAGTTGATAATTTTAGGCATTTAGACACGTGTGAAGACATCAACAAAATCAGTATAATACACATTATCACCCCCCAAGTTTTCTTGTGCTTCTTGATAATCCCTCCCTCTTTCCTCTCCTTATCCCACCTCTACTGCTGTTACACTGTCCCCAGGCAATCAATGATCTGCTTTCTTTCCCTATAAATTAGTTTCCATTTTCTAGAATTTCATATAAATGGAATCATACAGCATATACTTTTTTGTGGTTTTTTTTCACTCAGCGTCATTATTTTGAGATTCATGTATGTTCGGTGTATCAATAAGGGAAGGCATTATTCTAATTGAGAGCTGAGGTAAAGTTGTCAGAGATGAAGCTTGAGTCTCATAGGATAAGTGATATTTAGCTAGGCAAAAACGGGTGGGAAGAGTATCCTAACTGGAAGAGGTAGCAAGAGCAAAAGCAGTGAAGCACGCGCATGCGTGTGTGTGTGTGTGTGTGTGTGTGTGTGTGTGTGTGTGTGTGTGAGAGTGTGAGTGTCTTGGGGGTGGGGAAGAAAGTAATACACGAGGGTGGCCATAGTGCTACATTAAGGGAAAACGGAGCATAAGAGATCAAGATAAAGAGTGCAGGATAGCAGGGCAAACTGATGTCGCTGATGCTGAAAACATGCGGGAAGACTTAATAAAGAGGAGAAGAAGTATACGTCGGATTGTATGATGCTAATTAAAGTCATTCAAGTGACCTACTTTTTATTTTTACTTAATATTCATCTGCCCAACAGGATGTGTGTGTATATATAATATATATAATGATATAAATCATATATCATCAATTTTATATAATCAAGAAATTGATTATATATAATTATAGGGTATATAATTATATATAAGGTCACTAAATTTGATAATATATAATACATATCATCATGTATATTACATATATAATATATAAAATCACTAAATTTGCCAAGTTAACTTTATTGTATATTTGATTGGAATGCAGCTGTAAGCGCCGTACTCATAGGTCAGTATTATTTTCTTAATTGTTCAAGTAGCCCTGTTGCCTGCTCAGGCATATGATGATTTTTCTCACAGTTTAAATATTACTTATGTGGACTATTGCAAGTGTATAATGCCTTTGGTCTATGCATGCTTAATACATTCTCAGAACAGTTTAGTTTTTATGTAATTTGCTCCCTTTTGGCGAGCAGAGACCATCTGCAGCTGGGGAGTCGCAAGGCCTGGCTCTCACCCATTCTCTGACCAAGTAGCTGGGGGGCCTTGTCAGAGTCTATGCCTTCTTTTTCTCATTTTGGAAATGCAGGCTTTGGAATTAATATTTTCCAGGTGCTTTTCCGGGGCAGTGCCATATGGTGACAGAATGATAGGACCAGGACCCAGGGCTCCTGGCTGGTGGCTCCGGCTCTCCGCAGTGTGCCCTTTGACAAGTAGGTTGGGACTCAGTCCTCTCATCTGTTCATTGGGGATAATAACACCTGCTCTGCTGGTTTCATCAGACTGTCACCTGGATTAAATGAGACTGAGTTGGGAAGTAAAGCTAGTAATAGTGTTGCCCAGCTCTAAAGTTCATTACCAAGGGCCATGGGGCTTGAATGACTTTTCCGGAGAGTCTTACTTTCCCTAGCTCCTTCCTGTTCTTTTAGATGAAGAGGTTAGATGAATGTTGTAGTGTTACTATGACATATTGATCTGTTTATAGCATACATAACAATAATATTTAATACAGTATCATTCATCCTACAAACTCAACGGTGTGTCGTAATGCTCAGTATTGTCTCCAACAGTCCAAAAATATCCTTTGCACTCTCAGTTGCTGTGTGGTTTATGAAAAGGATAAAGCAAAACATGTTTCTGTGAGTTAGCAGAATGGCAGAGCTTCAGTATGGTCTTTTGTAGTAGGAGCTACCTAAATTCAATAAATAAAAAATAAATAAGTAAAATTCTGTGCCACTTTCAGAACAGGGGTCACCATTTACCCTTGGACTGGGAGTGGGAAGAGGTGAGAGTAGGGAGAGGTGAGACTGACTCAGGAAATTAAATTAAACTATAAATAATGGCAGACCCTGATCCCGTCATCATTTCTCACTAGACCCAATAAGACTTTGAAAGGAGGACTCTGTGGAATTTATTTTAAGTCTTGGAGAAACAACATGCAATCTAATATCTGCACATAAAAATGTTGGGGTAGGTGGGTAGGTCAGGAGATGTCAGACAGTGTTGGGATCACAACCTTGCTCCCCAGACCTTTCCCCATTAAATACGTTTATATGCAGTCAGCCCTGACGGTGACAATGCTATGATTGGAAGTTCCTAGAACTACCTATTTGGGGCGATTTTTCTTATGGAAGTGGCAGTATTTTTCCAAATTTATTCAGCTCGCAGAAGAATTTTATTGCAATTGAGTCAGACTATTAGTTTAGAGAGCTCCAACTTAAAAGCTCTTCTTTTTTCAAGTAAGACCCAGAGAAGTAAAGGGACCTCCTGGAGCCCCCCTCCCCTCCCCAATTAAGAGCAGAGTGGAGACTTGAAATGCCAGATCCAGCTGCTTGTTTTACTCGTTCCTTTTTACTTTGCACAAATACTTATTCGGGCCCTATACCGTGGAAGGCACTTTACAAACCCTGTAGGAATTCAAAGCTAAAAAAAAATTAGGGCTCCTCGGGAAGCAAGCATCCAATAGAGACAAGTATAGACGTCAACTCCAAGGCAGAGTGAGATGAAGTGACTGTAGGTGGCCACCAACCTATTGTGGATCCTGACGGGAAGAAAGATCACTGGCTTCATGGAGGAGAAGGCATTTGAGAGGAGCCTAGAAAGATGGCAGAAGCTTGAAAGACAAATAGGGGTGGGTGGGAATTGATCAAAAAGTGCAGAGGTGTGAAAACAATGTGTTTTTTCCAGTTTGGCCAAAGAATGGTGGAATAGCGAGGGCTGAGGCTGGACAAGTATGCTGGGGCTGTGTTGTAGATGGATTTGTGCTGGGCTTCGGGGTTTGTATTTCAGTTGGTAGCCAGCGGGGGGCCACTGGAGGCTTCTTTGTGGGATTGAAATGATTGCAGGCGTGAATGATTGGAAAGTGGAGGCTGGGAGTTGGGTGAACAGGATGGGGTCTACAGAGACTGCTAAGCAGAGATCATGGGGCCATGAAGCGGGATAGGAACTGAAACTGAGAGGAAGAGAACAATTTAAAAATTATTGTGGAGATAAAGTCAGCAGGACCTGGCACCTCGTTAGATGAATAGGTGAAGAAAGAAGATGTGGGTTTAGGCATCAAAGATAATTGCAAGAGAACTGGGATACGGAGAAAGAACATAATGATGCGTTTTGAATACCCCTGGGAAATACTGCAAGAAGAGTGTTCCTGGGCATAAGGGAGAGAACATGGGAGTGAAATAGTAGGCATTTGTATTAAATTGCCTTTTCCGGTGATATTCGGCTGATCTTGGAGGGAAGTGGAGAATGAAGAACCTGGGGATTCTCCGGTTGAGATGGTCTAATAAACAGGGCATGATTGAACTGAGGGATTTGAAGTTTGGGCTGAATGGGGATAGAAATGAAACCAGTGGTGCTAAAGGATGAGAATAGTAGAGAGAGGCTTAGGTTGGGGGAGGTTTGGCTCAATAGAATTAGAAAGAAAGATGGCAGACAAAGAGGTAGCGGTGTGTGAGGAGAACTCCAGAGCTGGCGATCTTGGTGGTGGAGACGTTTTGAGTGATGAAAAGAACTAGTGTGGAACTGGGCCATGTTGGCTGATGCAAAGACTGGAACTGTGGGTGTCAAAGAACTGGGAGGTTGTCAGCGGCGAGTGAAAAGAAAGTCCCAAGAAGAATGTTCTAATAAAGTTTGTTTGTGCCAGTGGGGTTGCAGGATGAGGGAAGGCTGTGGCTGTATTTATAGTCTCGCAGTTTTATTGCTGCCGCCTTAATTCTATGTGAATTGAGACAACTTGGAGCTTTCTCTTGGTTTATACAATCGGTGTGTTTTCTCATATCTTTGAAATATGCCGGATGTAACGTCTTTTTCTTTTATTTTTCTTTGTTAATCCTGTTCCTGGGGAAACATCTACTGCAATGTCTTCTGCCAGTTTATATTTTTCTTAAATTAATCATTGCCATCTCTGTCAAGGTTAATCTAAATACCTCACACCTGGCCTGGAATTTCCAATACAAAGTTCATTCCTCTGGCTGAAATAGCAAAGAAGGGCAAGGGAAACAAGTAAGACAGGCTTCAGGTTGGGGGGGTGGGGAGAGGGGGGTGGGAGAAGGCAGGCAAACAGATGTTAGACCGTAGTGGTTGCCATTATTTATGACTTGAGCGTTTGAAAGTTATATCAAAGCCAGAGTTGGTTGGTTTTTGTTTGTTTGGGTGGGTTAGGTTTTTCTTCCTTGGATGGTCTCAGGAGACAAAGACATGGTGTCAAGACAGAACTTTGTCTGGACAAGGATGTGAATTGAAAGGAAAAAAATAATAACCCAGACTTCATGTTTTGCTTTGATTCTACAGTGCTGAAGTTCTACACTCACCAAAGTTGCACTAGAACCTTTTCTAACATCCATATGTGCTGTGTCCCTATGTACAAAATAAGGAACCCTCTCAGGCTCAGACTTTCTGAGATGGTATTACACCCTCTGTAGGGATCGTCCCTCCCCTTTTCAGTTTTCCGGTTAGTGGTGGTAGGAGAGAAGCAAGGAAACCCCAGACGTTTAATTAGGCTATTAAACCCGCTTATAATAGAAAGCTTGCCTTGTTTTGTTCAACATCTAAGCCCTATACCGTTCAAAATCTTTGGGGATTTTATTGTGGTAGAGGAATTGGAATGACAGTTTGGTCCTGCTCTCTTTCCTCCAAGCTTTGTCCTGGTCAGGCCAGAAAGGTGCAGCTGATTTTTGCAGCTGCCACAAAAGGAGTCCCTGCAGGGGCAGTGAAAGCGTTATTGCTGGAGGAGCTGGCTGGGTTCAGCTCTCCCTGTGGGTGAACCACTCGACTGAAAGCAGAGAGGCCAGCAACCTAATGAGAGATACAAGTGGTTTCTAATGAAGAGACCTTGGCAGGAGGAGAAAAGGTAAAATCTGGGCCTTGTAACTTCCAGTTTTAGGTTTATACTCTGGGTTTAACAACTAAAATCTCACCTTTGAATGCAAATAAATAACATCTATTTTGTTCTTTCTTTGAAACATTCTTCTGCAACCTTTTTTTTTTTGTGTGTGTGGGGAAAGGTACATGGAAGGAGCAACAAATAACTTCTAAAACATGCAACGGTGCTCTGATTTAAACCTCATTGTTTAAATTCTTTAAGACAATTTCCCCCTTATTGAATGGAGGATTAGGTGAGGGACTGTTGTATTTTTTTCTTTTTGCTTCATGCTAATGAAATCTCTCTTTCTATTTATCTTTCATAAGACCATATTTCATCACTTATAAATGGGATTTTCTTTGGCCAGATGAATTTGTATAACTTAGCTAACCTTTGAAAGGTGGGGAAAAGGAAACAGTTTAAAAAAGAAAACCTGTGCTGGACTGAACTCAGACACACACACACACACACACACACACACACACACACACACACACACACACACACACACACACACAGAGGCATGCACTACTTCTTTCACCTGGAGACCACCAAGATCGTACGGTTGGTGGAGAGCTAGTCTGGTTTTTGTTTGGATTGGGTATTTTTATTTTTAATATTTGTCTTCTGAGTCAGAGGTGGTTATCTCTTAAAAGAAAAATTTGATGGCTTGAAAGCTAGGTGTTTGTGCTTTCCCCTTGGAAATGTTAACATTTAAGTAGCCTTCAATGTGCTTCAAAGTTAGCACCCCACTAAGATAAATTAGTGACCTTCCTCCAACCCCACCCCTGCCCCCATACTCTGGTGCAATTATCTCCCCATGGCTGGCTGGGAGCCCCCTCTGGCCTGAACTGGGTGGTTCAGTAGGAGATTCGGTCAATCTGGGTGGCATGAATGTCTTGCCAGGACAATGGTGGCTTTTCATGCCGATTTAATAATCTGAAGAATGCAGCAGCCTGTCCTTGAGAGGAACCTGCTTCTGTTGATATGTTTACGTGACTTCCGGAGGTGGGGAGTGGGTAGGAGGAGTGGGGTGGGGGGTGACATGTGGATTGCCTGGAAATTTACAAGTCCGTGTGACCCTGATTTATTGAGACTTTATGAAAAGTTAAAAAAAAATGTCACCTATCCAGTTTCCTGACACATTAGGTTAAAGGTTGATGAAAATGAGGTTTTTCTGTTTCAAACCCTGACCCTGATTACTGAAAGACCCTACTCCTATCACAGCTTATGTTTCATGGGAGTTTTAAACAGCATCTTTTTGTAAAATTCTAAACTTTCTCTACCTTTTCTTGTCTGTCTGCTGATTTGGACACCCTGCTTTATCTGTATCTATCTATCTATTATCTATCTATCTATTATCTATCTATCTATTATCTATCTATCTATCTATTATCTATCTATCTATTATCTATCTATCTTCTGGCTGTATTTGTGTGGCTTGCACAGTCTATACAGACACCAGCATGGTGTCAATGGGGACGAGACTGGTATCTTTTAACCACCGTGGGAGGTGGGGGAAGTGTCTCTGTACCACTGTGCCAGGATGAGTCATGCAGAAGAATGAGTGGTTCCAGCATCCATCCCCCGCTGCTGCCTGAAATACAATTCAAATCAGATGACCTCCCAGGAGTGTCTGTGTTGCCGTCTCTGTACGCTGATGGCAACTCTTGTCTCTGCAATTCTAATAATTATCAGCATGTCCACTGTCCCAAGCCTCCAACAGGGAAATCTTTCTGCTGGAGGCTACAGGCACTCCCACCCCCGGGCACTGTGGCATTTGTAGTGCAGACAACGCAACTGGGCTCAAAATTCGGCTCAGCCAATCACCTACCCTCTCTGAGCCTCCGTTGTATTGTTTGTCTGTAAAGATGAGGAGGTTTATGCTTCCTCCTAAAAGAACTGTTTTGAGCTTTAAGGACGCTAACAAGTGGTTCTTCTATCATAGTGTAGGTGCCGGATAAGTGTTAGTGAGAGCAGTAAATTGAACAGGCACAACTTGTGATATATTCGAGGCACAACTTTATTTTTGCTTCCCTTGGTGCATTTAAACTTTATTTGGGATGGTAATGTTCCCTTAAGCCAGATGAAAATCAGGCAGGCCTGTGACTTTTATGCTCATTCCGTAATGACAGCCTTGAGTTCCCTTAAGTCACGTAGTCTTGAATCAGAAGACAAAAAAGCCTACACTGGTAATAGTGAATATTCTACCCTTGACCTGGCAGCAAATCTCCCCTCCACCTGTTACCGACCAGAGTTCTTGGCCTTCCTTAACCAATAGAAATTGATAAGAGGCCAGACAGGAAATTCAGGCAAGGCTTTATTGGGGCCCCTGCTGCAGCAAGGGCGGGGGGACAAGAAAAAGTGACAGGTTCCCTTGCTAACTCTCTGAGCAGGGGTGGGGGAGAAGTTGGTTCCTTACATGGGGTGAGGGGAGGGGTGTGTCCGGAGGTCAGGCCAGAGGGTTGGCGTAGGTGGCCTGCCCACCCCTTTGGTAGTATTGAGGGCAGGGGCCATGCGTCGTACCCTGCTTTTGCTCCCAGCACCCTGTTTTTGCTTCTGGCACCTGAGAAGTGGCAGTTGGTCTTTTTAGTCTTTTTGTATCTGTCCTCCATAATTTGTCCCAGCTGTGCATGCATACAGTTATTTTTAGTCCATTATAGTTTCTTTGTATTTTGTTGCTTGAGGAGATGTTTGTCCAGGTGCAAGCCCTGCAGCACTGCAGCAAAGGGTCCAAGGTCCCAGGTCCCAACCTGTCTCACACCCTTGATGCCCCGCAGTGGTCCTGCAGTCTTTCTCGACTCAGCTGTTTTCCTCCTTCCCCCCACTCCATCAAAGACTATTCCCCCCGATCCCCTTGCCAGAGAGGTGGGATGGGATAAGGTGGGGTGGGGGAATGAGATAAGGGCAGAGAAGTTCCTAATGAGATCCTTGGGACCTGGAGGATGACTGAGACTTTCCCTCCTGGGAGACTCTACAGGGCTCCTCTCTCTCTCCTTCAGCTCCCTCGACACAGGTGGCCCCACGTCTGTTCTGACTCGGCCTTGTGCTGCCTTCATCAGTCCAGGGCAGCTGGCCGGCCACCTCCAGCCTCCTGTGTTCCCTAATGAAGTCTTTCTCCGTGTGGCCCCAGCCCATGACAATGCAGACCCTCCCACTGCAGGGACACACCCGGCTCTGTGAAGGGCATCGGGAAAGACCCTCATGAGGCCCTCCCCAATCCCACTGGGAAGGTGGGACAAGAGTGTTCAAAGCGCAGATTTTTCCAAAGATTTCCGTATAACATTCTCTTCATTCCATTCTCTAATTCCTGTGCTTTTTTTTTTTTTTTTTTATTGCCATACGCGGGCCTCTCACTGTTGCGGCCTCTCCCGTTGCAGAGCACAGGCTCTGGACGCACAGCCTAAGCGGCCATGGCTCACGGGCCCAGCCGCTCCGCGGCATGTGGGATCTTCCCGGACCGGGGCACAAACCCGCGTCCCCTGCATCGGCAGGCGGACTCTCAACCACTGTGCCACCAGGGAAGCCCTCTGATTCCTGTTTTTTTTTTTTTTTTTTTTTAAATAACTTTATTTATTTATTTATTTTTAACTTTGGCTGCGTTGGGTCTTCGTTGCTGTGTGCAGGCTTTCTCTAGTTGCAGAGAGTGGGGGCTCCTCTTGTTGCGGAGCACAGGCTCTAGGCGCGCGCGGGCTTTAGTTGTGGCATGTGGGCTCAGTAGCTGTGAGCTCGTGGGCTGCAGAGCGCAGGCTCCGTAGCTGTGGCGCCTGGGCTTAGCTGCTCTGCAGCATGTGGGATCTTTCCGGACCAGGGCTTGAACCCGTGTCCCCTGCATTGGCAGGCGGATTCTTAACCACTGTGCCACCAGGGAAGTCCCATCTGATTCCTGTTTTATGCTCCAGGTTCTCATAGCCATTCCTTGAAAGTGTGTGTGTGTGTGTGTGTGTGTGTTGTGTGTGTGTGTGAGAGAGAGAGAGAGACAGAGAGCGAGCGAGATGGTGGAAGAATCTGTCTCATATCCTTGTTATCCTGATATTTATCATATTGACACCTCAGTCTAAATTGAGGCAGGACATTTCCCCCTTCCCACATAAACACACTGGCCATAATTTACCACAAGGAAACTTTGATTGTTGGCAGAGATGTAGCAGAATGGGACCTTAGCAGTGTTGAAAAGCTGGTGCCCCAGTGCAGACGAAGCTCGTGATTAGGGCAGTTGATAAGAAATTGGTATTTGATGATATTTCAACACAGCACTGAAGTCATGAGGATGAGGAAAAAACAGAGCTTTGTTGAGTTTAATTTATTGTCTAGTTTTGTTTTTGTTTTAAATTTCATGAGTGTTGGAGGAACAGGGCAGCTTAACGCATCTGATATTCTTAGCAGGCCCTGAGGGTCTGAGAATGTTCCAGATTTCAGGTTGTATCCTAGCAGAGGCTTGGTCCAGGCCGGGCACACCTTTTGCTTGTCAGCCCAAACGTGGAGTTTGCAGCCTGCCTCTGCGGCTCAAGTCCTCTGCGTGGCTTATGGGGCCCTGCTTTGGTTTGCATTTTCTCTGTCCTCTAGTCCAGAGCCCACCGACTGGTCCCTCAGCCTGGAGAAGCTTCTGTGTGTTGGGAGGTGGGCCCTACACTCCCTAGGGCCTGCCGCCCTTACCAGAGGCCTGGGAATGCCCTTTGGTGCAGCCAAAAGTGGCATTTTCTCCATGAACCCTGCCCTTGTGCAGAATGCCTGGTGCAGGAGGTCAAGGCTTGGAGGCTCAGGCAGTTCCAAAACCGACTGCTCGTGGGCTGTGTGACCGCGAGCACGTTACCTAACCTCTCTAAGGCTTCTGTCGCCTCATCCCTAAAAGGGGAAGAGGATAAAGAGCATATGAGCCACGTGGGGTTGGTGTGAGATTAAATGAGGCCAGGCGTGCAAGGCAGTTAGCTCAGCGCTTAGCACATAGTAAACACTGAAAAATTAGCTATTATTCCGTGACTTGGTCTAAAAAAAGGGGCAGTTCCCAGCTCCCACCTCAGGAGATTTTGATTCTGGAATCTGTATTTTCACAGCTTGCCCCTGATGATTTGTCTAGTGAACAGATTTGGAAGCCCTGTGTATACCTCCTCCTTCTGTTCTATGGGGTTGTCTTTGGCAGCCAGGTACCCAATCTCGTTTAGGTAGCAGAGGCAGCTGTGCCTCATGGTTAGAGCTTGGCCTCTGGGTTCAAACTGCTTTTCCAGGCACGACTAGTGCATACCCGGGGAGGTTTATCACCTCCCTGTGCTCTGTTTCCTCATCTGTAAAATGAGGATAATAATGGTGCCTCCTCGTGGAATTGCTGTGAGGATTCAGTGAGTTAATCCATGCAAAGCTGATATATGCAGTGCCGAACACACAGTGAACACAATAAATGGTAGCTACTATTAGGTCTACTCATTTTGTAGCTTATGTCCTACCTTGAGGAAGTCTTACAAACTATTAACAAAGATTTGAATTCTTTTCAAAAGTATCTTCATTAATTCTTAAGTCACATATAAACCACAACTTTAAATATGAGCAATCCAAAATTTTCGAATTAAAATATTTTTTTGAATTTTAATAAGTAAATGTTAAATAGTAATAATTATAAAACAAAAAATCTAAAACAAAACAGAAAATCCTGCTATGTAGCTATCTGTTCTGAAGCTTGCTTTTCCGCTCATTTAAACTGTTTCACACCTTTATTTTTCTCTTTAATTCTGTAGCACCTGTAGGTTCATCTTTAAACATTTTTTTAATATCACCTTTTAAGGTTAATTTTCACAAGATGATCCAATTTAAAACATCATTTCTAAAACATTTTTTAAAATTTGAAGGTGAAGGTAATTTTTTCTTCTTCTTCTTATTTTTTTTGGGCTATTCTTTCCCACAAAAGGGTCATTGGGGTTATCAAAGAGAAAGCATAAACAATTTAAATACCTTGCTTTTTAAAAAGTATTTTAGAAGATTTTCTGCTGCACAGTCTATAAAATTCTAGTGGATTCCAGACCTAAGTTCAACCAACTTACAGTTAAGTTTGGTTTGCGTACTTGGGACCCACAGCCTGAGTTTCAAGTGCCATTAAAAGTAACCATGGTTACTTTTTACATGGTGGCGCAGTGGTTGAGAGTCCGCCTGCCGATGCAGGGGACACGGGTTCGTGTCCCGGTCCGGGAAGATCCCACATGCTGCGGAGTGGCTGGGCCCGTGAGCCATGGCCGCTGAGCCTGCGTGTCCGGAGCCTGTGCTCCGCAACGGGAGAGGCCACAGCAGTGAGAGGCCCGCGTACCGCAAAAAAAAAAAAAGTAACCATGGTGAGTGTATTGGTTCAAAACATCTTTGCATGTACCTTGATTTTTTCTTTATGATAAATGATCAGAAGGAGAATGACGGGATTAAAAGGTGTGCCCCTTATTAAGGTTTTGTTGAATATCATAAACTTGAATTCCTAAAAATCTGAACCAGTTCCTATTCTCACCAGCAGTAGATAAGAAGGCTCATTTCCCAAATACCCATACCAACACTTGTTAATATCATTTGTCTAATAAGTTAAAATGGTATCGTATTGCTTTAAACATACAACTTTATGCACTTTACTAGTGAGGTTAAGCATTTTAAGTCTATTGACCATTTATATTTCTTATTTTATGACATATGATTATGTCCTTTGACCATTTTTTTAGGTTGTCCTCCTTTTCTTACTGATTTATAAAGCTGTATATATATTAAAGAATAACATCCTCTCAAAGATACTACAATAATTTTTCTTAGTTTTTTTCTTTATCTTTTAACATATTTTTTTTCGGATGCACTGGAATTTTAAAACTTTTTTGCAACTTAAAATTTTCCTTTATGATTTTATTCCTTTCCTTTATGATAGGTCTTACTAATCTCAAGTTTCCGTAAATATTGTTTTAAAAATATCTAATTCTTTAAGACTTTAAGCATTAATTACTTTGCCTTTCCAAATAGATGAACATTTATCCCAGTACCATGTATAAATCACACCAAGAATAGTTCCTAGTACATAGTAGCAACAAAAAAAAAATGTTTGGAATCAATGAATAGATATTTTAGCTATGTTCTTATTTAGGAGTTAATGTGGGTTTAATCTAGTACTTCCTTATATTTGGATAATGAAGAATAGAAATATTCATGTATATTGCAAAAGATCACAGACCTTGACGGAATTAGCCTGTGTATAGGAGGAACTAGACCATGGATATCATGGAGTCATTCCTCTATGTGCTAAGAGTCACTAGTTATCCTGTAACAAAAGCTAGAAAGCATGGGATCTTTTTGACAGGATGGCAGACCCTGTTGGCTGCCTGCCCAATGGCTGTTCCCCACTTTTTCTTTGGTACTAGCAACTCAGATATTATTTAGGCATGGGCGGGCAATATGTTCAGGGAAGCTGGTCCCAGGGTAAAAATCATAAATCATCTAACCGTATAATAGTAATCCTCATCCTTTTTTTGTCAGTAATTGGTTTAAAGGTGGGCATGTAACAACTCAGTCCTGGTTAATGGGCTCTGAGGGAAGGTCTACTGGGAGCCTCTGGGAAATATTCACATTCTCACAGCAAAAGAAAGATGTACAAGGGGAGTTTCCTCCCACTACCTTCCCCAACACACACACACACACACACACACACACACACACACACACACACACACACCCCTTCCTCCCTTTGGATATTATAGTGTGAGGCTGTGATGCTTGGGACTGTGGCAACCACCTTGCCAACATGAAGGGGGATAGTCTGAGTCTTAATAGTGTTGACTTTCTAAAATAGCCCATTCTCTAGACTTCTTGTTATGTGCGATGATGAACCCTCAGTTTAAAAATTATTTTTAGCTTTTTTTTTTTTATATAGCGTTCCATACTGTTCTCTTGGGTGAGTCACTCAAACTTTCTGGGGTTTAGTTTCTGTGAAATAGCATGGGTGAGCTGACTGGCCGTCATGGTCCTATCCAGGTCCAAAACTCTGTGATTCCAGCTGTTGCCTCTGGAGCATCTTTCTCCTCTTTATTGTAAAAGAAAGTACTTGAAATCCTGAAATACAGAGAATGATAATTAACACCTGGAGAGTACATTTCACACACATTATCTCTTGTAATCTTTATAACAACTCTGAGAAGGAGAGTAGGCATCCTCATCTGCAGGTAAAAAAAAAAAAAATTGAGGCTCAGAGACATACCCAAGATCTCTCTGCTAAGTTGGCTGAGCTGAGACTTAAACAAACCCAGCTTCTCCGGCTCCAGTTCCATTCCTCCTTCCCCTGTGCCTCACAGCCACAGGCACCATTATCTTTGGTTGGTTTATAGCAGCAGACAAACTTCCAATGTGATTAATTTCTCCTTGCTGTCTGGATGATCACTGATCACTCTGAGAACAACTCCACGAGCAGCCAGAGAGTCCAAAAGGAATGTTACCACCCACCAATGGGTTCTTTTTTTAAATGAACTCTACAGGGTCAGGCTCTGATGTTTATATGAAAGGAGATAAAGTACACCTGTTCTTCTGGGAATATACTTTAAGGAAAGGAGAATATATGACTTATTTTGGATAAGATATTTATAACCTACTAATCTATAAACTAAATGATGAATTACCTAAAGTCAGAGTTCTGCAGGCCCTGGCAGGATAGAGTGTACACCCTGATCATGTGGTCCCAGCACGAGAGGAAGACGAGAGAGATGGTTATGACAGGTGGGGATGGTCTCTGTACTCATCACAACTTGCTGCTGACGAGTAACTGCTGCAGAACCTGGGGACGTATACCTGCTGTCTCCATCTCCAAAGCATGTGGTCCTTATAGCCACAGGAAGGCTGACAGTGTCTAGGCCTCCCATTCGCTTTGTAGGTGAGGAAATTCCCTTTATGGTCATATCCTGAGCATCTAGCACAGAATCTGGCCCATAACAGGCACCCAATAAATATTTTCTGCATCCTGCTGTTGATGAATGAAGTTGAAGCCTAAAGAGGTGAAGTGCCTTGGTCAGAGTAAAAGAACTAATAAATGACAGAGCCCAGACTTCTGGTCTCCTCAGTCTCATCTGATAGATTTACCTCCAGTAAAACTGGAAATATGGACTTTGTAGGTGGTCAGAAATAGCACTACACATGGGAAAATCATTGTTTTAATTCTATCTCAAAATGCCTGGGATCCAATATAAATACATCATTCATTTAAAAAGAGGCCAAATGTATCTTCCAGGTTGAGTAGCAACGTGAGTAGAATGGCTGGAATAGCCCTGAGAGCATTTAGTTATGGAAATCTGCCTGTCTCCCAGGGCTCAACAGAGGGTCCAAGGTGGTGTCTGTCAGCCTAAGCAATCCCGTCTCTATGGCTGGGGAGACCTTGGTCACCCTTAGAAAGATGCCCACTGGGCCACAGGCATAACTTCCTTACAGCACCTCAGTCTCTAAACACATGTCAATGGCTTAAATGTGATCCCACGAGCCACTTAAAGATGAAGGAATGGTACATACTGGAAACAGATTCTGAAGAGATTACATCCAGGGTAAGAGAAGGGTTCAGCCATTTCAACTTAGTAATGAAAGAGAGGAAGAAATGAGAAAGGACTACTACCTCCTTGAGGGCAGGGAATGAATAGTGTTCATTGTATCAGGCACAGAGCAGGCAAAGATTTGCTGAGTAAAAGAACATTACTGTCTTATATATGTATGCATATATTAAATATATGCATATATTGATGTATTACATGTATATCATTGGTTGGATGGAGAAGACTCTGTCTTCCCTGGTCTCTTCTAGCTGAATCACTGACCATCTTTCTTGTTTTGATAGTAACTCAGGGTCTCCCAAACTTGGAGCCTGACACGATCAATCCAAATGGTCCCACTAATGGCTCTGACTGGCAGAGAAGATGGGATGCGTAAATGTAACAAGATGTTTTCTAAAGGCTGCTGGTAGAGAAATTTCCTGTCTCTTCTATGGCGGCCACCTAGAGAGATTCCCTCTTCCAGGGCCATTGCATTGCACAAATCCAGAGGACACTGTTGGCATCGTGTTGAATTCAGTTTTCCATCAGTGGTGTACCTTGGAGTTGTGCAACCTGGCAGACCTGCCAGAGGACATACGTGAGGAAGCATATATTCCCCAGAAACTTCTGGCAGCCATCTTGGGGGGGGCAGCGAGCCTTAGGGTTCAACACCACATGAAGATGACAGATTGGAGAGCTAGGATGGAACTGGGCCTTTGGTGACACTGTTGAGCTAGTGTCAAGCCTCGATGAACCTTTCTATTTCATTAGCAGGTGGCACCACATTTCCCCCACTGTTTAAATCTGTTTGAATCAGGTTTTAGTATTACTTGCAGCTGAAAAGGTCCAAAAGGACACACACAGAGCAGTGGGTATCTTAGATATGTAGCATTAGTCTCATCAGTGTAGACACTCAGGTCAGACCACTTGGATCTGAGAGAGGTGATTTTGTCCTGAGTGTCCAATTTCACACCCTGTTTACAGTCACCAGATAATTACCCAGTGTCTGTTTCAGCTCGGAATGGACATGAGACAATTCTCTTCAACAAACTTTAGCAAAACTTTCTTGACACCAGGCACTTGGCTAAGTGCAAGGTCATAAAATATAAATGTAAAATAGTAAATGTGTTCAAAACATGAACAAGACAAGAACCCGGCCTTTAGGAGCTTACAGTCTCCTGGACAGTAGGGGGTTGTAGGCGAGGTAGGCAAAAGAAGGAGGCCTCCTGTCATATAAGGCACGATTGTGAAATGAAAAAAGCGAAGGGCAAATACATTTCCTAGGAGGGCAAAACTAACTCCACGTTGCAGCCTCCATAAAGAGGTCAAGAATAAGTTTGCTATGAGCTGGACTTGAAGAATTCACAGAATTTCCATAGCCAGCTGTAAGGATAAGGGCAATCCCAGGCAACAAAGGGTACAAAAAGGCCAGGAGGCAGGAAATTACAGATGAATAATCCAGTGTGGTAAATTTTGCTGTGTGGGAGTGAGGTAGTGACAGATCATGCTAGACGGTAGGGAGGGCCCAGAGTGTAGGGGGCCCTGGAAGGCTTTTGAAGGAGCTGGGCTTTATTTAATGATAGAATAGTATCCATACAAGTAATAATAACATATAGATATAGATATAGATATACACACACAGACATATATATAATGCTTTTTTGTGCTAGGAATTGGTCTAAGAAGTTTATATATATTACATGGACTAATTTAATATACATTAAATTAAATATAATACATATATAAATTAAATTTCATATATAGATTAAGTTAGTCCATATATATTATTATTCTCATTTCACAAGTGAGGAAACTGAAGCACAGAGAGGTTCTGTAGGTTGTCTGAAATCACACTGCTAGAAAGTGGTGAAGAAGGGAGTGAAACCAAGGCAGACCGGCTCCAAGGTCTGAGGACTCCAGGGTACTCAGAAGAGTAGTGATGTGGCTCTGATGACCCAGGCAGTAATGTGGAGGACAGACAGCAGTCACGCTGTCCCAGTAGCTCAGGTAAGAAACAACAAGGGTCTCACTAGGTCAGTGGCAGAGAGAAGGCAGAGGAGATGGAGTGGAGAGAGAGATACAAAGGAGGGAGACTCCGTATAGAATTGTAAACCAGGGCATTGACCTCGCAGTCTGGCTGCGGTGGTTTACATGTTGAGCTTTGAATGCATTTTGACGGAGGATGCACTCTCTGTTTTCCCATAGTCATACCCAGACCCTTCCTGTATTTCTCTCTCCAGCCTGACTTTTGGAGGCTAATACATTTATGATCCCTGTTGCATAGAATTTGATGTTAGGGATAAATGAATGAGTCAGAGATGCATCGGAGATGTCTAGCTTGAGAGCAGCATGGGTGGTAGTGCCATCACTGATGTGACCTAGCATAGGGAGAGGCCAGGAAGAGAGGACTAATTGGTCAGCCAATTAGTAAGAGATCTATGGGGCAGACTTGTAGATAGTAAGAGATCTATGGGGCAGACTTGTAGATGGCCAGTAGTTATGCAAATATAGCCTGAAGCCCAGGACCTAGAAATGGTTTCTCTTTAACTAGAGAAACTAGTTAAAGTCATGGAGGAAGTGTAGAGTGACATGAGGGCTGGGTCCATATACCTGAAATGGACAGGTGCCTCATTTTCATCAGTTTGAATCATTCAGTTAGATCCTATCATACTCGGCAGGCTTTAACCATACAGATCTAATCCAAATAAACCAGTGGTTCTGGACACTGGCTGTACCTTAAAGTCACCTGGGGAGTTTTAAAAATGCTGATTGCAGGCTTCTTCTCTCCCTATCCATGATTAAATTAGAATCATCTGGGCATGGGTATATAATTTTTAAGTTCCCCCCATGCCAGCCAATCTGACAGGTAAGCAATACCTGGGAAGCTTATCAACAGATCATAAACTTTGCAATAGAAAAAGGGAAAAGGAAGTGGAAGGGGAATGCCAAGCCCTAGTCCTAGAAAGGCTGTGGTATTGTGCCCATCACCTTGCCTGGAGCAAAAGAGAAAGTCCACTCTTTGATTAATCAGGGCAAATTACTGGACCCACATAGTATCTGCAACGGACAATAGCAAGGCTTAATGCTTAGACCCTAAATATTGTATGCAGCCTTATTTAACCCTTTTTTCTAAAGCCAGTATTGGCCCCCATGACAGAAGTAGAACTGAACCTGCTGGTGGCAGGCAAGTGGCCCAGAAGTGAAAGGAGAGGAGCTCAGGATACCAGGAACCTGATGGAATATTAATGCTTTTTAATAGCATGTGGTGAACGTAGCTCATCTTTGACTATAGAAAAGCAAACTCATCCTCAAAATAAAAGCAAAAAATAGATGAATAGATAAAAGTAGTCCAAGTGACTTTAATATGAAGCTGGGTGGACACGAGTGTCCCAAACTGTCCAACTGAACACTGTATTCACTATGAATGCAAGTAAAACAGAGTTCACCTAATTCTTTTTTTTTTAACACGTTTATTGGAGTATAATTGCATTACAATGGTGAGTTAGTTTCTGCTGTAAAACTAAGTGAATCAGCTATACATATACATATATCCCCATATCTCCTCCCTCTTGCGTCTCCCGCCCACCTTCCCTATCCCACCCCTGTAGGTGGTCACAAAGCACTGAGCTGATCTCCCTGTGCTATGCAGCTGCTTCCCACTAGCTATCTATTTTACATTTGGTAGTGTATATATGTCCATGCCACTCTCTCACTTTGTCCCAGCTTATCCTTCCCCTTCCCCACGTCCTCAAGTCCATTCTCTACGTCTGTGTCTTTATTCCTGTCCTGCCTCTAAGTTCTTCAGAACCTTTTTTTGTTTTTCTAGATTCCATATATATGTGTTAGCATACAGTATTTGTTTTTCTCTTTCTGACTGACTTTACTCTGTTCGACAAACTCGAGGTCCATCCACCTCACTACAAATAACTCAATTCCGTTTCTTTTTATGGCTGAGTAATATTCCATTGTTTATATGTGCCACATCTTCTTTATCCATTCATCTGTCGATGGACACTTATTAAGTAGTGTGTTGTTTAGCCTCCATATGTTTGTATTTCTTACAGATTTTTTCCTGTAATTGATATCTAGTCTCATAGCGTTGTGGTCAGAAAAGATACTTGATATGATTTCAATTTTCTTAAATTTACCAAGGCTTGATTTGTGACCCAAGATATAATCTATCCTGGAGAATGTTATATGAGCATTTGAGAAGAATGTGTATTCTGTTGTTTTTGGATGGAATGTCCTATAAATATCAATAAAGTCCACCTTGTTTAATGTATCATTTAAAGCTGTGTTTCCTTATTTATTTTCATTTTGGATGATCTGTCCATTGGTGAAAGTGGGGTGTTAAAGTTCCCCACTATGATTGTGTTACTGTCGATTTCCCCTTTTATGGCTGTTAGTGTTTGCCGTATGTATTGAGGTGCTCCTACGTTGGGTGCATAAATATTTTCAATTGTTATATCTTCTTCTTGGATTGATCCCTTGATCAGTATACAGTGTCCTTCTTTGTCTCTTGTAATAGTCTTTGTTTTAAAGTCTATTTTGTCTGATATGAGAATTGCTACTCCAGCTTTCTTTTGATTTCCATTTTCATGGAATATCTTTTTCCCTCCCCTCACTTTCAGTCTGTATGTGTCCCTAGGTCTGAAGTGGGTCTCTTGAGGACAGCATATATACAGGTCTTGTTTTTGTATCCATTCAGCCAGTCTATGTCTTTTGGTTGGAGCATTTAATCCATTTACATTTAAGGTAATTATCTATATGTACATTCCTATTCCCATTTTCTTAATTGTTTTGGATTTATTATTGTAGGTCTTTTCCATCTCTTGTGTTTCCTGCCTAGAGAAGTTCCTTTAGCATTTGTTGTAAAGCTGGTTTAGTGGTGCTGAATCTCTTAGCTTTTGCTTGTCTGTAAAGCTTTTAATTTCTCCGTCAAGTCTGAATGAGATCCTTGCTGGGTACAGTAATCTTGGTTGTAGGTTTTTCTCTTTCATCACTTTAAATATGTCCTGCCACTCCCTTCTGGCTTGCAGAGTTTCTGCTGAAAGATCAGCTTTTAACCTTATGAGGATTCCCTTATGTGTTACTTGTTGTTTTCCCCTTGCTGCTTTTAAAATTTGTTCTTTGTATTTAATTTTTGATGGTTTGATTAATATGTGTCTTGGCATGTTTCTCCTTGGATTTATCCTGTATGGGATTCTCTGTGCTTGCTGGACTTGATTAACTATTTCCTTTCCCATATTAGGCAAGTTTTCAACTGTAATCTCTTCAAATATTTTCTCAGTCCCTTTCTTTTTCTCTTCTTCTTCTGGGACCCCTATAATTTGAATGTTGGTGTGTTTAATGTGGTCCCAGAGGTCTCTGAGACTGTCCTCAATTCTTTTCATTCTTTATTCTCTCTGCAGTAGTTTTTTCCACTATTTTATCTTCCAGGTCACTTATCCATTCTTCTGCCTCAGTTATTCTGCTATTTATCCCATCTAGAGAATTTTTTATTTCATTTATTGTGTTGTTCATCTCTGTTTGTTTGCTCTTTAGTTCTTCTCGGTCCTTGTTAAACGTTTCTTGTATTTTCTCCATTCTATTTCCAAGATTTTGCATCATCTTTACTATCATTATTCTGAATTCTTTTTCAGGTAGACTGCCTATTTCCTCTTCATTTGTTAGGTCTGGTGGGTTTTTATCTTGCTCCTTCATCTGCTGTGTTTCTCTGTCTTCTCATTTTGCTTAACTTACTGTGTTTGGGGTCTCCTTTTCGCAGGCTGCAGGTTTGTAGTTTCCATTGTTTTTGGTGTCTGTCCCCAGTGCCTAAGGTTGGTTCAGTGGGTTGTGTAGGCTTCCTGGTGGAGGGCACTAGTGCCTGTGTTGTGGTGGATGAAGCTGGATCTTGTCTTTCTGGTGGGCATGACCACATCCGGTGGTGTGTTTTGGGGTGTCTGTGGCCTTATTATGATTTTAGGCAGCCTCTCTGCTAATGGGTGGGGCTGTGTTCCTGTCTTGCTAGTTGTTTGGCATAAGGTGTCCTGCACTGTAGCTTGCTGGTCTTTGAATGGAGCTGGGTCTTAGCGTTGAGATGGAGATCTCTGGGAGATTTTCGCCGTTTCATATCACATGGAGCCAGAAGGTCTCTGGTGGACCAGTGTCCTGAACTCAGCTCTCCCACCTCAGAGGCACAGGCGTGACACCCGGCCAGAGCACCAAGACCCTATCAGCCACACAGCTCAGAAGAAAAGGGAGAAAAAAAGAAAGAAAAAAAGAAAAGAAAGTCATTAAAATAAAAAATAATCATTAAAAATATAAAAATTAAAATGTAGTCAAAAGAAGAAAGAAAAGAGAGAGAAAGAAGAGAGCAACCAAACCAAAAAACAAATCCACCAATGATAACAAGTGCTAAAAACTATACAAAACAAACAAACAAAAACGGACAGACAGAACCCAGGACAAATGATAAAACAAAGCTATACAGACAAAATCACACAAAGAAGCATACACATACACACTCACAAAACGAGAAAAAGGAAAAAAATATATATATCGTTGCTCCCAAAGTCCACTGCCTCAATTTTGGAATGGTTCGTTGTCTATTTAGGTATTCCACAATTGCAGGGTATATCAAGTTGATTGTGGAGATTTAATCTGCTGCTCCTGAGGCTGCTGGGAGAGATTTCCCTTTCTCTTCTTTGTTCGCACAGGTCCTGGGGTTCAGCTTTGGATTTGGACCCACCTCTGCATGTAGGTAGCCTGAGGGCGTCTGTTCCCACTCAGACAGGACAGGGTTAAAGGAGCAGCTGCTTAGAGGGCTCTGGCTCACTCAGGCCAGGGGAAAAGAGGGGCATGGAATGCGGGGCAAGCCTGTGGTTGCAGAAGCCAGCATGACGTTGCACCAGCCTTAGGCGCACTGTGTGTTCTCCCGGGGAAGTTGTCCCCGGATCACAGGACCCTGGCAGTGGCGGGCTGCACAGGCTCCCGCCCCCAGGAGGGGAGGTGTGCGTAGTGACCTGTGCTTGCACACAGGCTTCTTGTTGGCGGCAGCAGCAGCCTTAGCGTCTCACGCCCATCTCTGGGGTCCGCGCTGATAGCCGTGGCTCGAGCCCGTCTCTAGAGCTCATTTAGGCGGTGCTCTGAATCCCCACTCCTCGCGCACCCCGAAACAATGGTCTCTTGCCTCTTCGGCAGCTCCAGACCTTTTCCCGGACTCCCTCCCGACTAGCCGTGGTGCAGTAACCCTTTCAGGCTGTGTTCACACCGCCAACCCCAGTCCTCTCACTGCGCTCCGACCAAAGCCCGAGCCTCAGCTCCCAGCCCCGCCCGCCCCGGTGGGCGAGCAGACAAGCCTCTCAGCCTGGTGAGTGCCGGTCGGCTCTGATACTCTGTGCAGGAATCTCTCCACTTTGGCCCCCGCACCCCTGTGGCTGTGCTCTCCTCCGCGGCTCCAAAGCTCCCCCCTCCGCCTCCCGCAGTCTCCGCCCGCGAAGGGGCTTCCTAGTGTGTGGGAACCTTTCCTCTTTTACAGCTCCCTCCCACTGGTGCAGGTCCCGTCCCTATTCTTTTGTCTCTGTTTATTCTTTTTTCTTTTGCCCTACCCAGGTACGTGGAGAGTTTCTTGCCTTTTGTGAAGTCTGAGGTCTTCTGCGAGAGTTCAGTAGGTGTTCTGTAGGAGTTGTTCCACATGTAGATGTATTTCCAATGTATTTATGGGGAGGAAGGTGATCTCCGCGTCTTACGCTTCCGCCATCTTGATGGTCTCTCAGTTCACCTAATTCTAATTATTTAAAATAAGGTATATTTTTCTGGCTATAAAAGTAATAGATGTTCATTATTGAAAATTTTGAAATTGAAAAAGGACCAAAGAACATCAAACTCACTCAAAATATTACTACTGTGGATAATCATTTGGTTGTATTTTTCTCTTTATTTTAAAGTACATGCATATATGACATGTGGTTGATATCATGCTATATTTATAATTTTACTTTTCATCTGACATTATATCATGAGAATTTCTCTGTGTCATTAAAATGTCTTTGGAAGCACAGTTCTAAATGGCTTCATAATTTTTAATTTCCATGGCTGAAATATAATGTACTAATCTTTGAGCACTTATATTTTTTTGCTTTTTTATATTAAATGATCCTGGTATTCTTTGTGTCCAAATTTCAAATTAATTTCATAGGCCAGATTCCTAAAAGTAGAAAGACCGAGTCAAGGAGTATGAACATTTTACAGGTATAGCAATTCTGGCTAGTCATGCAAAAATGGGATTATTGGAAGGAGCTAGGAGGAGCTCTGGAAGTTGAAGAACATGGCAGATAACCTAGAATCAGGAAGGCAGGACCTAGAGTGCTCTTCAGGCTCGGTCTCCCTGAGCCCTGCTGCAAGAGTCTGATTAGCTGAAGTCAGACCCTGAATCAATCAGCAGATAAGGCACCCAGACACACACACACACTCTTTCTCTCTCTCTCTCTCTCTCTCTCCAGGGGAGGCATTGTGAGCACAGCATCCACCTAAACCTGCGCCCATTATATGAAGATTCCTAGAAATGAAATTCCTGGGTCCAAAAGTATGCATATGTTAAAAGTTCTTAACAGAAATGGCCAAACTTCTTACCTGAAATGTTACCAATTTATACCCTCATGAGGTCTGTGTTTGTACCTCAATCCTGTATCTAGCATCAATTTATCCATCTATCTCTCTCTCTCTCTATCTATCTCCTCCAAAATTTGATAGGTAAAAAACTGTATCTTTTTGTCATTTTAATTTACTTTTCTTTTTTAACTTGCAAATGTTCTGAACGTATTAGTGATCAGATATTTGTATTTGCCCTTCCGTGAACTGAACCTTTGTTTCTATCAGTCATTTATTGATTGGGGTTTTTTTTTATGTGAATTTTTCGAAAGCACCCGTCTACACTCCCTCATACCAGAACACTTTGCAAGGTTCTGAAATAACCATATAGTTAAGTAAAAGCATTTGTTCCCTTGAATAATGCAAATGGTTTCAGTTTATACTTCATGTGCCTCTTTAGTGTGCCAAAGATTTGAATCTTATTCCAAAAGAATGTTAAAAAAAAAACATAAAATCTCCATATAAAAGTCTTAAAATTTCCCTTTATTAAACATGATTTAAAAGCTTTGATTTGTGAAGTACTAAAAAAATCTCTTTGTCTTGTGTGGGAGTTGGGGACACTGTCTTTCACTAGCTGCCAGTTGATTAGTACTAGAAGAAAAAACTTACCTCATGTAGACGGAGGAATAAACCTATCAAAGATTAGCTATCAGAGTGCACAGCCTGGGCTGTTTATGGGTAAGTCCAGGAAGATATCAAAATTATGGGCTTTTTAATTATCTTTAAATAACTCTTGATGTGCCAGGTCAGAAAGTCCTAGGTTTTATGTTTCTAAAGAAAAATCAGTTGAGGCTAAAGCAGTTTTTGGCTCCTTGAACTTGAGACCGTCACCTTAATCAGGAGAAGAAATCTGTGAAGAAAAAAAAAAAAAGGAACCTTATCATTAATGATTGTTTCATTATGTAAGCCAAAGAAGGCATTAAGGATCAAATGCAGACAAGACCAAAATCTCTTTTTAGGTACTCCTTCCGCTTTCTCCTCCACCCTTACCATTCTGTACATTTATACAGCCAGATGGTTCCAATTCATAAGGCTTATCACAAATGTCCCTTTTGCAGTGGGTTTGGTAAGTCCAAAAAAAGACTCAAGTGTGTTGAGTCTGAGGTCTCCAAACATTCCTGGTGATTTCATTCGTTCTTAGAATCATGATGAGCTTGTAAAATAGCTGGGAACACCCGAGACAGGCTCTGTTTGAATTCATGTCTGTCCTGTCCGAAGGTTCTATCTTCTAGCTTTACAGGGTTGGGGAGGGCAGGAGAGCAGAAAGGGAGACGACGGCTGCATGTAGAACTTGCCTTCAGTAGCCTGGCCCACCTGAGCTGCCCCTAAAGGTCCAGAGCGGGGTGAGGGCACCATTTTGGACACTTGCAATTAATTTAGATATGTATTTTTCATCAAAAATTTCAAAAAGAGAAGGCTCCAAGGTAAGTTTCCACACTCCAGATGGCTCTCTACCATCCTCTGTGACTTACATTTCCCTCATGACTGCAAGATGGCTGCAGGGCCTCCAAAATCATGTTCTCACATGACAGCCTTTCAAGCAGAAGGGAGGGAAGAGGGCAAAAGGCTTTCCTTCTAACTAAAAATAGAACTACCATATGACCCAGGAATTCCACTCCTGAGTGTTTATATGAAAACACTAATTTGAAAAGTACATGCACCGCAGTGTTCCTAGCAGCATTGTTTACAATGGCTAAGATATGTAAGCAACCTAAATGTCCATCAACAGCTAAATAGATAAAGATGTGATATACACACACACACACACACACACACACACACACACAGTACACCATTTGCAACAACATGGATGGACTTGGAGAGTATTATGCTAAGTGAAATAGACAGAGAAAGACAAATACTACATGATCTCACTTATATGTGGAATCTAAAACATAAAAGAAACTAGTGAATGTAACAAAACAGAAACAGAGTCACAGATACAGAGGATAACTAGTAGTTACTAGTGGGGAGAGGGGAGCAGGTGGGGCAAAGTAGGGGTAGGGGATTAAGAGGTATAGACTACTATAAGCTACAAAGATATATAGTACAACACAGGAAATATAGCCAATATTTTATAATAACTATAAATGGAATATAACCATTAAAAATCATTAATCACTAAGTTGTACACCTGAAACTTACATAATATTGTACATCAACTGTACCTCAATTTTTTAAAAAAGGCTTTCCTTCTTTGACTGACTACTTTCTATCAGGAAAAAAATCTTTCCCAGAAACCCTGAGCCGACTTCCTTTTGTGTCTCATTGGTTCACCTGACTCAGAACTGGGTCACATGACTGCCACTGACTTCACAGGGAAAGTTGAACAGGCCTATTGTAATTGGTTTAGACCAGATGCGTTCATCTCTTGCGGCCGAGCATATGATACCTGGCCAAAACTGGGGCTCTGCTGCCGAGGAAGGTGAAGGGCTGACTGCCAAGAGGCAACCCCCAGGGACTGTCCCGGTGTAGTTAATAACACCTTCCACTGGCAAATCACTTTACAAAGTAACCTTCAGTATGTGGCATGGCTTCATATTATAAGATTAAAAAGGAGGAACCAGGAGACAAAAACAATGTATGTGGTGGTGATGGTGGTGGTGATGGTGGGGTAGTGTTAAGAAAAGGGAAGATCACGTGGACCAGCTGAAAGCCAAGAAACAACTTTCCTAAGTACCTCTTATGTGCCTGACATAGTGCTGGGCTAGTGTCAGATTCCAAAGCCCCACAAATGTGTGCTGTGAGCCTCATCTGCAAGGGAATTGCAAGCTGTTGTGGTACCAATGAGAGAACAGTAGGAATCAGAACATTACTGAGGACTAAACTGTGTGGTAGAGAAAATAACGTCCAGGGGAGAGCAGGGGGAGAACAGATTATTGCAGTTTGGAGTCTGGGGAGGGCTTCAAGAAAGAGGTGTGTTTTCAGGCTGGGTGGGATTTAACTGAGCAGAGAGGACATTCCAGGTGGGAGAACACAGCAGATCTGGGGCAAGGGAATGTCAAAGGCTGAAACAAAAATGCATGTGTGTTTGGGGGTGGGAGGGCCCGCCAGTGAAGAAACCTGAGTTTGGAGTACATTTGGAAAGCTGCTGCTTGAATTCTTGGAATGGTAGCATTCAAAAATGCACCTCTGAGAGCAAAATGGTGTCTGACACGCGAGGTTTTACTTCATGAATTTTCCTGGTGGAACATTTTTGTTGTTGTTGGCAGCACGGTCTTGCCTCTAATGCTTACAGATAAGAAGCTCTCAGTTCATTGGTTGAAAATGTTACTGGTGGGGTAGGGTGGGGCTGGGGTGTCTCCTTCTGGGGACAAATGACCATTTGTTGCGCAGGAAGATTGCACAAAATCAGACATTCCTTGTAGCTCCGTCCCTACTTACGCAGCGTTGCATTCAAAGAAATAGGTATCCTGCTCAGGCCCTCCTTGAGAATTAACACCCATCTTTACCATAGATTTTCTTGAAGGCTGCTTATAACCTCTTTAGGTATCTTACCCTCTCGGCAGCCGCTGAAACATCTTCCTCTCTATCCCCCAAACAACATGCTTCCATCCTGCTGACTCCCCGGATTCTGTGTTCATACACATCACAGCTTTCTCCAAGCCTGTACCCTCTCTCTCTGTGTGTGCACAGATCCTCAATTATTGACTTGACTCAAGAAATCTACCCAGGAAAGAAGAACTGGGAGCTGATTTGATGAGACTGGCTGCAGGGGTGGGGGAGATGGGTGACTGAGAAACTCATATATAAATCACTTTTATCTCTGTTCACATCTAGTCCATCAACCTACAGACTTAAAAGTTGTTTTATTGTGATATATATATGATAAAATTTGCCACTTTGTTTTTAAGTGTACAAGTCAGTGGCATTCATTATATTCACAGTGTTTTGCAACCGTCACCACTATATA
Organism: Delphinus delphis; assembly: GCF_949987515.2. Taxonomy (NCBI): domain Eukaryota; kingdom Metazoa; phylum Chordata; class Mammalia; order Artiodactyla; family Delphinidae; genus Delphinus; species Delphinus delphis. The sequence continues at coordinate 141,791,350 of NC_082685.1, read as the reverse complement.
TTTCTAAAACTTTTTCTTTAATATTATGGCGTGTTTTTAAAAATTTACTTATTTTATTTATTTTATTTTTGGCTGCATTGGGTCTTCATTGAGGTGCACAGGCTTCTCACTGCAGTGGCTTCTCTTGTTGCAGAGCACGGGCTCTAGGCGCATGGGCTTCAGTAGTTGTGGCACGTGGGATCAGTAGTTGTGGCTTGCGGGCTCTAGAGCGCAGGCTCAGTAGTTGTGGCTCACGGGCTTAGTTGCTTTGTGGCATGTGGGATCTTCCCAGACCAGGGCTCGAACCCGTGTCCCCTGGATTGGCAGGCAGATTCTTACCACTGTGCCACCAGAGAAGCCCTCTAAATCTTTTTGATCACCCTAAACAGAAACTCTATACCCATTAAGCAATAACTCCCCATTCCTCCCTCCCTCCCTCCAGCCTCTGGTAACCTCTAATCTACATTTTGTCTCTCTGAATTTTCTTATTCTAGATATGTCTTATAAGTAGAATTATACATTATTTGTCCTTTTATATCTTGCTTCTTTCACTTAGCATAATGTTTTCAGGGTTCATCCATATTGTAGTGTGTATCAGAAGTTTGTTTCTTTCTATGGCTGCATAATATTCCATTGCACGTATATACCACATTTTGTTTATCCATTCATCTGTTGATGGGGATGGTTGTTTCCACCTTTTGACTATTGTGAATAACGCTGCTATGAACATCAGCATACAAGTATCTGTTGGAGTGTCTCTTTTCATTTTCCTGGGATATATACGTAGGAGAGGAATTGCTGCATCATATGGTAGTTCTGTGTTTAAATTTTTGAGGAAACACCAGAATGTTTTCCACAGTGATTGCACCATTTTACATTCCCACCAGCAATGTACAAGGGTTCCAATTTCTCCACATCCTCACAAACATTTATTTTCTGTTGTTTTTTTAAAATTTTATTATAGTCATCCTAGTACGTGTGAAGTGGTATCTCATCATGGTTTTGATTTCCTTAATTACTAATGATTTTGAATATTGTTTCATGTGCTGCTGGCCATTTTTGTGTGTGTGTGTGTATTTTTTTTTTTTTTTAGGAAAATGTCTGTTCAAGTCCTTTGTCTATTTTTAAATTGGGTTGTCTTTTTGTTGAATTGTAGGAGTTCTTCATATGTTATAGATATTAATCCCTTATTAGATATATGATTTTTCAAATATTTTCTTCCATTCTGTAAGGTGTATTTTCACTCTTTCAACAGTGTCCTTTGACGTATGAAAGCTTTTAATTTTAACAAACTTCAATTTATCTATTTCTTTTATAGCCTGTGCTTTGGTATCATATTTAAGAAACTACTGTTAAATCCAAAGTTATGAAGATTTTCCTATGTTTCCTCTAGGGGTTTTATAGTTTTAGCTCTTAAATTCAGATCTTGGACTTAATTTAATTTTTGCACATGATATGAGGCAAGAGTCAAACTTCATTGGTTTGCATGTGGATATCCAGTTTTCCTAGCACCATGTTTGAAAAGACTGTCTTTTCCTCATTGAATGTTCTTGGCACCTTTGTTGAAAATCAACTGACCATAAATGTGAGGATTTATTTCTGAGCTGCCAATCCTGTCCCATTGATCTGTATGTCTGTCGTTATGCCAGTACCACACTGTTTTGATTATTGTAGCTCTGTAGTAAGTTGAAATGAGGAAGCTACAGAGTTTAAAATGCAAAGAAGACATTCATTTTGAAGTCATACCTTTTCCTCTTCATAGAAATTATTCCTATATTGAATACAAATTTCCCTGCCAGCCTGTGGGTCTCCATTCTTGTTCCAAGATTGGCTCTAGTTTAGGTCACAGTGGGGCAGAGGGAAGCCCATCAGTTTTAGCTAGGGCAGGACTAAGTGAAAGCCTGGAATAAATGCTTTGAGGTCTCTCTATAGGAACTAGGGTATTGGGTTTTTTGCCTTCCCCTGCCCCCAACTACAGTTAAGGAATGGAGGATTCAGAACTAGCCCAAATAAGGGAGCAAATGTTAATGAGAGGATATGAGTATCTGTCAGGTTCTAACCAAGAATATGGAAACCACTTCAGATATTGCCACAGAGAGAACTGAATTCAGGGAACAGTTACAAAGGAATGGACAAATGGGAAAACTGAACAAAGAGTAGAGATATCCCAAAGATGAAAAAGAGCTGAAAACCCACTGCCACTCTCTATTATGGGCAAAGGGAAGAAGCAATGTTCCCAAAGCCTAGGGATCAATATTGTCCTGTGAAAGCTGGGGATTATCAGGTAGGAGGTGGAGCTACAGGGGAGATGCACCCTCTGCAAAAATGCCACCCAAGTCCAAACAGGAAGGGGAGAGATACCCCAGCTTCTCCCACCAAGTGCTACCCCACCACTAGCTGAACCTAGTCAGAAGTCACCTGTTCTGAGAATGCTCATGGGAATGCTGTCTGCAGGGGCCCTCCCTGTTCCCTCTGTCTTTCCCCTCCCCTAACCCCCACCGATGATGGAAAGCAGAGCAGAGAAGGGCGCTGCAGAATGGAGCTCAGGCTATATAGAGGCCCGGGAGTTGCACACAAGGAAAGCAGGACCCTCCCATCATTGGAGTGAAGGGATCTGATTTGGGGTGTGCTGTTACAATAACAAATTCCATAATGGTAACAGTTTTACAATTACTGAGGATTAGATATATGTGAAGGAGACTACTAGGCTCTTTGCATGTTATGTAGTTTAAATTCATGGAAAGACCCAGTGGTGTTACTGTGACTGAGTAGTTTTAAAGACAGGGAGAATGAAGCTCAGTTAAGTGGCTTGTCCAAGCTTGTAAATGGCAGAGCCAGAATTGGCATCTGGGCACACCTACCCCTGCCACCCCCCACCGGAGTCTGTGCTCCTGACCATGAGGTTTGCTGCTTCTCAGAAAGGAAAATTGAGACTAACAGTTTTGTGAGACCAAAAGGAATTCTCTCCCTGCTGCTACTGCTTCCCACCTGGCTGACTGTGACCCCCAGAAAGCCATGGAAATGTGAGTTACCCCCAACCAACATGTCACAGAGAAGATGGGAGGAACGGGGTGATGACTGGAGAAGGGAAACATGAAAAATATTCTGCCCTCTGGGTCAGCTTGCTAATAGTTCTAGAATTAATTTTGTCTTCTCTCCAGAATGAAGAATGAGTGAGTAACCACGTTGAAATTTCCTGCCATTCCTTAGAAGCAAGGGGCAAGAGGCTCAGCTAGACAGTACAGTGACTGAGAACGGTCCTGAGGAGGCCCACGGACAGCCTGGCCTGGCACCAGGCTGCAAAAAAAAGTGGAATATTTGGGGGAGTTCCGAGGTGCCCCTTATGATGTTTGACCCATATGTGTAGCTTCTCCAGGCTTCCATCCTTTTGTAATCAGCTCCCTACATAAATTCTCCCTGTGGCAGTTGACTTCAGGAGTCTTTAAGGAATAAGATGAGCTGAGGCACCAAAGCACCTCCAGGGTGAGGGGAAATATTACTCAGGTATAGGTGAGTTACTCAGGTATAGGTCCAACAGGATCTGCCCCCCATACCAATCCCTCTTCACCATTCTAAGTTTCTAAATTCATTTTCTAGTACTCTCTCCCTGGCTCGTTTGCTCCAGCTACACCGACCTCTTTGCTGTTTCTTGGACATGTTAAGCATGATCTTGCCTCAGGGCCTTTGCACTTGCCGTTGCATCTGCCTAGAACACTTTTTACTCATACATCTGCTTAATCTCTTCCTTCTCTGTCTTAGGTGCTCTACTCAAAAGTCACCCATATCAATGAAGCCTTCCCTAAGTATTCTATTTAAAAGAACAAGTCCTTCTCCATTGTATTCCACTTCCCTGCTTTTTCCTCCATAGCCCTTATCACCTATTCCAAAGGTTCTCAAACTATAGCAGGTATCAGAAACACCTGGGGTTAGGCAGGGAGGCATATTAAAACCCAGATTCCTGGGCTTCCCTGGTGGCACAGTAGTTGAGAGTCCGCCTGCCGACGTGGGGGACATGGGTTCGTGCCTCGGTCCGGGAAGATCCCCCATGCCGTGGAGCAGCTGGGCCCGTGAGCCATGGCTGCTGGGCCTGCACGTCCGGAGCCTGTGCTCCGCAATGGGAGAGGTCACAACAGTGAGAGGCCCCCGTACCGCAAAACAAACAAACAAACAAACAAAAAACCCAGATTCCTGGCTCCGCTCCCAGTTTCTGATTCAGAAGGTCTGGGGAGGGCCCTGAGAATTTGCATTTTTCAGAATTTCCCAGGCGGTGATGCTGCTAGTGATCCCAGGACCACATTTTGTGAACGACTGCCGTATAACTGTCCATCCATCTCTCTATCTAGCTACATACTAATGTATATACTTCAGGTGTGCTGTCTTTAAGTCACGTATTATATTTTAATAATTTTAAAAACTGATATTTCTATAACTAGAAGCTCTTTTCTCTCTTTATATTATTTGCAATTACTTCCCCCATTTAATCAATCATAGAGTTTTTCAAAAAACCAGCTTTCACTTTTCATCCTATTATTCTCTTTCTGTCTCTTTGTTTATACCCATGATCTTTCTTCTTTTCCTCCTTCTTATTTCTTTATGTATACCCTATTACTCTTTACCTTCCTGAGTTGAATTCTTAGCTCATTTTCCACCTTTCTTGTTTTTCATTACATATATTTAAAGCTCTCCCTAGCCCTCTAAGCACTGCTTTAGCTGCATCCGACTCATGCTGAAATGTAATGCTTTCCTTGCCATAAAGCTCTATATTTTTAGTAACTTTTCTATCTGATTTACTCTTACATCCAAATGTTCTTTAGTGGTATCTTTTTTGGTTTCCAGACATATGGAATTTTTAAAAACTGTCATTTTATGAATTTTTAATTTTATTGCGCTGGGTCAGTGAAGTTAGTCTGTGTGACACTGGTGCCTTGAATCTTTTTTCTTTTCTTCAGCCAAGAACATGTCCAATTTTTGTGAAGTTTCATATGCGCTTGAAAGGACATGACTTTTGTTTGTTGGAAGTGAAGGTATACATGTATATATGTTAGTGCTTATGGTATTGAATACGTATATAATAGCAGTTATATTAATATATCTTAGCACCTCTTAACCATGTTATTAAAATCTTCTGAACATGTGTTTGTTTGCTCTCTGCTAGACCCACTATTTCCTTCCCTCTGTTTACTTCCCTCACTTTTCCTTCTGAGATTCCTATTAGAATGATGTTGACATTTCTGTTTATCTTTCATCTCTAACTCTTCTCTAATTCTTTTCATCTCTTCAGACTTTCTTGACACATACTGGGATAATTCTTCAACCTGAACATCCAGTTTGCAAATTTAGAATTTGTATCTGCTGTTTCCAGGCCCCCAGTGAGAATGGGGGTAGGAATCATGCCAGGAAACATGAAGGAGAGAAAATGACACAAATAAAAGCTGTCTCCTGGAGGCTGGCTGGTGCTTCAGCGGTGTCCCAGGCTCTCTCTAGCATAAGACCGTCATCATCCCCATCCCCCAACCCCCACTCCCAGCTACTGGGTCCCAATCAAGACTCTCCCCGAGCATTTCTCACGATGTTTGTGTTATCTGGCCGAGCACACTTGAGATCCATCAAACTTCTCATTTCTTCTGTAGCATCTCCAGCCCTGGGATCCATATGGAAGCCAGCAGTCATGAATAGTCATTTCATGTCCATCCTGGCTTATCTGTGGGTCCCAGTTCCCTGTTTTTATAGCCACTGCTTGTCTTAATTTTATTCTTTTCAAAATAGTGCAAGAAGAAAATACTGAGAAGTTTGGGATCATTTTATTAGCAACAAATGTCTGTCAATATTAATTTATCCCATGTGAGATATATGAGTGAGTTAAGTGCCAAACTATTAAATTCAACTTAAATAACAGGAACAGCAAAGAATGAACTGAATTCTTGGCTAGTAGAGTAGCCACATTTTTCCAGCAGACTTGACCTGCTGAAGTTCAGAGGTCTGGAGTAAAAAACCTTAACAGAAGTTCAGACAAGTACCGAATCTGGGAGGACAAGTTTCTCAGGGTAAATTCCCCAGGATTTTAGCAGAGTGGTTTCTCCATAGAGTTGACAGATTTTGCAAATAAAAACATAGGACACCCAATTCAATTTGAAAAATAGCTTTGACTGCCAAATTTTTGTCATTTATTTCAAAAATATCTGAACACAGGACATTTGAGGAGTCCTGACAAGGTCAACATATGACACAGAAGAAAATCATTCAATACAGGTCGTCTCCTGTGTACAGGCCTGGCAACTCTATTTCTCCATCCATTGGCGTTACTAGACTTCCACCAGCCTAATGGCGTTCATGGTCATGATGAGAAACACTTTCCTTCCACAAGTTTGATCCATGACCACCTTGGGAGAGAATACTGGAAATCAGGACCATTCGGGAAATTCCAGGAAGAGTATTGCATAACAGCAGGCTTTCTTTATGGCAGAAGTCTTCAACCCTGGATGTGTATTAGTGTCACCTGGGGATTGTATTGCCAAAAAAAAAAAAACAGGATGCCGGTAAGATTTAAATTTCAGAAAGACAGGAAAAATTTCTTACTGTAAGTATGTTCCAAATACTGCATAGGATACACTTACAGTAAAAAAAAAAAAATTGTTGTTTATCCAAAATTCAAATGTAACTGCATATTCTGTAATTCTGTTTGTTAAATCTGGCAACCTTACCTGGGGAGCTTTGGAGACATACCCTTGCCTGGTGGGACCTCTCTCTTGGTCGGGTTAAGAATCCAGGCGATTCTAACGTGCTGCCAGTGTTGAGGATCTCTGCCTGCCCACACCCCCAGTCTAGAGTGAAGCGTCTCAAGCTGAAATTTTATGTAGATCATCTGGGCTTTGTCCATGTGCTGATTCTATCCTTTGGGGTGGGGCTTGCGATTCTGTGTTTCTAACAAGCTCCGGATGATGTGGGCCCACAGGTCACGGACCTTTTTTGCTGAAGAGCTGTTTAGGAGCGCCTGTCGGTTAGACAATGCTAGATGGGGTTGGGGTGAAACCCTACAGCTATTGAGAGAGTATCAGTGCCCCCTCACCATCCACGACTGTCCATAGGAGTTTGGTGCATTTTCCTGGCCTTCTTCTCACTGGCACTGCTCTGGTACCAGGTAAGAGGAACGGCTGCTTTGTCCACCTTGTCTTAACAAGCCCCTACTGGTTTCCTTGCTGAGTATAGGGTGTACCTGGGTGCAGGGAGCAAAACCCGGTGTGTGTATCTGGAGATGAGCTCTGGGATGTGGGAAGCAATGGCGGACGCAGCCCCCCGCCTCCCAAGGAGCTACACTCTGACCCCACCTGACTTGATCTTTTTTTAACTTATTTTATTGAAGTACAGCTGATTCACAGTGCTGTTTGCATTTCTGCTGTACAGCAAAGTGATTCAGTTATACACACACACATATATGTATTCTTTCATATTCATTTCCATTATGGTTTATCACAGGATATTGAATACCGTTCCCTGTGCTATACAGTAGGACGTTGTTGTTTATCCATCCTGTCCATAAGAGTTTGCCTCTGCTAACCCTAAACTCCCAATGCATCCCTGCCCTACCCTCTTCCCCCTTGGCAACGACAAATCTGTTCTCTGTATCTGGGAGTCTGTTTCTGTTTCATAGAAATGTTCATTTGTGTCATAGTTTAGATTCCACATGTAAGTGATAGCATATGGCATTTGTCTTTCTCCGTCTGACTTACTTCACTTAGTAAATGACCATCTCTGGTCCACCCATATTGCAGCAAATGGCATTATTTCATTCCCTTTTGTGGCTGAGTAGTATTTTGTTGCATACATATATATATATATATCTCACATCTTCTTTATTCATTCATCTATTGATGGACATTTAGGTTGTTTCCATGTCTTGACTGTAGTAAGTAGTGCTGCTAGGAACATAGGGGTGCCTGTATCTTTTCGAATTATAGTTTTACCTGGAGGTATGCCCAGGATTGGGATTGCTCGATCATAAGGAAACTCTATTTTCAGTTTTTTGAGGAACCTCCGTACTGTTTTCCAGAGTGGCTGCACCAATTTACATTCCCACCAACAGTGCAAGAGGGTTCCCTTTTTTCCACACCCTACCCGGCATTTATCATTTGTAGACTTCTTAATGATGGCCATTCTGACCGGTGTGAGGCGGTACCTCATTGTAGTTTTGATTTGCATTTCTCTCAAAATTTGCGATGATGAGCATCTTTTCACGTGTTTGTTGGCCATCTGTATGTCTTCTTTGGAGAAATGTCTATTTAGGACCCCATCTGACTTGGCAGCCTCTCTTTGCCCAACGGAAGCTGGACTTTGATCATCAGAAGTAATCTAACGCAGAAAGGATTTTAGACCCCTTAGAGTAGCCACTTTAGCCCTGCAGAGAATCATGGGATTTTTGCAGAGGTGCATACGTGTGAAACAGATGGCGTGGATGGATGTGCGTACATGTGTGACAGGAATCCTGTAGAAATAGATCAGATGGGGTCTGTGGCGCTGGTGTGGAGCTGGGGGGAAGGGGAAGGGGAAGGTGTGTCCCGTTACTGAGTGGAGTTGTTGAGGCTTTGGCTCCTTCTATCAGCCAGATCCTTCCCCCAGCCCCATTGCTTCATAGTCACTGTGCACGTGCGTGCACGCACACCCTCACACACTTACGCTTTCTTTTTTCAACTCTTACACAAAGTCTAAAAGTCTGGGTCCCTGTTAAGATCACCAGGAGAAGGTCGGGTCATTTCTCTGGGGTTGTCTAGCCCAGTTTATCATCTCTAAAGGAATACACACAACAAGGACCAGCCCCTAGCGAATGCTGTCAAATGAGGAACCAGGAAATACCATTCTGAAAGCTACCACGTACCACCATTCAGCAGAACTGCCCTCGGGATACTTCAGAGAAACGGGACAAGGTGGGCCCCTGTTTTTGTCCCTCCAAGGAGACGGGGGCAGAGTAGTCCGAAAAGCAATGTCGCTTGGAGAGTAAGATTTGATTTGCATCTCGGTTTTGCCACCTAACAGTGGGAGGACTCCTGGCAAGACCAGCAGCTGGCCTGACTTAGTTTTCCACTCTCAACACTGAGCTAGTAATACTTAAGAGGGCTGCTGGAGGGTTAATGAGAAGCTGCAGGTCAGGGCCTGGCACCGTGCCTGGCCTGAGAAAACTGCTGATCAGCCAGTTCTGCATATGGGGGGTGGGGAGAGGCTGTTTCCGTGACAACTTCAAGGTCTCCCCGTCTCCAGTCCTTATTCCCACACACGTGCTCTGAGGGAAGAAGGCTGCAGAAAGCAGCAAACACTGCCGCTCAGAGAGGACTGCAGGGCCGTGTATCGGCACCCAGCTCATGTTTATGAAGAATGGCATTTATAGCTGAGCATTTGCCAGGGGAGCATACTTCAATAACACAAAACAAATCGCACAAAAATACCAGCACACACACATCCCTTAAAAAATTATTTACTGTTAATTTTACGAGAAGTTGACTGGACTGTTGAAAGAATGTTGAAATGAAAAGCCACTTCTGAAACATCTCTCCATGTCTAGAAACATTTTGAGGTGTTATTAACAGTACTCATTTTAATCTGCAGGCTCTTTGCCGCCCCCGCCTGCGTGACTGAATGAGGAAATACTCCAGTGTGTTGAGCAGAGTATCGCGGGTTATCTCCTCCGCGAACATTTGTTGATTCCAAATGAATCATCGCTTTGGAATATCAAGAAATGCCATTTACCGATTAGACCCAACAGACTTTTACTCAGTGAACTAATTGTTTGACAAAATGTGCCAATGAAGCAGGGAGAGATTTGTTTCAGAAGCTGGGGTTGCCCTAATTTTCTTTTTAATTTATGATTGAAATAACAAATTTGTCTTCTTGTTTTTAAATGCCCATAAACAGAGGAGAGAATTTTATTTTCAGCCTGATCACTGTGGCCAGACATAGATTGTGTTGTTTTTGTGAATAACAACCAAATTCACACAGTCCAGTGTAAGTGTATTTTGGTGTGTGTCTACCCATATATGTGTATATGTTAGAATATAAATATCAATTACATATACACAAAAAATTGTTCAATACTTTGTGCTATAAATATTTAAAATTATCTCTCTGTATATATTTGATTACTGGACAACCCCTAAAAATTAAGTGATTAATGAAAAGATGCTCAACATCACTAATCATTAGAGAAATGCAAATCAAAACTACAATAAGGTATTACCTCACACCGGTCAGAATGGCCATCATCAAAAAGTTTACAAACAATAAATGCTGGAGAGGGTGTGGAGAAAAGGGAACCCTCTTGCACTGTTGGTGGGAATGTAAATTGATACAGCCACTGTGGAGAACAGTATGGAGGTTCCTTAAAAAACTAAAAATAGAGCTGCCACATGATCCAGCAATCCAACTCCTGGGCATATATCCAGACAAAACTCTAATTCTAAAAAATACATGCACCCCAATGTTCATAGCAGTGCTGTTTATAATAGCCAGGTCATGGAAGCAACCTAAATGTCCATCGACAGATGAATGGATAAAGAAGATGTGGTATATATATACAACGGAATATTACTCAGCCATAAAGAAGAATGAAATAATGCCATTTGCAGCACCATGGATGGGCCTAGAGATTATCATACTAAGCGAAGTAGGACAGAGAAAGACAAATATCATATGATATCACTTATATGTGGACTCTAAAAAAATGATACAAATGAACTTATTGACAAAATGGAGATAGAGTCACAGATGTAGAAAACAAACTTATGGTTACCAGGGGTAAAAGGGGGAGGGGATAAATTGGGAGATTGGGATTGACATTTACACACTACTATATATAAAATAGATAACTAATAAGGACCTACTGTATAGCACAGGGAACACTACTCAGTATTCTGTAATGGCCTACATGGGAAGAGAATCTAAAAAAGAGTGGATATATGTATATGTATAAGTGATTCACTTTGCTGTACACCTGAAACTACCACAACACTGTAGATCAACTATACTCCAATAAATTTTTTTTTAAAAGTGATTAAGGATTCTTCAATGACAAGGGGAGATAGCAAAATAAGGAGGTGAAAAAGTTGTAAAATGGTATTAGAGTATGATCCTAGGTTTGTAAAATTACACACAAACACACACACACACGCGGAAAAAATACATAAGCAAAAATTAGGATACGTAATAGTATGTGAACAGTTGTTATATCGGGGTGGTTGGATTACTGGTGATTTTGTTTACTTTGGGTTTTTTTTGTATTTTTTTGCATTTTCTTCAATAAACATTTCTTTTTTATAATCAGAAAGAAAAATCCCACAACAATGGTACTCTTAGGAACTGAAGTGGAAACCCCAGTGTTTTCCATGGCTGCAGGTCAGTGAACCACTTTGCCTCCTTGGTTTTGAGGCTGAGACCCCCTGGTTTCCTCGGCTGGCCTGGCAGGGGCTGAGGGGAGACGTCTCCAGCAAGATGGCAGAGCCTGAAGAGTTCCTTCCAGCCGCCTTGTCCAACAAAGAGACAGAGGTCTGAATGCCCTTAGGCTTCGTACCTAAAGATCGAAGAGGCTAAAGTGACCCCTGAAGCCACAGAAGCCTCTGGAAGGTGCTTGGCTGGTGTTCTGTTGTCACCATGTTGAAATTCTTAACTAATTTTTGAACGGAACCCTGCTCTTTCATTTTTCCCTGGGCCCTGCAAGTGACGTAGCTGGTCTTGCCTGAAACCCTGAACTCTCAAGAGCAGAATCTATGTTTATAAAAGAAAAACAAAAAGAGTAAAACAACAGCTTAGTTTTTCCGCTACTTCAAATGCCCAGTTTGCAACATCCCAGGTTGAGTGTCCTCGGAACACTGTATTTCCTCTGTAGCATCTCACACTATCTCTGTACATTAAAAATACATAGTTACCTCAACAACATTGGAGGCTGATGGTGGCTGGCACTCAGCTTACGGATCAATGTCTTCTCCTCCTCCAGTTTTGTGGTTCTTCTGGAGTGTGGCTGGTGGGCGATGTTCCTGTCCCTAATGGGGACTGTGGGGACACATGTGTGCTCCTTCTCTCAAAGAGTTCACAGCAACCTGGTGTTATCAGACCCTGGGAGAGACTGTCCCACTCTGCACTTTCTAGGTCCTATGCCTGTAAGATGTGTGCCCCATCAGATTGCTCTCTCTCTCTCTTTTTTTAGTGGCTTTACTCAACTCCAAAAAGTGGCATCAAAAAGATTCACCTGTTTGCTGTGTCGGTGCGCTCTTTAAAAGAAAAAAAAAGTTTGCTTTGCATTCTGGATTACTTTTAAGGAAACTGAACATTTAAAATGGAAGACGCACAACAGGCTCATTCTTGACTTAATCTTTTGCAAGCAAGAGAAAACGGTTCTGATATTTTTGGGCCTGCAAGGTCTTTAGAACTGCATCTACAATATTTTTTATTGAATAAAGTACCAGCGTGCACCCTGTGGCACTCGTCGCCCTCTGCTGCTGGGGCCTTGGGGTCTGTGGCAGCCCCCCGCGGGCTGCACTGCATTCCCTGCTGAGCCCCGGGCGGGTCACATCCGCGTGGGCTCACCAGCTCCGGAGCGCTGGCCTCAGCCACAGCCTGCCCTGATTAGTCTTGCTCTCACTCGACCCTGTCCCAGGAATGGCTTCTCTTATTACAAAGTATCATCCTACCTCAGCTGTTGAAACCTGGTCATTTCGCACCTGCTTCGATGAATTCAGAGTGACTTGTGTTTTTGATGAGCTGCTCACTTCATAAATTCACCACTCTCCAGTAATCGACACTCACTCCCCACTCAGGCTTGTCCCGGCGCAGCCTTCTCGGCAGCATCAGAAGGAGGCCACTTTTAAGCCTCCGTTCACATTAAGATTCCCAAGTCATGATTTTAAGTCTGCCTGAAGACTTGAAGTGCCGTAATTGACAGAGGCTCAAAATTGGATCCACAGCCTGACCTGAGGGGCAACGGCCTTGCCGTCATACTCCCAAGTCCTAGAGAGCCAGCTGGAGCAGATATAATGCAGCATAGAACTGTTTTCTAAAGTTAAAGTAGAAATCTGGCTCACCTTCTCACCCCCGCTTGGGGGGATTTGTTTGTTTGTTTTCCCATCGTGAAATCACTGCCTGGGTTCTTTTTCCCCCTCAAAGATTTTTCAACACCACTAATTGCTGGAAGTACCAAAATGCCAGGAGCTCCAGGGCACTTCTGGCGTTTTAGGGTCGGCTCAGACCAGGAAATACTTCCAGTTTGGTAAGGGAACCTGATCTCTCGAGGTTTCCAGACCAGATAGCTTTGGTATGCCAGCCCTCACTAGTCTTGCTGAGGACAAAGCTGCCTCCCTCCCTTTGTCTCTTGGATGAAAAAGAATTTTCTCTCAGGTCAGATCCAGACAAATTGGCGTCTCCTCTTTTCTAGATTCTCTAGAGCAGCATTCGTAATCTGTGTGGTCTGTGGTATCTGATTATGAGTCTGTGTGTTCATGGGTGGGTGTCTGAGTGTGTGTGTTGTGTGTATGTGCGTTCACACACACAGCATAGACTGGAGTGAGAATCTTCCAAATCATAAATTCACTGGGTTTATACTTATGACCCTAGTGGGGAATTCAAAACAGTGAACCGTCAGTAGCACCACCTTGGGCTTCTATTGACTGACAATGCCAGCATTTAGGGCTCTGAGAATTCCTTTCCTGCCCCTCAAGTGTCTCCTTCCAGAGAGATCCAGAAAGGCTCAGGCTCATTCTCAGGTGGAATATGCTGGGCCCAGGAAAAACCCAGTCCTGATGTCTCTCCTCCCAAGTAAGCCCTTATCAGGGACCAGCCCCAGGAAGCCCAGGGAACATAAGTGCCCAACCGGTCTGTGCTTTTCCCCGGCTCTGTGCCCTCACCTGCCAGGGGATAAAGGTACCCACACCTTGGTAGTGCCCACAGTTGTCACCCGGGTTCAGCCTCATCTGTTTCAATCCAGGCTTCATCTGCCTTCTGACTCTGCCCATTTAGGAGGCCACATCAGCCCTTTGCGGACTTGACCTCTGAGCTTCATCAGGGTCCCCAGGTGAGATTTTTAGCTCAGATTCACCTCACTGGCTCCTCCTGCCTTGGACCAGCCATTTGGACTCAGAACCCACCCTTGGCTGTAGCTGCTGGGATGGGATTTTGGTCACTTGTGTGGGGTTCAGAGAAAGGAAGTGTATCCCTTCTCCAACGTGAGGCATGGCCATTCTCTTCTTGCTGCTGCCGCCCCTGGCAGCTACAGGCCCTGGGGACCTTCTTCTGGAAACAGCTGCCTAGCTGCCTCCTGTCCCCCAGCATGGCCCTTCCCAGAGTCCACTCTACCAGGAGCAGCTACCCAACTGTCACCATGCCTGCCGTGGGTGGGGAAGTACGCTTTGGAGCAGTGGCCGTGGCTCACTGGCTGTGCCTCTCCTGGCCCCTGCAGCTGCTACCACTCTCCAAATCCCCTCTCCACTGGGGATTGGGAGGTAAGTCCCAGAGACGTATCCAAATGCTGCTCCTCGGGGTTTGCCACCCCGGAGGTGTCTGCGCCGCTTGACCTGAAGAGCCGAGTTGGCAGAACGACCCTGTTAGTTCTTTCCAGCATCTCAGGTCTTCTCTTGGCCTCTCCACCCAGGGCCTGGGTGTCACATGGTGGATCTTCCACTTCTCCTCACCGAGAGAACCACAACTCAAGCCTTCTTGAAGGGGCTCAGCTCAAGGTGATGGACGCAATAGTCCCAAACCTTAAATTAGGGATGGTATGTACGCCCTCACCCATCTTAAATCAGTGAAAGGGCCTTGCCTCTAAGATTCTCCTTAGTAAGAGAGCTGCTGCCCGTGCTCTTCTTTGCTAGGCCACATTTCCCCATTCAGCCCTGCTACTGCCCTAGCTGTGGTATACAGGTATGCAAACAACCACTGGGGCTTATGGCCCTGAGCTCTTCCACTCTTTTCTCCAGAGCATGGCTAGGCTGAGAGACACATACTCCAGGCTTGACAGCAGAGATTCTCACATGTTAGGACACACCAGAATTGCCTCTTCTCTTGTTAGAAGTGCCTATTCCTTTATTCCGTTTCTAGAGATCCTAATATGACAGCTTGGGAGTAGAGTAAGGCATCTGATAAGTAGCGAGCCACCTCTCCTTCCAGGTGATTCTGATGCAGGTGGCTCACAGACATCATTTTGAGAAATGATGCTTAACAGTCTTTAGATTACATCCTTATTAAAAAAATGTAAAGACCGGTAGTACCAGTATTAAATATCAAAATAATAAGTAGTGATTGTATTGTGAGTTTCTGAGTTAACTGCAGTTTTGGAGTTGTCTGAAACTCTTTGTTGGCTGAATAATCTGTTCTCTTCTCTGCACTTGGATCTCTGAGTTATGGGACCCCAGAGATAAGGAGACCAAAAGGTATTAAATGGTTAAAATCTAAGTATATTAATGAAATTAAATGATGTTATCACGACATACAAGAGTGAGAAACTTTTCTCCAGGTATGTTTGGGGTGGACTGACTGCAGGCACTTTGGGAATCCTCAAAGAAATGCCATCCAAGAGATGGACAGTCGTCTTCCAGGGTCACCAAAACTACAGTGAAGAGCCAACTGGGAGAGACGCGCCATTTGTATTAAGAAAACATGGGTAACACAGAAAATGACAAGTGTCAGCAAAGATGTGGGGAAATCAGAACTCTCATACACTGCTGGTGGGGATATAAAATGGTGAAAGGAAGCAGGGTGGCAAGTCCTCATTGTTAACCATAGAATTACTATATAACAAAGCAATTTCACTCCTAGTTATCTGCTCAAGATAAATGAAAAGATATGTTTACACAAGGCCTTATATGTGAACGTCCAGAGCAGCCTTACTTATAACAGCCCCCAAATGGAAACAACCCAAATACCCATTAAGTGATGAATGGATAAACAAAATACGATATAGCATGGAATATGATTCAGCAGCAAAAAGGAATGAAGTACTGATACATGCTACAATACGGATGGGCCTTAAAAACATTATGCTACTTAAAGAAGCCGGTCCCAGAAGACCATATATTGAATAGGCAGCTCTACAGAGACAGAGATCCAGAGAGTAGATTAGCGGTTGCTTAGGGCTGGGGTGGGAGGGGCTGGAGAGTGATTATAAGTGGGTTTGAGATTTCTTTGGGGGATGATGAAAATGTTCTAACATTAGATTATGGTGATCGTTGCACAATTCTGAACATACTAAAAACCATTGTACCTGTCACATGGGTGGATTTTATAATATGCAAATTATATCTCGGTAAAACTTTTTTTTTTTTTTTTAAAGCCACTCTGGACAGAAAAAATAAATAGTTATTTCAACTGTAAGCCCATAATAAAACATCACAAGGGCAGACCCTCCAAACTGGACATCCTCATTGAGATAGAGCCTAGTAGCTTGGGCCAGGGTTTTTATTTAATGATGGTTAAAGATTCTGCCAAGCAATGCCAAGTTCACAGCTGGTCTAGGAGAGTAAGTTATCTGGTGACAGGCTTCCTGAACCAGGAGTCTCAATGTCCCTGAGTGATTGGGCCCCTGCACCCCAGAGGGTAAGCATCACTGCAGCTCCAGCACACACTTGAGGGCAGAATTTCAGCAGTCCCGTGCTGAGCTTAGAGTGTTTTGCCTCTGACTCGTTAGCTAAATCTGGCCCAGGCAGTAAGCCATGATCCAAAGAGGATCTCTGTAAGAACTACATTACTTGTATAAAAACCTTTCCATTTTGAAAAATTGCTCCAGGTCCACCTGCACTTGTAACTTTATTTCGGCCATTTGGCTGGAAAATGGATGGAATTTTTCAACATGACCATTTTAAAGCTTGAAAGATAAACTTTTTTTTTTTTTTGGTTCTGCCTCAAATATTCCACTTGTTCCTAAGATTCTGCCAGTAAAAGTTGAGCTTCACCCTGAGAATTATTTACACTGTCTTCTGTAATTCACTCTGGGTATTGTCATAACCTTAGAAATGGAACCTCTTATTCAGCAACTTCAAACTTTTTGAGTTGTAACATCCTATATTTGTTCAATCTCACGAAGTCTCCCTACTCCTCTACAAAGAACCTGGATACGAGTCTGAATTCTAAGCCTTGACCCTATTACGAAACTGTGCAATCTGTTTAGAAAATACTAAATAAAAATTAAATAAGGCTGGACGGAACTTCAGGGAAACCTTGCTTGGTTCAACCCTTTCATTCTGCAGATAAGGCAGATCTCCTTTAGAAGGCTGTGACCAATTCACAAAGCTAGTTATTTCAAGCCTTGGTTGGTTCATCCTTAAAATGGGATGGATAATATTTTCCCTTCATTGCTATTGCTTCATTCATAGAATTGTTGTGAGGATAAAGTAAGATGATCCATATAGATGTGTTTTGAATAAACTTTAGAAGAGCTAAATAAATGGTATTTTTCCTAAACACATGCACACTCAAATTCATTTTATTCTGCAAAGGTTTTTTTCTCTACTGAGAAAGTCTGAGACCCTGGGTGGGGGTCACATCATTAGAGTGGATACCCATTGCTCTTGTCTGATAAACATCGGCTGATGAGGATAGGGGAGTTAAATCGGTTTTTCATGTCCAGGAGGGAAGCTGTATTTAATAAACTGTTTCCATGTATATTTTAAAAATTCATCAGCTCTGTAATTTTTCACTGAGATTAGTTTGTAAGAGCTGGAGCAGTAAGGGAAAAGCTTTGACATGATTTCCTAAATAGGAAGAAGAAGGCATAAAGTGAAACTGAGCTGCCATGATGCCAGGGTAAGCGTTCCCTTCATGCAACCACTGGAAAGGGTCTGCCTTGTGGCAAAGAGTTGGTGCCAGAAAATGATATTGGAAAACTTGAAATAAACGTGAACTGTTGATCTGAATATAGGAAGATGGGACAATTTGACTTCTTGGTTTTAATTTGAACTGACGGGATGTCTCTGAGGATTATATTATGTTATGGTAGCAGTAACAGATTTCCAAGCCAGTGCAATCATGGAAATTGTATCAAATGTACCCATAGCCAAGTGGACTGATATGTCTTAGGAGAGCAGTCAGGCTGAAGAACTACAGAAATACACAAAGAAACTCCCAGCTGCAAAGTACTTGAATGAAGTGAGTAAAAACTTGAATGAAGCTAAGATTGCACAGGAATGCACAACTCTTTATATGTCCTTAAAGAGAAAAAGTCCAATGCTTCTGTCATGCTCAGTAAAGCTAGTTTGCCTTAGAGGACCAAGGAGGAATGAATTCCACCTTTCCTCTAGCTAAGAGAGAGAAATGCATTTGTTCTGGTAGATTTTCTGCAAAACTGAGTGAAGTTTAGAAGGAGACTGTTATCTTTGTACTAAAGCCCACAACTGAAAATGTTTTCTGTTGAGTCCAAGTGAAGAAAAAGTTTGGAGGCATCTGCTCAGTCAGTCCATGTTCCCCATCTCTGAGAACCCCTCCTGCCACCATCCATTGGGATGGGATCCAATGGCATATCTTTATTGTGTGACCTCTCCTTGATAGTCAAAGATGATTGGACCAGTGGGGGACACCCAACACAGGCTGAACCAATCAAATCTTCTTTTCCCAGAATCTGGAATTAGGATTCTAAGGTGCTGGCCAGATTCATCTGAACTTTTGAGCCATGCTATGATGTATAATTGCGTCTCAGGCAGAAGCAGAGAAAGCTGGTCTGCAGAAAGGGAAAAAACAGAATGATGCAGATATGCAGAAAAAAGCAGAAATGAGATCACATGGCCCCAGAGAGATGGAGAAACAGACTGGTTCTGACAGCTTTACAGTTTCTGGTCTAATTCCTTGTAAGGCCCAGCTACACTTCCTGTCCTAAGATGAATAAATTTGCTTAAGCTAGTTTCAGCAGGTTTATATTACTTTCAATCCAACAAGCCTTAACCAAAATCTTGGAAGTCTGTAGATGAGAAGAGATCGCATGGCTCTCTTTTATTGTAAAATAGCCCTCTTGAGCCCTAAAATAGTTTTTCTTGCATATTTTGTTTTAGAAAACCTCAAACTATTAACACATTGTTAAAATGTCTTATGAATATCATTCACATTATTACATACAAATGCCACTTAGCCAGGAAAGGCATGATACTTAAATTCCAGCATAATAGGGGCTCCCTAAATATTTGTTGAAAGAATGAATC
Source organism: Delphinus delphis (assembly GCF_949987515.2). NCBI lineage: Eukaryota > Metazoa > Chordata > Mammalia > Artiodactyla > Delphinidae > Delphinus > Delphinus delphis. The sequence continues at coordinate 141,772,220 of NC_082685.1, read as the reverse complement.
TTTGACAGATATTTACTAAGATATTCTAGTACTGAGCTAAGTCACATATTAATCCTGTATTTCCAAAATTAGTGATTAATGTTCTTGGAAAATTGTTGTGCCTTTCAACAAAACATAAATGAAACATTTTATGGATTTGCTAGAACACATGGCCTACATATGCCATGTAGCTATATTTGCATTATCTCCATATAAGAGATTTATTGTCTCATAATAGCAGTCAGGAGAGGAAAAATAGTGTTGGGCCTTTGAAGACATAGTTTATAGAAAGAACCAGCAGTTGAATTTTCTATATGGGAAAAACTTGGTTCAGAATTGTATTCGTTTCCATTACTGAGATGCTCCATAGACACCTACATGTAAGGTTGAAATTCTTTCCCTTCAGTTTAGAGTTGGACCTGGAATCAAGTCCCATTACGTGTCTGGGGAGATGAATTTAATGCTTCCCTAAATTGTATGACATTGTTTCCAGAATTACCTTGAAATTGTTTGTGAACATCATCTCTGCTGCCCAGAAGGAGAAAAAATGTCGATCTCTACTGGTTACCTTTACATTAACAAGTGACTCCACCTGAGGTTGATTTACAGGGGCCCTTAAGGACACAGGTGGACTTCATCAACCTCAGCTGACCTTCAGACTGATAGAATCCAGTCATTTAATGGGATAAATGGTGGTCTCTGGTTATTCCCACATTAGCTACAGAGACTTTTGGCCTAGAACCTTACTGAAAGTTCGTTTGGCAAGAGACATTTCCTGAAATCTTCAACTACAGCTGCCCATTTTTGAGCCCCCAATTAACAATGAAATAATTCCTAGTCTATGATTTTATAAGGAAAGGTGCTATATATTTTCTAAAGCTGTAGGCCATTTGAAGGTTTTCCTTTGCCTGAATTTATGTAAAAAATTGTGATTTTTATTAGCAGTATTATTTCTGTTATATACAATTTAAGTAATAACCTAAATACTGAGAGTAATAAGTTACATTAAAGATGTGAAGGAAAATCACAGATAAAGAAAGTTTTTTTTTTCTTTCTCTAACATGCAGAGTTAAATTTTCATTTGGTTCAACGTATTTCTAGAGAAATAGATAGGTCTGTATTTATTGCCAGTCATGGCAGCAAAGCTGTTTATGGGAAAGCAAAGATGTTTATTTCCTGATATCTGTAACAGGAAATGTATTCAGAAACACCCGCCCCCCACCTCGCCCCTCAAACAGTGGCTTATACAAACTACAAGTTTCATTTCCTCACCTTTCAAAAAGTCCAGAAGTAAGTGGTTAATGGCTTTGGCTCAATGGCTTAAAGGTACCAAGGCTAAGGTATCTGGGAAGATCAGGGAGGAATAAAGAGGTAAATGGTGCAGGCCCTCAGGTCTGTCCTCCTTAAGCTCCACCTGTCAGACTTCTGCTCACACCCCCTGCGCTAGAACTCGGTCTGCAAGAGGTGCTGGGAAGTGTGGATTTATAGCTGGGAGCATTGCGCCTCCCAACAAAATTAAGGTTTGTGAGGAAGAAGGGCAGTGACTAGCAGGTCTGCTCCAATATCACTTCAAAGTAAAGGTATAGAAAGCATACTAAACATCCCTGGAAATTAACACCTCACTATGGACGAATAGTCCTGAATGTATCTAGAACTTGCTCGAATCTCTTTCTACCTTCAGCCCATCTACATTTTTTTTTTTTTTTTTTTTTTTTTTTTTTGGCGGTACGCGAGCCTCTCACAGTTGTGGCCTCTCCCGTTGCGGAGCACAGGCTCCGGACACGCAGGCTCAGCGGCCATGGCTCACGGGCCCAGCTGCTCCGCGGCACGTGGGATCCTCCCGGACCGGGGCTCGAACTCGCGTCCCCTGCATCGGCAGGCGGACTCTCAACCACTGTGCCACCTGGGAAGCCCAGCCAATCTACTTTTTGAGGGAAAAGTCAATAATGGTAGAAACAAACTCGGAAGTGGTATTTTCCGTTAGTCTCTTTTGGGACAATAAGGAAGAGCACAGTTGGCAACCAGCTCTGGAACTTCACTGTTGTCTGTGGTCCTCGCTCATTTCCCAAGGAGAAATCTGGGAATCATTAGTACCTGGAGAGACTTCCCCCTGCCGTCCATGCTCTTCATCCCTCCACAGACATACGTACATGTGCTCAAACCTTTCCTACAAATGAACTTCCATCCCCCCACTATGTGCCAACCTCTGTCCTTGAGCCCCTTGGCGTTCCAAATTTTGGCCCTTCTCAAAGGTTCAGGATATACGACGCTTTGTGATTGAACTGAAGCAGGAATTTAAATCCTACATATGCAGGAGTGGATTAGTTTTCAGTGTTTCTCAAAGTTAGGTTCAGTGACCACCTACATCAAAGCCCTTGGGGTGTTTGTTAAAAATGTAAATTCCTAGACTCCAGTGATACATTTAAAATCCAGATCTCTGGGGGGAGAGCTGAGGCAATCTGCTAGGGTAATGTGAGCCCCAGAAGGACAGGGATTCTCTGTTTTCCCTCCACTGCTGTATCCCCACTGCCTGGCACAGTGCCTGTCATGAGGTTGGCACTCAACAAGTATCTGTTGGAGATAAGTAAACACTTATAATGCTTCCTATGTACTGGGCACTGTCCCAAGGACTTTTTATGTCCTTATAAAAGACATATTTAATCCATATAAAAACCCTTTGAGATAAGCACTGTTCTTATCCCCATGGAACAGCTGAGAAAACTGAAGCACAGAGAGATGAAGTGACTTGCCCAAGGTCTCAGTTTGTAGGTGGTGGAGCTGAGGTTTGAACTCAAAGCTGTGGGAGTAGAATTAATGATTGACATGGAACCTAAAAATATTAGGTTGGATAGTTAACAAAAAGAAAGAAAAAATTACTAAAAAATCTAGAGATTTGTGACAGTCTCAGAATGCATCTCTCAAGACTACCAGGAGATGATTACAGTAGACACTGGAGATACAAAGAAGAATAAAATGGGAGGAGACAGACAAGTTAACAGGGAAATTATAAAACCGTGTGGTGTGTGCCATGAGAGAGGCTGGCTCAGCATGTGCTGGGAGCTCTCGCGAAGCCAAGGGAAGGGGTGGGAGAGGCAGCTGAGCGGGGCCGTGTGGAGAGTTAAGACTGGAAGTTGATGAAGGGAGTTGTTTGCCTTGATGAGGACACTCAGGGAGCAGCAGAGAGTGATCCAGAGCAGAGATGGGCTGCTCAGAGCACAGGGTGCAGAATTAGAAAAGGGACTGGCTCAGGAGCCTGCATTCATCCAATATCCAGTCATCCTTATGAGCACTAACAAGGCCAATAGTTACTGAGCATCCTTCTCTTATATGCAAGGGACAGCGCTCTACTCATGTGTGCGTTATCTCACCTCATCCTTGCTCTAGTCCTATCAGGTTGTCTGTATTCCTGTTTTACAAAAAAATAGCAGAACAACTGACTTAGCCATTCATGGGAAGCAACTAGCTAGTTCAGAAAATAGTGTGGAACCTTCAAAATAGCAGAAAGAAAATGTCCAGAAAAAGTTATTATAAAGAAACATAAACGGTACGCCAAATCTGATGAAGTTATCCTTTCAGCAGGATTCACTATCTTTCCTCCTTAATGCACACATTTGTCAGTGCCATTCTACTGAATGTCAATTTCATGTGTGTTTCAGGTTTCCCTACTTCTGAGCACTTCTCCAAAGGTGAATATTTCTTTTATGAATGGGATGACTTTCCCTTCAATGCAATTTGTTTGTCATAGATGAAGCAGAAACTTTCTTTTGTCCAATGGACAAACCAAGACTGTATGAATCTACATGTGGAGTTTACATGTGGGTCTGAGGTGTCTGTGTGTGCATAAGTGTATGTTTTCTTCAGCACTTACAGGGATAGCGGGTGTTTGTGCTCAGAGGATACATATAAAGGTATTCCTAGTCACAGTTTCCCAATTCTCACCTATGACTCTAAGCTTTTATTTCTCTGTGACTTTAGGAAAGGTGGTAGACATAAAGTTAAACATTTTTAAAAGAAAGAGACCTACTTTATTGTTTATAAAATCCTTGAAATTCATTATATGTTCAACACTTGGCAAGAAATTACCATACCCCAAAATACAGTGATTTTGAAAAGCCTCCAGCAAAATAAAAATTGGCATAAACTTCATAAGTAATTATTAGAAACAAGTTTTAAGCAAACAGATAATTTAGCAAATTACTAAATTGATGAATGGGTTTACAGAAATTGCTTTCTGGAAAATTGACCTAGAATTCTTTCTTCATGCAGCAGTTAGAATTAGGTTGGATAGCTTATAAAGAATACACAGTGTGGCTTAAGATAGGGGCTTCTTTTTCTCTTCTGTGAAAGGTGAAGGAGGTTTTCTCAACAGGGCTGTGATGGATGACTGTAAGATCATCAGTGTTCCGGGCTCCTACTATCTTTCTTCTTGACTATCCTTAGGGGTTGCCTTACATCCTCGGGGTCACTGCATGGTCCAAGATGGCTACTAAAGCTCCAGCCATCACTTCTAGGTTTTAGACAGGAAGAAGGTAAAAGGGAGATGGGAGGAAAGGACAAAAGGGCATGTACCAGCTGCCTGTCCCTCTGTTAAGGAGTTTCCCTTAAAGTCCCACCTGACAAATGCCACTTACATCTCAGAAGCCATCCTAACTGCAAGGGAGGCTGAGAAATATATTCTTTCAATTGGACACATTGCTTTCTGGAATAAAATTAGGGTTAGTTTGGTAAGAAGGAAAGAGATAATGAGTAGACAGCCTCGGCCACATCACTGTACCAAAATCCTGAATTTGGGTACATCGGGGCCAAAATTTTAAGTGAAGAAGGAAACTCAACGCCCTCCTTTGGGCACTTACGGAAAGGATGAGTTCTCATGTCACGGGCCTAAAAAAGAGACATTGACAACCCAGAGGACTGCTATCAGTCTAAAGTCATAGAAGCCTTTCTACTTTGGGTGAATAATGAGAAGCTGGCGGAAGAGATTTCTTTGGCCTTCACGCTAATATTTGCCTGAGAGTCACCAGACATACCCCAATCCCAAGTCATAACGATAGAGCGTGACAGAAAAGAGAGCTGAAGAAAGCAGATGATTATCATTCCCCAAACTTCCAGGGATGACCGTGAAAATACGTATCTTTTTCTCATATACCGTTGCCGAGATTTAGCTCAGATATGGAATTATTTGTGATGCAGTGTAAATATTTGTATCAAGTTACAGCATAAACTGTTGGATCATTTGAGCTCTCAGCTGAGTTGGCAGGTTTGGGGTGAGGAGATGGGTCTTTTCGCATGAAGCCTAAACTTCAGCACGAGAAGCATGATGGGAGTGGAAAGTGCTCAGTGCAAAGGATGAACTTCCTGCCTGATGAGTAGCTCTTCCAAACCCTGATGCTACTGCCCCATCCTGGCTGAGGCAAATGATTTGTGCTACGTGTCCAGTAGTGGTATAGAATTTCCACTCTGATACTCGTACTCATGTTCGAAAACTGGTTTAGGATCTGCCATGGCTGCAAGCATCCTGGAAACAGGTAGGCTGAACTTGTGGTGGCGACGCTGCCAGGGACAGTCCCCTGCTGTCTGTGACTTGTTGTGACTTTACAGAGATAGGACCCACCCAGTAAATCAGAACGATTGACAGCTGCTACCTCCTTCCTAAAGTCTTTGGATTGTACTTGCTTTACCAGTTCTACCTCCTCCTTCCTCTTTCTCTTTCCTTTTTCCTTCCACATAGAGCCTTTTGTTATTCTGATCTTTGGTACCTAAATCACCATCAGGTCATTGTCCGCTAAACATACTCTAGACCAGGCCTGTGTTTCCTTTGATATATTGTGCTCTCTGAGTTGGAGAAGATTTTTATGGTTTGCCCAAAACTGTGCTGAAAGTACCTATAATTGAAAAAAAAAGATAAATTCTTGGAAAGGTAACTGGGGGAGAGAATATCATGACAGGAGTGCTATGGGGAAGACAAAAAACTCCGCTGTGCAAGGGGCCTCTGGGGCTGGAGTGGGGAGAGTCCTCAAGAGCACAGCAGGACTGAGAGCTGGGCATCACCTCAGTCAGAAACTCCACAGGGTGGGGTCTGAGCACTGCCTTTCCCGACAGCCTCTGCACGTCAGCCATGGACCTGCATCCTCCAAACTAGAAGCTGCTAGACACGTTACCTGCCTCCAGAAAGAAACTTCAGGCATCAACATTGCTGTTGAAGGGTTCATAATTGTGTCAGGACTTGAATTTGGGGCTAAGAGTTTGGGGGTGGTTGTGGCGGAGACGATGGAGGATCTGGAATGCTATTCTACCAGTTCCCACAAAGATGGAGAACAGAACAGTGTAACAGGAACACAGCGTGAGCCGCGCGTGTGATTTCGACTTTTCCAGTAGGCACGATTCAAAAAGTAAAAAGACACAGGTGAAATTAACATTAATAATAATGTATTTTTTTAACCCTATATATCCAGAATAGTATCATTTCAAAATGTAATCAATGTGAAATATTAATGAGATACTTTACAATCTTTTCTCTTTTTTTGCATAAAGTCTATAAAATCTGGTGTGTATTGTCTACTGACAGCACTTTGCACTTCAGAGCAGCTGCATTCAAGGGCTCAATGGTCACACTTGCTAGTGGCTGCCATATCGATCAGCACAGCTGTACGAAGGTCCATTGCTTCAGTATATCAAAGCTACTTTCAAATCTCTTCCCCGTATCCTCCATCTCTCGCTGGTCATTTTGAAATCTTTCCCTTCTTTCTACTTGCCCCCTTTTCCCTAACTTCTTTTCCAATATTCTCCACTCCTTCTCTCCCTCCTTTTCTTTCTTATATCAACGACCTGTATAAATCACTTCTCGGCTCATTAGAAATGAGAAGAGGGCCAGGACTTGGACCAGGAAAAAAGGGACAAAAAGAGCTTAATTTTGTGGTATAATAGAAGGAATATGTGACAAATGGTGTGCAAGTTTAGCCCAAATCACACCACCTTAAGCTCCAGGAAGAAATAATATTTCTCAGTGAATTTTGTACAGAAAGGAGTTCATTAAATGAGTTTCATTTATAATGAAAAGAAATACTCTCCTCTGTGATTTAATTACTCCATGCCCACATGTGTCAAATTTTCCAGTGATAACCATACTGGTTTTCTTTACCAACACTGAATTTCTTTTAGTTGCATAGAATCTATGTAGTTGCTCACTCTCTTCTCTTTATGAACTAGCATCCAAGCTCACGCAGAAGGTGTACGACGCGTTCTCAATTGCTACACTCCTCTTTGTCAATAGAAGACTCCCAACTCACAACCATGTTTCTTAGAAAAGAGGAATGAGGGAAGAGTTTCTCTCCCCTGCTCCATCTTCCTTCTTCTTCTCTGATGTTCTAAGACAGCTGAGCAGAGCCTGAGCGGTCACAGAATGAGGTGGTTGTCTCAAAACTGTGAGCTGTGGGTTTTGTTGGAGCTGAAAGCTATCCTTCAAAGTCTCGAATGTACAGGAAGCCCAGCCTTGGCTCCGAGGGACATTAGGGTTTCCCCCAGTTTCCTTATTTCCCTCTGGTCCTACACTGCTACCTATTAAGTCCATCGGAGATTATTTGGTTGATTCTGGCAGCCTTCCTAATTATTCCAACGCTTCCTTTTGTTCGAATGCATTATGAATGGAAAGATCATTTCCAAAGTTTGGATTTGGCGCCCTATTGACATACTGCCTCCAACTGTCAACCCATTGAGTTAAAATAGGCCAAATCCCTTATTCCACTTCTTCACTAGAAATCGATTGTTTCGTTGAATATTTTAACAGCTCATTCCTGCATTTAGATATAATTTTGGTGAGGTTGCCTTTTCCCGTCATGTGCTGGTTTGACATTAAACCTCTGCTTTCTTTAGCTTTAGCTTCGCTGGCTACCCTGAGCCAAATCTTTCGTTGTTTTCTGTCTAGCTTATTTACCACCCACTTCGTTTGACCTCATAAACATGTTTAAATAGATTTCTTGGATAAGGACCATTTTAGCTGGCAACTTCCCGTTTAGATATTACAGCAGGCACAGTGCAAATTAGAGGGCAGAGCAAAAAGCTCTAAGGATCATGAGACGCTGGACAAATACAGTCAGATCGCTCAGCCTCCATAGGACAAGGCTGCGTTCTGATCCCAGTTTACTCACTGACTCAGTAAGTGACTCTGGGTAGGGGGAGTAAAACACTCACTGATTTCATCCACTGGTGACTCAGTCATGTTGATCTCGATAATGGGGGCCAAAGAAGGAGCTTACTGTCACAAAGATACCTCATTTCCATCCTGGCTGTTTCACCGTTTTCTGGGCTTGCCTCTGAATTCACACTGAGCAAAACAAAGACGCCCTTTGTGCACTATATACTGGGCGATGACTGGGGTGACTGGCCTGATCAGCGATGAGAGGAATGTTTCTAAAGTTTAGCCGATGGGCAAATAGAAAGAGCTGGTCAACCTGATATTACAAGGTAGCCTTGAAAAGGTGGCTTTGTTCAATTTGGTGTTACCTTGATGGGATGTGCTTCCCTGCTCTGTGATCTCAGTAACTTCCCAGGTCCACAAATGATTCAAACTTTCAGTTAGAAGCCTGATGAGGTTCTGCTTAGCCCCTCACACAGCCTTTGTCACGTACTAGATGCTCAGTGAATGTTGAAAGAGTGAGCGAATGGATAAAGGACTGAAGAATTAGAAGTGATTACGTTGTCAATGGCCTCGTTCACATCTCTGACAGCACCTTTCCTTGGGGACTTGATTTCCCAAGGGTCAGAATTGTCAGATCTGAACTTCCTCAAGTCTTCTTTCCTTTTCTGATTTTTAGAGCAAGGGTTTTTTACAAATTGAATTATAATTGACATACAATATTATATTAGTTTTAGGTGTACAACATCATGACTCAATATTTTTATACAGTAAGCATTTTCAGTTACTTGCTGGCCATCTGATGGGTCTTTTACGTTCAGTTGTTTGCAGGAGATCATACTTTTGTGACCTAGGTGGGAAATATTTTGGCTAACTTTTCACTAGTCCTTATTAAATAAACTTAGCTTATCTCCCTCTCATTCCCCAAAATGTATTTCCGTCTTTTCGGAGGTGGAACAAGGGAATGAGAAAGTATAGCACATAAAACTGTATAACAATTTGATGAGCAACTAGGTTGATTTTTTCAAAACGCAGAAAACTTGCAAAGCAAGAAAGCAACTGGCAAAACAAATTACAAAAAAATTAGCCAGTTCATACTTTTTCCTTTAGAGAAAGAAGCAATTTCATATGGATAAATGACGTTATATTTACTAGTTAATAAACACATCACCTCATACTATATAGTTCTTTTACATTTACTGACCCCAAATACCTTTATGTCCTCATAAATATTGCCTGAGGCAAATGGGACAAGTACAATGTGCTACTTGAGCAGAGGTGGTAACTGAGCTTTCTTTCAAAGATCTTATTTTTTAAATTTTTTATTTATTATTTTTTTAATTGAAATACAGTTGATTTACAATGTTGTGTTAGCTTCAGGTGTACAGCAAAGTGATTTGGTTTTATGTAAATATATACACACACACATATATATATTCTTTTTCAGATTCTTTTCCATTATATTTTATTATAAGATATAGAATATAGTTCCCTGTGTGATACAGCAGGTCCTTGTTGATTATCTATTTTATATATAGTAGTGTGTATCTGTTAATCCCAAACTCCTAACTTATCCCTCCCCAGCCCCTTTCCCCTTTGCTAACCATACGTTTGTTTTCTATCTCTATGAGTCTGTTTCTGTTTTGTAAATAAGTTCATTTGTATCATTTTTTAGGTTGCACGTATAAGTGATAGCATATGATATTTGTCTTTCCCTGTCTGGCTTGCTTCATTTAGTATGATAAGCACTAGGTCCATCCATGTTGCTGCAAATGGCATTATTTCATTCTTTTTTATGGCTGAGTAATATTCCATTGTATATATACACCACATCTTTGTTATGCATTCATCTGTCAGTGGACATTCAGGTTGCTTCTATGTCTTGGCTACTGTAAATAGCGCTGCTATGAACACTGAGGTGCATATATTTTTTTTGAATTAGAGTTTTCATCTTTTCCAGATATATGTCCAGGAGTGGGATTGCTGGATCATATGGTAACTCTAGTTTTAGCTTTTAAAAGAACCTCCATACTCTTATCCATAGTGGCTGCACCAATTTTCATCCCCACCAACATTGAAGGAGGGTTCCCTTTTCTCCACACCCTCTCCAGCATTTATGATTTGTAGACTTTTTGATGATGGCCATTCTGACCAGTGTGAGGTGATACCTTATTGCAGTTTTGATTTGCATTTCTCTAATAATTAGCAATGATGAGCATGTTTTCATGTGCCTGTTGGCCATCTGTATGTCTTTCTTTGGAGAAATGTCTGTTTAGGTCTTCTTCCCATTAGGGATCTTGTAGTCTATTTGGGAAATTAAAGGTGTATATAAAAATGAATAATAAGGGGTAGATTCTGAGTACCTATTAAATGGTAGGAGTTCAGGCAATGGTGATACCACCTCACTGTATCAGGGAAGCCTTTCCAGAGGAGGATGTGTTTATGAATATAAAGGATTAGTGAAGCTAAAGCAAGTGGAGAAAACTAACTTTGGTGGATCAGGGGTGCAGAGAAAGGGGCAAAACCAATACCAATAAATCTAATGGTTTTCCAGATTCCTTGAAATGTTTTGGTCAGGTCAGTTTCCAAGTGCACTTTGTAACTTATGCTCTGTATGTACTGATTGTACTGAGTTTGAGTCCCGGTGTGACTCTCACAAAACCAGATTCTGATAGGTTCCTGAGATAGCACTGAAAGCTATAGAACAACCCTGAGCTAAAGGATCCAGCATCTCTGACCAGGAGCGTAGGAGACACTGCCCTGCATTACTCAGATCCTCTCTGGTTCATTTTTCCATTTTGGTGTGCCCTTATTTCCCCTGGCTTCTGTGTGATTTTGTTTCTGTGTTCACACCTGTGACTCTCTCCAAAGACTGCCTCTTTGCCTTTGAGCTTGAAAGCCAGAAGCACCTGAGGGCTTATATATCCCTATGCCACCCCTACCCAATGACTGACTGGCAAAGGAGAGTGAAAGCCCAGATCCATCGCCTCAATTTGGAATAAACTTAGTGGTGTAATTCACACTCCAGAGTTCTGCTGAAAGATCAGACTCAAATAACCTTTGTGAAATTTTCCCTAAACTCATAGCCCTACTTGGACTTCCCCCCTCCCTATCCACCATCCATCTTCCTCTACCCCCTTATGAAACAAATCTTCATTTCAGAATCTGCATCTAGAAAAATGTCCTTAAAACAAGGAAACACGTTTATCTTCTAGTTTGGGTTTAAGGTCTCTAAAAGAAAACCAAGAGGGAGGGGATGATGATACAGCTAAACCAGAAATTAATCTCTCATTATTTTCCGAACACAGGAAGTCTCTACTCTGCCTCCTTTCTTCTCCACTGTCCCTTCCCCTGTCTCTGTTTTAGAGTCCTTCAAGGCACAGTCAGATATCACCTTTGGAAATGGTAAACTCTGCTAACTAGTTCCTGAATAGAAATGAACGAGTCATCCCCTCCATCCCCACCATCCCCAATACAATCTGTGTTCACGACATGCAGTTTGGAAATGATGATGATGATAGTCACATAATCATAGTCACAGCCCTATTTCACTGCTCTGTACCCACGCATCCTCTTGCTCAGCCCATTGATGGTTACCAGGAGGCAGCTTGCCAGGAAGGAAGCCAGCTGTGGTGGCTGCACAACCCCAGGAGGCAATCCATCAAGAAGACATTTGTGACTTTCGGGCGTGGGGGTGAAAGGGAACAAAAGTAGTGTTTGTTTACTTGCGTCATGGGAGCAGCATCGGGAGAAGTCACTCCTGACCAACCAGTGCCAGTTGGTGGAGCCCAGGCTTTGAAGACCATCTAGTTGCCCATAAGGAGAGATACCCAAGGGATGAATCCACTACCATGACTTTCTCTTTTCTTCTGTTTGATTTTTTCAGAAGGAGTGCCAATCCTGTGACAGGCTGTACTCATGTGATGATTACTCTATTGTGAACTCACTGATGCTAATGATGTACAGACTTTCCAAAGTTCAACTGTTTTATAATCTCCCCCAATTAATACTAAAAGCATTTCTGGGAAGAGGAAGGGAACTACTGTGACATATGGGCCAAATCTGATGATTTGTCTGAAACAGATCAGCTGAATTTTTACCTCCTTTGTCCCTTAATTCCTTGAGAAATGAGAATCGATCAATGTCATGTCTAATTATTCCAAAGAGAGAAATAATTGATAGCACCTTACACTTAAGAAAGGCCTTCTTTGATGACTAGAATCACTAGAAACTCAGTTTGTATCTCATGAATTTTGAGTTATTGGAAGTTCAATCTTAATAATTCTAATCGTGAATTGACTGAATTTCAGAGTACTTTGTACAAAAATTCATATTGAAAGAAATGCTACCCTAAAAGGTGTTTCAAATGCCTTGATTAAAATTTAGATATATGGACTTCCCTGGTGGTACAGTGGTTAAGAAATTGCCTGCCAATGCAGTGGACACGGGTTGGAGCCCTGGTCCGGGAAGACCCCACATGCCGTGGAGCAACTAAGCCTGAGCACCACAACTACTGAGCCCACGTGCCACAACTGCTGAGCCTGCGCGCCAGGAGCCCATGCTCTGCAACAAGAGAAGCCACTGCAAAGAGAAGCCCGTACACCACAACGAAGAGTAGCCCCTGCTTCCCACAACTAGAGAAAGCCCACATGCAGCAACAAAGACACAACTCAACCAAAAATAAAAATTAATTAATTAATTAATTTTAAAAAGTAGATGCTGTTTCAAGGATGCAGCCTTGAGAGAGTAAGGTGGTGTTGAGACCATCTGAACTGAATACAGGACTGAACCCCTATATGAACTTTTAAGATTCTGGTGTCTGGGTGTGGCGATCTACTCATCTTGCCTCCGCCCAAGACAAGCCTCAGCACTACAATAAGTCCCCTACATATGAACCTTCAAGTTGAGAACTTTCAAAGATGGGAATGTGCATGCCAGCCCCTGTATGCCAGCTGCTGTACTGTACTACTGTACTTTTCAAGCTGCTGAACTTTACTTGAACCAAATGCTTAACTCATAAAAAAAGAAATCAGGAGAGGGCAGACAGCAGAAGCAAGAAGAACTACAGTCTTGCAGCCTGTAAAACGAAAACCACATTCATAGAAAGATAGACAAGATGAAAAGGCAGAGGGATATGTACCAGATGAAGGAACAAGATAAAACCCCAGAAAAACAACTACATGAAGTGGAGATAGGCAACCTTCCAGAAAAAGAATTCAGAATAATGATAGTGAAGATGATCCAGGACCTCAGAAAAAGAATGGAGGCAAAGATGGAGAAGATGCAAGAAATGTTTAACGAAGACCTAGAAGAATTAAAGCACAAACAAACAGAGGTGAACAATACAATAAATGAAATGAAAACTACACTAGAAGGAATCAATAGCAGAATAACTGAGGCAGAAGAACGGATAAGTGACCTGGAAGACAGAATGGTGGAATTCACTTCTGTGGAACAGAATAAAGAGAAAAGAATGAGAAGAAATGAAGACAGCCTAAGAGACCTCTGGGACAACATCAAACGCAACAACATTCGCATTATAGGGGTCCCATAAGGAGCAGAGAGAGAGAAAGGACCCAAGAAAATATTTGAAGAGATTATAGTCGAAAACTTCCCTAACATGGGAAAGGAAATAGCCACCCAAGTCCAGGAAGCGCAGAGAGTCCCATACAGGATAAACCCAAGGAGAAACACGCCAAGACACATAGTAATCAAATTGGCAAAAATTAAAAACAAATTATTGAAAGTAGCAAGGGAAAAATGACAAGTAACATACAAGGGAACTCCCATAAGGTTAACAGTTGATTTCTCAGCAGACTCTACAAGCCAGAAGGGAGTGGCATGATATACTTAAAGTGATGAAAGGGAAGAACCTACAACCAAGATAACTCTACCCGGCAAGGATCTCATTCAGATTCGAAGGAGAAATCAAAAGCTTTACAGACAAGCAAAAGCTAAGAGAATTCAGCACCACCAAACCAGCTCTACAACAAATGCTAAAGGAACTTCTCTAAGTGGGAAACACAAGAGAAGAAAAGGACCTACAAAAACAAACCCAAAACAATTAAGAAAATGGTCATAGGAACATACATATCAGTAATTACCTTAAGCGAGAATGGATTAATGCTCCAACCAAAAGACACAGGACTGCTGAATGGATACAAAAACAAGACCCATATATATGCTGTCTACAAGAGACCCACTTCAGACCTAGGGACACATACAGACTGAAAGTGAGGCGATGGAGTAATATATTCCATGCAAATGGAAATCAAAAGAAAGCTGGAGTAGCTATACTCATATCAGATAAAATAGACTTTAAAATAAAAAATGTTACAAGACACAAGGAAGGACACTACGAAATGATCAAGGGATCAATCCAAGAAGAAGATATAACAATTATATATATATATATATGCACCCAACATAGGAGCACCTCCATATATAAGGAAAATGCTAACAGCTATAAAAGAGGAAATTGACAGTAACACAATAATAGTGGGGGACTTTAACACCTCACTTACACCAATGGACAGATCATCCAAAATGAAACCAGAATCTTTAAATGACACAATAGACCAAGTAGATTTAATTGATATTTATAGGACATTCCACCCAAAAACAGCAGATTACACTTTCTTCTCAAGTGCACATGGAACATTCTCCAGGACAGATCATATCTTGGGTCACAAATCAAGCCTCAGTACATTTAAGAAAATTGAAATCATATCAAGCATCTTTTCTGACCACAACGTGATGAGATTAGAAATCAATTACAGGGAAAAAAACGTAAAAAACACAAATACATGGAGGCTAAACAATACGTTACTAAATAACCAAGTGCTCACTGAAGACATCAAAGAGGAAATCAAAAAATACCTAGAGACAAATGACAATGAAAACACGGTGATCCAAAACCTACGGAATGCAGCAAAATCAGTTCTAAGATGGAAGTTTATAGCTATACAAGCCTACCTCAAGAAACAAGAAAAATCTCAAATAAAAAACTTAACTTTACACTTAAAGGAACTAGAGAAAGAAGAACAAACAAAACCCAAAGTTAGCAGAGGAAAGAAATCAAAGATCAGAGCAGAAATAAGTGAAATAGAAACAAAGAAAACAATAGCAAAGATCAATAAAACTAAAATCTGGTTCTTTGAGAAGGTAAACAAAATTGATAAACCATTAGCCAGACTCATCAAGAAAAAGAGGGAGAGGACTCAAATCAGTAAAATTAGAAATGAAATAGGAGAAGTTATAACAGACACTGCAGAAATAGAAAGCATCCTATAAGACTACTAAAAGCAACTCTACGCCAATAAAATAGACAACCTGGAAGAAATGGACAAATTCTTAGAAAGGTATACCTTCCAAGACTGAACCAGGAAGAAATAGAAAATATGAACAGACCAATCACAAGTAATGAAATTGAAACTGTGATTAAAAATCTTCCAACAAACAAAAATCCAGGACCAGGTGGCTTCACAGGTGAATTCTATCAAACATTTAGAGAATAGCTAACACCCATCCTTCTCAAACTCTTCCAAAAATTTGCAGAGGAAGGAACACTCCCAAACTCATTCTATGAGGTCACCATCACCCTGATACCAAAACCAGACAAAGATACTACAAAAAAAGAAAATTACAGACCAATATCACTGATGAATATAGATACAAAAATCCTCAACAAAATACTAGCAAACAGAATCTAACCACACATTAAAAGGATCATACACCAACATCAAGTGGGATTTAGCCCAGGGATGCAAGGATTCTTCAATATACGCAAATCAATCAATGTGATACACCATATTAACAAATTGAAGAATAACAACCATATGATCATCTCAATAGATGCAGAAAAAGCTTTTGACAAAATTCAACACCCATTTATGATAAAAACTCTCCAGAAAGTGGGCATAGAGGGAGCCTACCTCAACATAATAAAGGCCAATTACGACAAACTCACAGCCAACATCATTCTCAATGGTGAAAAACTGAAACCATTTTCTCTAAGATCAGGAACAAGGCAAGGATGTTCAGTCTTGCTACTATTATTTAACAGAGTTTTGGAAATCCTAGCCTTGGAAATCAAAGAAGAAAAAGAAATAAAAGGAATGCAAATTGGAAAAGAAAATGTAAAGCTGTCACTATTTGCAGATGACATGATACTATACATAGAGAATCCTAAAGATGTTAACAGAAAACTACTAGAGCTAATTAATGAGTTTGGTAAAGTAGCAGGATACGAAATAAATGCACAGAAAGCTCTTGCGTTCCTATACACTAATGATGAAAAATCTGAAAGAGAAATTAAGGAAACACTCCCATTTAGCGTTGCAACAAAAAGAATAAAATACCTAGGAATAAACCTACCTAGGGAGACAAAAGACTTGTATGCAGAAAACTGTAAGACACTGATGAAAGAAATTAAAGATGACACAAACAGATGGAGAGATATACCAAGTTCTTGGATTGGAAGAATCAACATTGTGAAAATGACTCTACTACCCAAAGCAATCTACAGATTCAGTGCAATCCCTATCAAATTACCAATGGCATTTTTTATGGAACTAGAACAAAAAATCTTAAAATTTGTATGGAGACACAAAAGACCCCGAATACCCAAAACAGTCTTCAGGGAGAAAAACAGAGCTGGAGGAATCAGACTGCCTGACTTCAGACTATACTCTACAAAGCTACAGTAATCAAGACAGTATTGTACTGGCACAAAAACAGAAACATAGATCAATGGAACAGGATAGAAAGCCAGAGATAAACCCATGCACCTATGGTCAACTAATCTATGACCAAGGAGGCGAGGATATACAATGGAGAAAAGACAGTCTCTTCAATAAGTGGTGCTGGGAAAACTGGACAGCTACATGTAAAAGAATGAAATTAGAACACTCCCTAACACCATACACAAAAATAAACTCAAAATGGATTTAAGAGCTAAATGTAAGACCGGATACTATAAAACTCTTAGAGGAAAACATAGGCAGAACACTGTATGACATAAATCACAGCAAGATCCTTTTTGACCCATCTCCTAGAGAAATGGAAATAAAAACAAAAATAAACAAATGGGACCTAATGAAACTTCAAAGCTTTTGCACAGCAAAGGAAACCATAAAAAAGATGAAAAGACAACCCTCAGAATGGGAGAAAATATTTGCAAACGAATCAACGGACAAAGGATTAATCTCCAAAATATATAAACAGCTCATGTAGCTCAATATTAAAGAAACAAACAACCCAATCCAAAAATGGGCAGAAGACCTAAATAGACATTTCTCCAAAGAAGACATACAGATGGCCAAGAAGCACATGAAAAGCTGCTCAACATCACTAATTACTAGAGAAATGCAAATCAAAACTACAATGAGGTATCACCTCACACCAGTTAGAATGGGCATCATCAGAAAATCTCCAAACAACAAATGCTGGAGAGAGTGTGGAGAAAAGGGAACCCTCTTGCACTGTTGTGGGAATGTAAATTGATACAGCCACTATGGAGAACAGTATGGAGGTTCCTTAAATAATGAAAAATAGAATTACCATATGATCCAGCAATCCCACTACTGGGCATATACCCAGAGAAAACCATAATTCAAAAAGACACACGCAGCACTGTTCACTGCAATGAACCCAATGTTCATTGCAGCACTATTTACAATAGCCAGGTCATGGAAGCAGCCTAAATGCCCATCGACAGACAAATGGATAAAGAAGATGTAGTACATATACACAATGGAATATTACTCAGCCATAAAAATGAACGAAATTGAGTCATTTGTTGAGACGTGGATGGATCTAGAGACTGTCATACAGAGTGAAGTAAGTCAGAAAGAGAAAAACAAATATCGTATATTAACGCATGTATGTGGAACCTAGAATATTGGTACAGATGAACCAGTTTGCAGGGCAGAAGTTGAGACACAGATGTAGAGAACAAATGTATGGACACCAAGGGGGGAAAACCGCGGTGGGGTGGGGATGGTGGTGTGCTGAACTGGGCGATTGGGATTGACATGTATACACTGACGTGTATAAAATTGATGACTAATAAGCACCTGCTGTATAAAAACATAAAATAAAATTCAAAAATTAAAACAAAAAAAATACAGTAACACCTAAAAAAACCCCGAAATCAGACCTCAGATGTCTGTCCTAAAGTTGATCACATTCCTGGTATCAGGACAAGTGATCATCCCTGGGGGAGAACTTTACTCATTTAATTGTTTTGCTGTTCTCTTCATCTACCATCTCCCTTGTCCCTTCAACTTCTACTCCTACGTATTTAATATATGCCCTTCCATTCATTGTTCATACATTTATAGATTTAAAAATATAAATTTATTTATTTGGCAAAAAAAATTTAAAAATTAGATATACTGTAATTAGCACTGCCTTCACCTACCATTCCAAGAGAAAGCATGTTTTTTTAAAAAAAGAAAAGTTCATTTTGGCACAATTTGGTCTTAGTGATTCTCTGTGGTTCCTCAAGGATGGGGCTTTGTAATCACAGCTGAAGGGAGCTTATCAATTCTTGATTAATTGAATGAGTGAACAGAATATAATATCATCAATCTATCCATTCATTTATCATCTTTAGTACCTCTCTCTTTAATTATGCTTCCTAAAATATTATTTACACTGTGAATTGGTTTTATAAAAATTTTTTTTTTTTTTTTTTTTTTTTTTTTTTGCGGTACGCGGGCCTCTCACTGTTGTGGCCTCTCCAGTTGCGGAGCACAGGCTCCGGACGCGCAGGCTCAGCGGCCATGGCTCACGGGCCCAGCCGCTCCGCGGCATGTGGGATCTTCCCGGACCGGGGCACGAACCCGCGTCCCCTGCATCGGCAGGCGGACTCCCAACCGCTGTGCTGCCAGGGAAGCCCTCTAAAATTCTTTTAAAGCAAAGGTGAAATTCAGTTCAGTCACTGTCTTATTGAAAATACCAAATTAATAAAGCCTAAATGTATGATACTTGACAACTTTATAATAGTCGACATCTATAGAATAGATTATCTAGACTTTCATAGGATCTATATGACATCTACAGGATGTCCAGCAGAAGAGAGGCTGCTTTTGCTGTGTATCTTTTCTTACCTGTAAAGAAACTTTCTCAGAAACCCCCACGAAAATTCTTATGTATTACTGGCCAAGATTGGATCCATGCTCCTTTCTAAACCAATAACTGGCAAGGGAGATGAAATTATAATAGTAAAGATTAATCAAAATTTGCTCCCTGAGTCATGTAAAGAAAGGGTGCAGGCCTGAACCAAAGCAA
This sequence comes from Delphinus delphis, assembly GCF_949987515.2. Classification (NCBI taxonomy): domain Eukaryota; kingdom Metazoa; phylum Chordata; class Mammalia; order Artiodactyla; family Delphinidae; genus Delphinus; species Delphinus delphis. Next base: position 141,752,815 of record NC_082685.1, on the reverse strand, counting down.
AGGAAGGGAGGCATGGACGATGGCCGAGAAACCGGAAAACATCTGCTCCAACTGCCTTCCTAGGAACCTAGCTTCTTTTGCCACTGCAGTGGGGAAAGATGTGTTCAAGGTGTGTGAGGTGAGTTTTTGTAAGGGTGGCTTGTAAGTAAAGGCATGGGGCTATTCAGTTATGATTAATGGAACATGCTCACCTTCCCAAAATGTCTCACTAATGAGTCTTCTGAAAAGTCTTACCTTATTCCTTTGGGTTAAATTATTTTATCCAGAATAAAAGTACCTAATAAAATGCACGTGAAATTTTGGAGTGATATAGCACAGTAAATAGGATATTTGTTTAATATTTATTTAGCAACTTTTTTAAAGCATCTAATAGCAAGGCACTATGCTAGGTGCCGTGGGAGATACAAGAATACATCATAATAAATAGTCCCTACTGACAATCATTTGGTTTGAGTGAGCTATGTACACAAAAACAAGGTAGAACGTGATGCCATAGAGATGTGGCTGGCTACTGGAGTTTAGAGGTAGGAACTATAACTTCTGAAAGATGTAGAGAATGGAAAGAGAATGGTGGAGAAGGTGGTATTTGAATGTGTCTTGAAGGACTCTGAGATGGCAACAGGGGAAAGGACAAGTGAGACATAAGGGTTTCGTGGGGAGATGAGAAGCACGGAAAAGAGATCTCCTTTCCCTGAAAGAAGTTGGCAACTCATGGTTGGCCTTTGGGGCAAGGCTAAGAGGTTTGGTATTTATGACAAATACAGAGAGGATCCATTAAAGGCATTGAAAACAGATGACTTTTTAAAAAAATAGAATTTATTTTTTTAGAGCAGTTTTAGGTTCACAGCAAAAGTACAGTGAGTTCCCACATATCCTTGCTCTCATGCATGCACAGCATCCCCGCCATGAGCATCTCACTCCAGAGTGGTACAATTGTTACAAACTACATTGACACATCATTATCACACATCATTATCATCATTATCCCAGTCCATAGTTTACATTAGAGTTCACTCTTGCATAGTGTACATTTTATGGGTTTTGACAAACTTATAATAACATGCATCGACCATTATAGTTTCATATGGAATAGTTTCGCCGCTCTAAAAATCCTCCGCTCTCTGCTTGTTCATCCCTCCCCTTTAAACCCTAGAAACCACTGATCTTTTTACTGTCTCCGTGGTTTTGCTTTTCCCAGAATGTCATACAGTTGGAATCATACAATATGTAACCTTTTTAGATTGGCTTCTATTACTTAGTAATCCATGTCTTTTCAGGACGTGCCTCTGGAGCTTTTATTAGTGAAATTGTTATAATTTTGATTGGTGAGTAAATTGATGGGGAGGGGATGATAAGAGACTATGGCAGTAGTAAAGGCAGTGATTTATTCATTAATTATTTGAAAGGACCTAGCTGGAAACAAGAAGTATTTATCAAATACTTACTGTGTGCTAGGCTTTATGCTAAACGCTGTGGACAACAAAAAAACAGAAGCAGGCACAAGCCTTACTTTTTTTTAATTGAAGTAGAGTTGATTTACAATGTTGTGTTAGTTTCAGGTGTACAGCAAAATGATTCGGCTGTATATACATAATACCTTTTTTTTTCAGATTCTTTTCCCTTATAGATTATTACAAAATATTGAGTAGAGTTCCCTGTGCTAAACAGTAGGTCCTTGTTGGTTATCTATTTTATGTATAATAGTGTGTATATGTTCATCCTAAACTCCTAATTTATCCCTCCCTCCCACCCCCGCAATGAGTCTTACTTTTAAAGAGCTTCAAACTTTGGAGGCAAAGCACATACACAAATAACTAAAGTTTGCACATTCACCCATCGTTCGCTTGGAGGAATAGACGTTCTTGTGCCTTTTAGATAAAATGCTTTGATCACAGTCTAGAGCATGTCTTGGCACCCCTTCTGTGCTTTGCGTACAGAGTGCCCTGAACCCACAGGCATGTCCCCAAAACAATGAATAAGTCACTTTTGCTAGAGCTGAGGGAGTATGTCTTCCTTCAGACAGGATGGGTTGGGGTCCCAAATGTTAGTTGTACTCAGGAACAGTTGGCAGACTAATGACCTATTCAGGGATCCCTTGTTTCTCCTGCTGTATTGTCCTCTCCAGGTTTGGGGAGTTGGAGTACTCAGGAGCTGGCCAGTACTAAAGCTTATAGCTAAGCTTCCCTTTGCCATTTCATTGCTACCACTTAACAATATCCAGGCTTTGTAAATGGTCACAAAAAATAGTATTTTATCAGCTTTGAGAAAAGTCCGTCATGGGGAGAAGTCTTTGTCACATGTACAATTTCACTGTCAGTTTCTTAGACATGGTTGCATTTGGAAATGCTTTAGTTCCAGCCCATTTATGTTATCTTGGAGAAACAGTTCCATTCTTCCAGTCTCATTGATTATGTCCTTATTCCTCTTTGATGTCAGAGCTTGGCTGGATTATTCCAGTTTCTTGTCATCAATGTTTCAACAAAGCCCTTTAAGTAGGCCTTTTAGAACAAGATGACTACAGACCTCATAGAAAGCAAGGAAATTGTTCTAAGATGCAGATAAAATGGTCCAAGACCAGTAAGACAGTGGGAATAGGATCGTCTTCCCTACTGCTTCTCTGTATTCCTAAGCACCCCTCTAACTTCTGGGTCATAGACGAATTAAAATGAAAAACTTACTTTTCACATCTCCTTATTCCAGCCCAAATTCTTACACCCAATTATTTCTTATAATTTCCTCCCAGAATTACAAATATTTAAGCTGACATAGACAAAGAAAAAAATTAGAAAAGAGGATAAATTCCCAAATCAGTTCTTTGAAAATATCTACAAAATAGAAGAAGGAAAACAAACAAACAAACAAACAAACAAAAACCCTTGTAAGCCTGATTAAGGTTAAAAAGAGCAAAAAGGTTAGGAATGAAGATGGAAATGTAATATAGATTCTAATGAAATTAAAGTAATTATGAGATCATTTCCCAATGGCAGCAAAGTTGAAAACCTAAAATAAATGTATAGACTGGTTCTGCTTACAGTATAAACAAGTAATCCCCTACCAGACCAACCATAAACTACAGACCAAATAAAATCAACCACTCGAAGGCACTGGAAAGGTAGATTCAGGGGACAGATTTTGGATAGTCACTTAGAAGAAGGGAACATTATGGGGTGAGTTCCCTCCTCTTTCTTCTGAAGGCTGGTCTCAGTCTATAACATACAGGGTGGCAAAAACTCTGAAAGAAACTCTCAATCTTATTGGCTTGTAGAACTAGAGGATTCAGGGCAAACGCAGCCACAGGAAAGTAAAGAGATTCCTGGGAAGAGCCAGAAAGGGAGAGCTCCAAGGTCTGAGTGTGAACTGCTCAGATCTCTGGCTGACCCCTCAGCTATTACAAGAGCAGACTGAGAGGCCCATCTAAGGCTAAAAGAATGGAACTGAGATTTGCGGTGCTACCCAAGAGATAGAGTGTCAAGTTAGAATGCAACCATCTTGATTGCTGCTAAAACAAATAAATTAAATGCAGAGTGTCTACAACTTAACATTGCGATAATCAAGAGACAAACAAAGTTACCTGACGAAGAAAGAAACAGGAAAATGTGACCCATGTTTTGAGAAAGAAATCCTAAGGTAGCTTACGTCTTGGAGTTAGCAGATGAATATTTAAATCGGCTATTTTAAATATGTTCAGTGATATGAAGAAAAATAGGTTCAAAATTAATGAAAAGATGGGACATTTCAGCAGGAAATAGAAACCACAAAAAAGGATTTAAAATTAAAATTTTTTTTTCCATCCTAGTTTAGTGTCTGTCCCTCTTTCCAAGAGATCTGTCCTTTCCTGTTAGAAATATCATCAGAATGATAAACAGCTGAATTTCCTTAGAAGTATGACTTGTTCTGTAATTACCTAGAGCTTATTTCTCCATTCTGTGCCTTTTAGCTCCTTGTTCTTCACCTCACCTCTGGCTCTTGCTAAAGGAGAATTTAGAGTCACCAACATCTTTTTAAATCAATAACAACAACAGTAAACTTGTAGGTCAGCTTTGAGGACACCACGCTGTATAGTTTGGTCTCCTGGTGCTTACATTCTAATGGAGTAAAATAATTTAATGCAGGGGTTCTCAACTTTGGCGACTTGGAAACACTTGGCAAGTATTTTTTTTAATGCCTGGGTTCCTCCCAGAGATTCTAATTTGGGGGATCTGGGGTGCGGCCCAGACAACAGCATTTATTAAAAGCTCCCCAGACAGTTCCAATGGGCAGCCAGTGTTGGTAGCCACCAATTTAACGTGTTACCCATCAAAAGAATTAAGAAAAGGATGTTTGGGGCAAAGGAATTATCAAAGGAATATATCCTGAATGTGAAATTTCAGACATTGTGGCTTTTGCATAAAGGAGATAGTTTGGAGTTTAGAGATGAAAGTCCTTCTGTCACCCCTCAGTTTACACAGTGTAGCAAGTGAAAGTTTTGTTGATGGCTAAGGTCAACTTGACCCCAAAGCTTTCTGATCAAAATTCCGCTTATATCCTGACCACAGATTATACGATCACATTAGTTACCATTTACTAAGTGCTACTGGCACGTTATCTTATTGGATTCTCACAAGGATATTGTGAGGTAGGCATTCTGATTTCCACTTCACTGACGAAGAAACAGAGAGGGCAAGCCACATGCTGGAGCCCACATAGCTCGGAAGGGAGACAGCCAGTTCTTACATCCCAGGGGCCAAACGAGTGGTGCTGAGTAGAGGGGTCTGAGGAAAGCAACCGGGGTATAACTCCCAGACCCACTCAGCCCGGAGGCTCTGCAGACCCCGGTCCATGCTGCAGCCTAGGTAGGGGCGCTGCTTTTGTATCCTGAGTTGTACCACCCTAAATTAAAAATAAGCCCTTTCGGGCTTCCCTGGTGGCGCAGTGGTTGAGAGTCCGTCTGCCGATGCGGGGGACACGGGTTCGTGCCCTGGTCCGGGAAGATCCCACATGCCGCGGAGCGGCTGGGCCTGTGAGCCATGGCCGCTGAGCCTGTGCGTCCGGAGCCTGTGCTCCGCGACGGGAGAGGCCACAACAGTGAGAGGCCCGCGTACCGCAAAAAAAAAAAAGCCCTCTCTTCCTTCTCCTGGAACATTAGCAGCTTTTCCATCCTTCACTCTCTTCTCAGAAATGGGAGTTGAAGAAAGACACTGTATTGCACACTTCCTTTCCCCTGTCACCTGCTCTGTCGAGGCCACCAGAGATATTCGCGGCTGAACAAAATCAGTAAGCGACTGACGTGTGTCTTTGTGGTTACCATCCCCTTTTTCTGTGCTCTTTCTTTCCCTTTGTGGAATCTAGAACCTTTAGGCTTTTTTTTTTTTTTTTTTTTTTGGTTTTTTTGCGGTACACGGGCCTCTCGCTGTTGTGGCCTCTCCCGTTGCGGAGCACAGGCTCCGGACGCGCAGGCTCAGCGGCCATGGCTCACGGGCCCAGCCACTCCGCGGCATGTGGGATCTTCCCGGACCAGGGCACGAACCCGTGTCCCCTGCATCGGCCGGCGGACTCTCAACCCTGCGCCACCAGGGAAGCCCAACCTTTAGGCTTTTTAAGCAAAACTTTCTCTCAGGAAAGGGTAGGGTCAATCCATTACACTACAGTGTGAATGACTGATAGAGTCCCACGTGCTGCCTTTCCCAGGGACAGTCACATTTTAACAGGGGACAAAGAGTTCAGTTTGGAAGTCCGATCCATGTGGACTTGACTCTCAGGCTGCCGACTGGTTATGTAATGTTTGGCAAGTAACCTAACCTGTCTTAGTTTCAATTTCCTCATCTCTAAAAAGGGAAGAACACCTCAGAGGGCTGTGGTGAGGATTAAGAAGATTTGAGAATGCACCTAGCATGGTGCCTGGCATGTAGTAGGTGCCTATTAAAGGTCTGGTCCCTTTTCCTTCCACGTCAGTGGCAGAAGTGATGCGTCTGTTGGGCAGGAATGAAAGTGCTTGGGGCTCTGTTGTTTTGGAGATCCCTCAATAGCAGATGGCCTCGGACATCCTCTGTGCCACAGGCTACACAAGTCGTTGTTGAGGAACACACTGAACTTTCCCCACTGTGAGTCACACACACACACACACACTCACACTCCATTGTTGTGTGACACAGATGATTTCATGTAGGCAGGCTGGGACTGTATTTCACATCCAGGCTTCTCATCAGCCCTTCCTTTCAATCCTGAAGCTTGCCTGGAAACCTAGTTGTGAACATTCATATCTCACCTCTGATGCACTAAGTGTTTGGATACATTTTGGACAAAACAGCTACCTCTCGGTCCTTCTTTCTACAGAGGTTGAAATGCAGCCCCTCTGAATGAAAAACTAGCGGCTGTGTTCACAAAGAACGTGGCTGAAATGCAAATACACTTCGGAGTTTGTGCCTTGATGGCATGGTGCTAAAAGGTGACTGTTATTAAAGAACAATGCAAAGCCGCTAATTACCAAGCTTTCACAGAAGCTTTGTGCACAAGCTTGACTTTCATTATCTGTCTCTGTCATCCCTGTAAAACAGCCCATTAGACTTTCTACTAAGGCAGAGAAACCAGCTGACAACGGAAAGGGAGTTGTTTAATTGCTATTACCTTTGCAAGTTTGAAGTGCATTTTTTCCCGCATAATTGTTTCCAGGAAAAGAAACCTGGATTTGAGGACTAGGTTGGATGAGAGAAGGACTGAGATGGAGCTGGCTCCTGCATCAAAATTCCTCCGATACCACAGATCCTGCCCAGTTACAGTAGGCTTCTGACTTCACCTCGACTGGGTGTACCCTTCCAGGCTTGAAGCCACAGTGATCTGGGTTCAAAGCCCAGTGAGGCCACTTATAGGATGGTAGACCTTGGCAAGTCATGTAATCGCTCCACACATCAGTTGCCTCACCAGTAAAATCAGCAGAATGATAGTGATCCAAGGGTCTTTGTGAAGGTAAACAGAATTTATATAAGGTACCATCACATTGCGCAGAGGAGAGTCAACAGATGCTACTGCCCTTTTCTCTCTGTATGCACCCAAATGTCGTTAGTCCAGAGCAATTACATTTGCTGAAACCAAATGAAGTGGCCATTAAGGGCAGCTTTGGAAGAAGAGAGAAGTCACAGAGGGAAAATACCCTCAGGGGTGTGTGTGTGTGTGTGTGTATGTGTGTGTGTGTGTGTGTGTGTAAGACCCAGTTTTTGAAACTCAAGGTATAAACTATAAAAACTCCAGTACATTTGAAAAGCGACCGTATGGCAAAGTGTGTAAGCAGGAGGCCCAACTCCAGCACTAAAAAGGGATACCATTTACCTGGCCTGGCGGTGTTTACTCCCTTCAAACGTCGTGTTCATAGCAGAGGATTTGATGAGTTAATTCAAACCAAGTCAAGTCATTAAATACCTTGCGGAATAAATAACAATGGGTCACGCGTTTCTGAGACGTGTTTTCTGGGCTCTTTTTTTTTAAACCAAAGTAGTCTTTCCTGGCTCCTGAACACAAGCCGTCCTCATCTATTTCCTAAGATAATCCATGATAAATTATGACAGGCTCCGAAGGGTCTGGCGGGCAGCGCGGCCCGATCTGCTGCCCAGGTCTCACTTTTCTGTCCTTGTCATCTCCGACAAGCTCCATGCGTGACCGGTCAGGAGATGGCTAATTCTAGTCCACACATTTTTCAGATGAGCTTCATTTTATTTTTAATTTCCCCACAAATGCACGCCAGGCACAGATTTCAACAGTTACAGACATAGCTCTCTAATCTGTGCCGCCCTTCCGTAGCTCAGACTACCAAATGAATTAAGGTCCAGTTACATATAAAAGTGATTATGATCAGCGAAATGTCTGCCCAGAGCGGCCCTCCCCCGAAAAGGGCGATTCGTGAGTCTGACACTCCCCTTTGGCCATCCTGGGGCCATGAACTGTACGATAAAAATGACCCTACCAACCACCTTCTGAAACCTACGCTCCCTTCAGATTTTATAGCTCGGGGGCCTCTGGCCACCAAGGAGCAGAGAAATAAATTGTTTTCTTGTGTTGGGTGAAATTTATTTGTTTTCTGTCTTCATCTGACAAGATTTCAGGAGAGCTGACCTGATCCTTTTGAAAACTTCCTATTTCACGTCTACTGGCACCTGGCTTTCTCTTAGAGGCAGACGACTTCTTGCAAATCCTAACAATTGAGGGACAGGACTCGACATCATTGTAGGATTCCTGTTAGGCTCATCCAGGCATTTCTCAGGGCAGTTCAGGGCTGTTTTCCCCTTAAATGGTCAGCGGCCAGGAGCACATGAGGTAAACACTCCACCGAGAGTATAAAATTAACTCAGGACCAGGCAGCAAAGGAATAAAGGCCACCTCTCTTTGCTCACAAAGGGTTTATAGCCTACTTCAGGGAAGAGGAAATATTCCAAAGGATGCATTTACTTATGGTACTTCATCGTCGCATCTTGCTAGGTTAGGGAGTTGTTTACGAGGCTGAGAGAACAAGGACTAGTGTAGCAGAAAGAGTTTTTATTAGGGACCAAGGAGCTGGATTTTGCCACCAGAGAAGTATGTGATCTTGTATACTTCAGTGCCTCTCTCTGGGAGTTGGTTCCCACAAATGTAAACTCTGTTATATCCGGGGCTTCTGTGACAAGTGGTGACAGAGCTAGGGAAATCTGGAAAGCCCTCCTCATTGGAGTTTTTAGAACAATGATCACAGAGGCATAACCAGGCTGATCCTGTGGGGAGATCTCAGTAGCCCCCGAATCATGCCTCTTTTGTGGATTTTTCCAACTTGCTGTGCAGACCCCGAAGTGGGTGAGGCAAAGTCTACTCAAACCATGTGATACAGTTCTTGTCCAGGTGGAACCAAGTTTATACACGGTCCAACAAGCTCTACCAGATCTGAACCCCAAGCGGAGCAAGAGAGAGGAAAGGCTGCCCTCACCGGCAGAAGCCGCATTATACCCGCTCCCCTACACCTGCCAGGCCAGGACCCAAGTGCCCTCAGGGACAAGCCAACCTTGGTAGCCACCCAACTTGAGAATCTTTTGAGCTCTTCCTGTCGCCATGCCCCACCCCATCCCATTCCACCCTGGCCTCTTTTTTCTCCTCCCTGGCAGCCACTCTGTTTTCAGATGTTTACCCTGAGTTAGAACCTCAGTGGCCGGCATGAGGCCTGGGGGAGGGAGGAGGGAGGGTGCCCAGAAAGAGAAATGCCTCTGGGAGGCATCTAGGGGGCATCAGATGGTTGCCTACTCTTTCTCTTGGTGTCTGGCAGACAGTGCGTGCATGTGCGTGTGTGTTTTCACTGGCTGACAGTGGTCTGTCTCTCTGGCTTGTAACGGCCTTAATCCTAGATTAGCCCAAGTCGGATACCTTTTTTGGGGAACGCTCATCTCTGAATGCCCCATCTCAGTGGTCTCTATTTGATCAGGACATCCGGATTTTGTAACATCATTTTACAACCATTCCCCCAACCCTGATTCCATCCTTCGGAGCTCTGAGGACATGTAACTAGAAGCCACTCCAGTTACTCTCCCCCTCTGCGGTGGACCCGTGTCACCTGCCGCCCTGGCATCATCACGCAGGCATGCACTGTCACACTCCCAACCGGAATGTCAGCTTGCTGTTTGAGATTCACACCGACACTGGGTCCCCAGAGGGCCCCTCCAGGAGCCAGGGCGGCCTGCGCTTGGGAACACATAAAAGCACAGGAGTCCCCTGGCTTTCTGGCAGCACTTCAAGCGCTTGCCCAATGAAGAGATCTTGACAGCATACTTGTAAACTCCACAGGCCCCAGGGGCTCAAACACCACGATATTTTATGCTCGCGGGGTGGACAGCCAAAATAGTTGGGTTGTTATGCAGACGTGGGTCTCTTAGTCAGGGCCAGCATTTCTGACACCTGTTAATTGGCATTTGAGAGAACTGAGTCGAGGGGGTTGGGGGCCTTTGGAGCAGCTGCTGGCCTGTACCTGAACAGCAGGGAGTCCTGTAAAGGTTTGGCCCACCAATGGGGGTGGGGAGCTTCCCGAGGGGGGGAATAAGCAAGTGAGTCCCAGCATTGCCAGAAAGGATCATCAGAGAAGGAAGAAAATAGGAAGGAGGGTGAGAAGAAAAGAGACCAAGAGGGAAAGAAAAAAATAGAGAGGGCGGGTATTTTTAGATTTGCTAGCACAGGGCTTTGTGCTGTGGCACCCTGGTCCCTGTTTCTGCAGCACCAGTTCTCCTGGCCCAGGTTAGGACAAGCGCTCCTTCCCCGCCGAGGCTGTAGACCCGCCCACGTTTCAAGGTCAGCTGCAGGACCACCGGCCACACGAGCCTCCTCTGGAAACCCCCACGTCCAGCCCGCTCTTCCTCCCGCGTGCTCTCACCCTCACGCACAGTTCAGCACTCCCCCACTCTCCCTGTGCACCTTGTGCTCCTTCCCTAAATGGCCCCCTCACCCGGATGTTCCCTCCTTGGCATCATAATGGAGACTTTCTTTGGCCCTTGCTGCCCTAGACTCACAGTGGATTTTCTGTTTCCACAGCTGGATGGCTGTGCTCCCTCTTCTTCTCTTTAGTTCCAGGCTTTCTGCTTCAACTTCCAATTGACAAAGCCCCCGCTCTGTCCCCACATAGCTTCAAGCTGACCTCGGGGCCCTGTGAATCTTCTTCCCTGTTCCTATCTCAAGGTTTGGGTGGTCCACAGTTCAACCTGAGGTGAGACTAGGTTTAAATGACTTAGTAAACGTCATTTCTGTATTTCATCATGAACACACACACATGTCCAGAACGTCCCTATTTGTGAACTGACTTATCTTCCAAAAGTCAGCTTATAAATTAGTGGTTTGAATCTGGAAGTCCATAGAAACAATATTATAAATGAATTCGTTCATTCATTCATTCAACAAACACATCTGAACAAAAGGCAGTCACTGTGCTGACCAACCTGTGGGGAACAAAAAGCCCTTGTCCTCAAGGGGCGTATTTCCTGGTCAGGGGAGACAGATAACCCACAAATAAACAAGTAAACTATATATGGCAGATGGTCCTAAGTGCCATTGAAAGGAATACAACAGGGAAAGGGAATAAGGAGTACTGGAATGGGGCTGGGATTATAAATAGGGCAGCCTGGGAAAGCTATTTGACGGAAAACTGAAGGAGAGAGAGTGGGCGAGGAAAATCCAGACTCAAGGCAAGAGCGAAGTTGGTCTGTTCAAGGACCAACAAAAGGCCAGAGTAGCTAGAGCCCAGTGAGCACTGGGAGCGAAATATACTGGTTGGTTTCCCGGCCAGCCCACTGGTGGTCAATTTAGCTGTAATTCTAATTCAATGCAAGACACATTTACTGGGTGCTGACTCTCTGCCAGGGGTTAGGGCTGAGACTCATTCTCTTGACTTCCATAACCATGGCTCTCTGGGAGTATCTCTTTGGAGTATCAGCTAGGGGTGCAAGAGACTACAGAGCCCACTCAGGGTAGCACAGTGGGCAGGCAGATGAGAGGCAATGCCCAGTAGACAAAACCTCCCTCCTGGAGGCAATGTGGTCGTTAGAACCATCTCTCAATTTGCTTGCAGACCAGACGGCTTCAATCACCTGGGGTGACCAGCCATCTCTTGATTTGGAAACCTAGGCACTTGATTCATTGCTGAGTGTTGGTTTTTGTCCGTAGACATGTTATATAATATAACCTTCCTGATCTTTGATTTCCTGCTAGTGATAATGACTGCTTCACCTCTTTTGTGAAAAATTAGATGAGGTTAGTGTCCATAACAGAGCCTTGTAAAACAGAACAGCCTACTGATCTGAGTCGTCATGATTTTAGAGCAGTCACTCTGTCTTCTACATCAGGGAATTAAGGGAAAAAGGGCTCAGGAACAGATACCTTCCGATGACACCTTCATATATGGAAATATCTGTTAAGTTTTATGTTGGCTGTCTAATCTCTGGAAAAGGTGATGAGGGTGGGCAGTTTCAAGATGGTGAATAACTCTGCTAAAAGGTCCAGGTGGGAGAAGAAACAGGTTGATGAAAGAGAACATTGCCTAACTCTAGGGGAGGTTGTGGAGTAGAATCTGAAAAAAGGTATATAGTTCATCTCAACAATGACAAGCAAGTGGACAGACCCAAACAAATCATTGCAGAGGTAAAATCACATTTCCCCTCTGGGCACTGCTGTTTTCTCTCCATTTCCCTGCATCCTCCAGTCCCCATTTCCCACAATGTTTAAGCTACTCAAATAGCCCAAGTCTCACTACCCCAGCCTCAGCCATCCAATCCCTCCCAAATCTGCCTGCATTCCCTCCAGTGCCCTTTTGAATGGGGGCACTCTATGTAGGAAGGAAACTTTCTAGTGACAGAGAACTCATTTCCTTATTATAAGGCAAGCTGTACGTTCTGGAGCACCCCTATTATTGGAATGTTCTTCCTTAAACTCACTTAAAATCTGCTTCCCTGTGATTTTTACTCCTAGGTCCTGGGTCACCCTCTGAGGGACTCAGAGGCATCCTGACTAACTCTTCTTCCAAGACACAGCTTTTCAGATATCTGAAGACAGGTCCCTTTCTCACTACCCTAACCTCAACACGTTCAGTTTAAGATTTTCTCCTTATCTTTGGTGTACTTTAATTTTGCCATGAAATATTTTGTTTTGTTTTTTAAATGCTGCCTGTATACAGTATGTGCTTTTAATCTGAAATTTCATGACTTTCTTCCGTTCTTAAAAATTCTTAGCCATGACTTCTTTAAGTATTGTTTCTCCCCCAGTCACTCTTTTTCTTTCATTGAAATGATTATATATGTGTCAGAACCTTCTCAATCTACCTTCCCCGTCTGTCTCTTACAACTCTTTCATATTTATCTCTTTGTCTTTCTGAGCTGTGTTCTGAGTGAATTCCTCAGAACTGTCTTCCAATTCACAAATTCTCTCTTCAACTATGACCAATATAGTGTTTACCCAATATTGTTTTATTTGCTCGTATCTATATATTTTAATTCCCTATTATTCCACAGCAGCTGAACTCCAGTCCACCTCTTTCTGCTCCAGAATTTGGCTTCCAGCCATGGAAAACTTTATCTTTCTATTAAATATGAATTGCACAAAAATGTCTACCTTAATTTATAGTACAGCTTTTCCTTTTAATGTTCTTCTTTTATATTCTAGTTGCTCTGGTTATCTTTTCAGAATAATAATGGCCTCAAAATGGGAACTTAACTCTCTGTCTTGACCTTCCCCCTGTAGTCCTTGAACTGACCTCATACGCCTGATCTCCTGAGCTTTCCTTATCAGGATCTTATCCTCTGCACTCATTCAATAATCCCCAGAACTGAATGCAGAATAGTCCAGAGCATGCTTGGAAAGTCAGTCTTAAAGACAGAGAACACTTAGCAAACAGGATTCTAACAACTCATGTTCTTTTACAGACGCATCTATAAAAGGATAAAAGGAAGACACTCGATAAATTTCTTTGAGGCAGTTAACGAGTAGGCCTAAACTATGCAGGGCTCAGGGCCATCTGTAGGGTCTGCAGCCCTTAGTAAATAATGCTTCTTGATCCAGGGGAAATCAGGCCAAATTCCAGGTGAGAAGCCTCAAAGGGGAAAAGAAGTTGTCAAAGGCCAGTGGGAGGGAGTCTGTGGAAACAGGAGGGCCAGCCATGCTTTGGCTTTGGAGGTAATAATGGTTCAAACTAACTGAATGAAGCATTTCTTTATGGGCCTCAGGTACTTCTTGACACCATATGGATTCCCTTCCATCTTGTCTAATTGTCACTCCCTCATGGTCTGACCATTGGTAAGGTTTTCTGGAGAGCATAAGCAAAACTTTCCTACTCAGAGGGAGTGAGTTCTCCTTGTTTTCAGCAGAAGGATGGTCTTGAAAGGAAAAGGTGACCACAGGTCATTATGACTGGTTTTCTCTTTTTCAGAAACCCCAGGTGAAGCCATCGGATGTAAGAGCATAAAGTGCCAACAATTATTAGCCCTCTTCAAAGTAGTCTGTGAAGTTGTCTGCCGAAAAGACCGTGAGTTCTTGATTCCGAGCTTTTGAAATCTCAGCTTTATCGTGTGCTAGCTGTGCAGTGTTGGGGTGGTTTCTTAATCCCTCTGGGATTCAACTTCTGTTAAATGGGATAGTGATACTACATTTTTAGAAATGTGGATTAAAGGAAATAATGCATATAAAGGGCACAGAATAAGTGTTCAGTAAAAATTGTTGGCACCCCTTCCCTTGATTGGGTGTCATTTGACAGAACTGTATGAGGAAGGAAGATGAAAAGCATGAAGGGGATTGTTAAGGATGGAGGGGTTGTTTAGAATGGAGAGGACTGTTAAGGGCTTTTGCAAAAGGACCTAAAGCCACTTTGGCCATTAGTAGTTGACAGAATCTAGTGGTAAATTTTGATCGCCTCCAACAGTTAGGGGTGGGTGGAACTCCATGTCTTCTTCCTCCACAGCCTGGCTCCCTGGTGGTAGGCAACAAGAAAAGCAAGTCTTGCACCCCATTCTACCACATTTTGATATTGATCAGCACTCAGGTCCCCAAACAATCATGTCAGCCGATCCATAATCTCGGGATGACCCCACTCTCAGTCCTTTCAGGCAATCTGACAAGCACACTGCATGAAGGATTTACCCCAAGCGAGCCAAGGCAAATGCATCAAACGTTCTGACAGCAGAATCAGCACACACATCTTCTACCAAGTGTGGGGTACAGAGGCTAAATGAAGCTCCAGCTCAAGAGCAGCCCTCTGAAGGTGGTAGATCACCAGAATCATGCAAGAGAAGACATGCCTTTACACATTTTCTAGGCAGTCATTTATTTTGAACACCATTTACTTCACCAGTGAAAAAATATTTCGCCATCCTGTATGCTAATTAACCAATTCTCAGATACAGGTTTAGATCAGGAGAGCTGAAGTGTTTTATGTCCTTCTTCTGTGGTGTTCATCTCTGAGTATGTCTCCAATGTTCATGAATGTCGATTATAGTTAACTTGCACTCACAACACACATCATGTTGTCTACGCTGAAGTGTTTTAAGGGAAATTACAGGCACTATAACAAGGACAGTTAGGCAGAAGACTGTAAAATCTAAATATAGGAAATGACAGTCACTCGTTCAGACAGAGGAACAAACAACACTCTCTTTCTCAGATCTGAATGATTTCCATTTCCTGGCTTGTTTATCATAATCCCTCTTTTGGCCAGGAAGTCACTCAGTTCCCACTCATATTGGCTCATTCCACCACCATCCCACCCAGTCTCCAAGAGGCATTTTTGATATAAAGATTTTCATAGAAACCTGAAGCTTCAGTGCTAGGACAGCAGGACTCTATTAAAACTTTAATACATACATATATATTTGCATTTCTTTCAAACTCAGGTTTGTTCAGTGCAGCTGGATAGCTAACATTCCACCTTAGATAATACTTTTCTCAGCCCCTAAACTTCTTTAACTTTTCCCAGCAAGTTTGGCAGAAAGACTCTGGGCTTCATCTGCTGGCAGATTTTGATCAAAGGGTGGGGTGCTGGGATTCAGGAGGCCAGCACACACACACACTGGCCTTGGAGCCTAGCCAGAAGTTAGAGGGACACAAGCAGGGTGTACTTGCCACTCTCCCCTCACGGTGTAACCAAACAGCCTCCACTGTATCACTTGTTTGGCTGCTTAATGTGAAGACCACACTGGATTAAGAGCCAGATGTCTGGATTCAAGCTCCAGCTCTGTCATCGGTCGGCTGTGTATGTTTGGGTAAATCATCTGATGCTTCTCAAGCCCAATTTCCTAAACTGTCAACTAGGGCTAGTGAGTGCACGCTGACTCACAGGGTGGTCATTAGACCCAATGGCAGACTGTGCAGATTTAGCTTCGGAAATTATAAAGTGTTCAACGGGTGCAAAGAAGTACTTGTATCCATCATGCACATACATGTTTGTATGTGAACAAACATACATGATTGTTTCATGTGAACATACCTGATCTTTACAAGTAGACTCTATGATTCTAGAAAGGGGAGGCTACAAACTATGTATCTTTGCAGTACCTAACACAGGGTCACACGCCTACTGACACTTAATGGGTAAATGGAAGAATGAGATTCCAATAGTATGGAAAAGAGACAAGGACTTGGCTATATCATATACCTAGGAAGAGTATTCAACATCATTTATTCAATAAAAAGTTATTGAAGACCTGCCATGTCCAAAGTCTTGTGTAAGGCTTTGAACGTAGATGAGTGGCCTCTACCTTCAGGAAATTAAGTGGAATAAAGTGCTAAAAGGGCTAAGAGGGGCGTCTGTACTGAACACGATGGGAACACAAGGAAGGGCTTGGCCAATTCTACCCCATTGGGGGTTGAGGGTGGAAATGAGAAGAGGAAGGAAGAGCTTCATACAGAAGCTGAGGCATGAACTATGTTTTGAAAGATAAGTGGGTACGTGACATTTGGGGACTCAAAATGCCCGGGTACTGTGTTCCAGAGGGAAAATGTGAACAGAACCAGCAAGAGAGCAGGGCTAAAGGCTTACAAGTGGTTTGTAGGGCCAGAGAGTAAGGAGCAAGGGAGGAGTGGTTAGATAGAGGTGAAACTAGAAAAGGAAATCTTTCCCACTCTGTTTCTAAGAAAGGGGATTTTTCCCACACACTCTCCTGACTTCTCTCCATTCTTGGGGAGGTGCAGTGACTTCTCTGACGGGTAAATTGGAGAAGAGAGAGCATGTATTCTGCTCAGCCCTGTCCTTCTTCTTCCTTTTGGGATCGGGAATGTCTGCCACATGGAAATCTGCTTCTCTGTGCGCCAGTCCACATGCCTGGGGCCTGCGTGCAGGAATCTGCCTAATTGGGGGTCAGCTGGCAGGCCCCTTGGCTCTCTTACTAAGCTCTCTTCTCCACTTTAGCCTTGATCAGTAGTGTAGGTGATGTTCCAGCCATGTTTGCACCTTTCGTTTGATTTTGCAATTTGTCCAGAGCCCACATGGGGAAGAGGGATATGCTTTGCGTTGGGTGCCCCACCAGGTAGATAGGGGCCGGACCATGGAGGGCTTGGAATGGTCTGCCTACCAATTTAGAATGTTGTGAACCAAAGGGTCCCTGCTACAATGAGCATGGGATGAGAGGACCTGTGGAGGGAAACAATTAATGTAGACTTTGTAGGAAAAGCATGGATCTGAGTTAGAATTGGGAGCCACCTGGGCTCTGGATGACTTTGGGAAGGTCGCTTAAATCTTCCAGGTCAGTTTCCTCATCTGTAGAATGAGTTGGTTTATAAAAATCTCTAACGGCCCTCTCAACTTATATAAACTTAGATCAGGGAGGATTTCCTAACAGGAGGAAGTTTTGAACACTGGAGCAGGTCAAACCACGTGGCAGGCTGTGGAATGGCTTTCTTTGGAGGTCTTGAAGAAGCGGCTGGTTTAGCATCCCATTTAGATAAGCAATTTAATTTGTATATGCCAGGTACTCTATCACAAGAGTTATGTGAACTCTCTTATTTAATTCTCATGCCAACGTGTGAAATAGAGACTATTATCAGTCCTCACTGACATTCAAGGAAACAGAGACTTGAAAGAGTTAAATAACTTTCCCAGGAGCCTACAACTAGTAAGCGCCAGTGCTGGGCTTTGAACTTGGGCGGTCTGGCGCCACGGCTCCACCCTCCAGCACTCCACTGCACCACCTCCGTGCTGAGAGGCAGGTCTGGGTCCTTTCCCAAAAGCCCATCATGATCCATGGTGTCTCTGGAGGGACCCAGTTTGCAGCATCTCAGACATGTGCAAAAAGCAGGTGCTTGGCTAGTGAGAGAAACCAAACTCTTTTGGCTCTCTCGTAGCTCTATGCCCTCGCTTTTGACATTCAGGGGTGAGAAGCACTTGTTTGGCAATTAATAATACACCGCCTTGTCACAGCTCTTTATTGATGTCTTTATTGTTGTTCAGTTTCTACGTGCTTATGATTTGTCTCCTTCCTTAATACTGATGGCATAATTACCACCTGTCAGGCACTGTTCTACATGCCTCGAATATGTTATTCCATTTAACACTCACAACAATCCTTCAAGGAAGGTACTATTATTATCCCCAATTTACAGCTGAGAAGACTGAGGCACAGAGGGAAGAATGCTATTATATCGCCAGTAGAACATAGACACTGACGGCGTATACCAGCTCTTCAGTAAATATTTGCAAATGGATTGACTAGTCAAGGTTCATTTATTTCAAAGATTCCCTTTGCCCAGGTCTTTCCATAGTCTTCATTTATTCTCTACTTAGCTCTATCTTTTCTATAAGCTCTATCTGTTCTTTTATTGGCTGTGTCTAAGATGCTGATTGAAAACAGAAACAGCCTTCCAGGTGTGGGACATTCCTAAATACCTGTTCTAGAGGACCCTGGGGAAGCCACAGGAGCCTCCCAATCCAGAATACACACAACGCCTTAAACTCAATAATTATGCATCAATTGACTAACTTATTGATGGTATGTTGGTTTGCTTCACGATCTGCTGGTGAACATGTTTGTTCATTCTTTCATGAATTTCAGGTCTGAGAGTTAGAATTTTTCTTGCCTTTTTTGTTTTTCATTCATCTGAATTTTGGCTTAAAAGTAGAAATAGGAGAAACTAAAATCAGCAGAATGAGGGCTGCATGGAGTAGATATGCTTTTCTGAACTGGTGTGTGTGTGTGTGTGTGTGTGTGTGTGTGTGTGTGTGTGTGTGTGTGTTTACATGTATATACATATTCTGGAAGGTGGCTGGGGCCTGGGGCAGGGGGGAACCTCTCCTCTCTATCTCTTGATGTCCTGTAAACTGTGTCAACTCCAAAGCCACAATTTCTATTTTTACATTGGGCTCTGACAATAAATAGTCAGATTTTTATTTTATTTTACATGGGTCTTCTCCAATGGCGATGCACCCACTTTGGACACACTGTCTACACTAGCATTACACTTCGCAAACCAACCCAACCTGACTATAGCTGGGACAATCTGCAGTGGCAGCAGCAGGAATTCACATAAATCAGATGCTAGTCAGGTGTGGAAGCTGAGGTTGACTGATCCTGTGTACCCACCACCTCTTGTATCCTCACTTGTTTAAACCCCTTGTGGACAAAATCAAGTTTCCACGAGAAGAGTTAAACAAGAATGAACACAAGAGGCTCTTTGCCTCTTCACTTCCGACCCTTCTTTGGTGAACACTCTGCTCCAAAATTGCAGTTAGAAAAATCTCAAATTCAACCTTGGGCATGTTTCTTTTGGCTTCACTTGTGACACGTCTCTAAATAAATGTTAGCGTTTTGCAGCTTTGAAAAATACCAGAAGTAAACATTTCTCCATAAAACCCAGGAAATTCTCAGTATTAGAGCATGAGCCATAACTCTGACTCTTTACTGGAGAATGAGTGTGCACGGCCTCCCTCCAGTGCATGCTTAGGCCTCTCCAGATCGGGTGGTGCAGGTGGCCATCTGGATAGAATCAGTATCAGCTCAGCAACAAGTCCTGTGAAGACCCCAGCTTTCAATTTTCTAACAGGAGACTCACATTCTCCACCTGAACTGACTGGTGTGAAGAAAATATGGCTACACTGAATGTACCTAAGGAAAGGTAATGCTCATCCACACATTCCTGTGGTACAGATGGGAGCTACGTTGTTGTGGTACAGATGGGAGCTACGTTGTAACTTCCCACACGCAATCCACAATAGTGAGATCTGGTCATGCAATCTATGACTTTCCCTGGATAGGTAGTAAACATAGTTCATCTATGTTAAGATCAAGGGTAGGCAAAAAAAATATGAAGAAGCATTTCACAGAGGAGGAAACATAAATGGCTACTAAACATATGACAAAATGAATTATCATGGTGGTTATCAGGGAAATGCAAGTGAAAACTACAACAGGTTACCATTTTTTGCCATTAGATGGGGTATAAAATGACACTAAGTGATGGTATGGATGTTGAACAATGGAAATCTTATACCCT
Source organism: Delphinus delphis (assembly GCF_949987515.2). Taxonomy (NCBI): domain Eukaryota; kingdom Metazoa; phylum Chordata; class Mammalia; order Artiodactyla; family Delphinidae; genus Delphinus; species Delphinus delphis. Next base: position 141,732,880 of record NC_082685.1, on the reverse strand, counting down.
GCTGTTGGGAGTATACACTGGTTCAGTTACTTTAGAGGAAAATTTGGCATTATTTAGTCACGGCGAAGATGTGCATCCCCTTTGCCTTCGGTAGTCCACTATTAGAACAAGTCTCACACGAGTGCAAAGGAGATATGTACACGGACATCTGGATAAGATTACTGGTTAAAACAAAACAATGGAAACAACTCAACGTCCATCAACAGTGCATAAATAAATGGTGGTGCCTTCTTATAATGAAGTACTATATAGGGGTGAAAATGAACAAGAGCAACATGCGTCAACATGGATGAAGGCCACAAACGAAAAGTAAGAGAACAGAAGCCATTTGTAGACTAATAAATACAGTATGATATTACTGATACATAGTTAAAACAGGCAAAATACCACATGTTTCTCAGGGATCCACATATGTGCATATAATAAAAGTGTAAAGACATGCATGAAAATGAAAAGCACAAAATCAGGATGGTGAGTTGTTCTGGGATGGAGAACACACATGTTCTGGGATGGGAAGGATACACAGAAAGTTATCTATTATTTTGATAACTTGTATTTCTTAAGCTGGGTGGGTATTCATTGTATTCTTCTTTATATCATTTTGTATGCCTTAAATATTTTATAATACACTTAAAAAATATTCCTTTGAGATGAAAGAATTGCAGAGCTAGAAAGGCCTTAGAAATCATCTAGTTCAACAATCTCCCTTTAAACATGATGACAAATAACTAAAATCAGAAATGGAAGAGGAGGCATTGTAACTAATGGCACAGAAATAAAAAGGAATATAAGAGACTACTATAAACAATTATACGCCAACAAATTGGATAACCTAGAAGAAAGGATACATTCTTAGAAACACACAAACTATGAAGACTGAATCAGGAAGAAACAGAAAATCTGAACATACCTATAGCTAGCTAGTAAGGAGATTGAATTAGTAATCAAAAACCTCTCAACAAAGAAAAGTCCAGGACCGGATGGCTTCACTGAATAATTCTACCAAACATTTAAAGAAGAATTAGTGTCAATCCTTCTCAAACTCTTCCAAAAAAATGAAGAGGAGGGAATACTTTCAAACTTCTTTTACAATGCCAATATTACCCTGATACCAAAGCCAGACAAAGAGACTAAAAGAAAAGAAAACTACAGACCAATATCCCTGATGAATATTGATGTAAAAATCCTCAACAAAATATTAGCTAACCAAGTTCAATAGCACATTAAAAGGATTATACACCATAACCAAGTGGCATTTATCCCTTGGATGTAAGGCTGGTTCAACATACAAACATCAATGAATGTGGGCTTCCCTGGTGGCACAGTGGTTGGGAGTCCGCCTGCCGATGCAGGGGACACGGTTTCGTGCCCCGGTCCAGGAGGATCCCACATGCCGCAGAGTGGCTGGGCCCGTGAGCCATGGCCGCTGGGCCTGCACGTCTGGAGCCTGTGCTCCGCAGCGGGAGAGGCCACAACAGTGAGAGGCCCGAGTACCGCAAAAAAAAAAAAAAAAAAAAAAAAAAAATCAATGAATGTAACACATTACGTTGATAGAATAATAGACAAAATTTACATGATCACCTCAACTGATGCAGAGAAAGCATTTGACATAATTAAAAATCCTTTTTTGATGAAAACATTGAACAGACTATGAATAGAGGGAAACTACATCAACATAATAAAGGTCATACACTAAAATCCTGTATAGCTAACATCATACTCAACAGTGAAAAGCTGAAAGCTTCTCCTCTAAGATAGAAAAAGGACTAATATCCACTCTTGCCATTTCTATTCAACATAGTACTGGAAGTCCAAGCCAGAGCAATTAGGCAAGAAAAATAAATAGAAGGCATTCAAATTGGAAAAGAAGAAGTAAAATTATCTGTTTGCAGATTACATGATTTTATATGTAGAAAACCCTAAAGATTCCACAAAAAACAAAATTGTTAGAATTAATAAACTAATCCAGCAAAGTTGCAGGATATAAAACCAGCACTCAAAAATCAGTTGCATTTTTATGCAACAACAGTGAATGATCCAAAAAGAAAATTAAGAAAACAATAACATCAAAAAGAATAAAATACCCTGGAATAAACTTAACCAAGGAGATAAAAGACTTGTACACTGAAAACTACAAAACAGTGATAAAAGAAATTAAAGAAAACACAAATAAGTGGAAAGAAATCCCATGTTCATGGATTGGAAGACTTAATATTGTTAAGACGTCCATACTGCCCAGACCCATATAGAGATTTGATAAAATCCCCATCAAAATCTCAATGGCATTTTTTGTAGAAAGGAAAAAATTCATAAAATACACATAGCATCTCAAAAAATCCCAAATAGCCAAAAAATCTTGAGAAAGAAGAACAAAGCTGGAGGCTGCGCACTTTCTGATTTCAAAACATATTACAAAGCTATAGTAATCAAAATTGTATAGTGCTGGCATAAATACAGACATATAGACCAGTGGAACTAAATAGAGAGCCCCCAGATAAACTCTCATGTATATGGTCAAATGATCTTTGACAAGGATACTAAGGCTACAAAATGGAAAAAGGATAATATCTTCAATAAATGGTGTTGAGAAAACTGAATATCCACATGCAAAGGAATGAAGATGGACCCTTATCTTACACTATATACAAAAATTAAAGTCCTAAATGTAAGACCTGAAACTATAAAACTCCTAGAAGAAAACACAGGGAAAGACTTCATGACATTGAAGTAGGCAATGATTTCTTAGATATAACACCAAATGCACAAGCAACAAAAGCAAAAACAGACAAGTGGTACTACATCAAACTTTAAAACTTATGCACAGCAAAGGGTACAATTATCAGAGTAATAGGCAACCTACAGAACGGGAGAAAATATTTGCAAACCACATACTGAATAAGGGATTAATCTTCAAAATATACAAAGAACTCCTACAACCCAACAACAACAAAACAAATAACCTGATTAAAAATGGGCAAAGGACTTGAACAGGTATTTCTCCAAAGAAGATATACAAATGACCAACAAATATATGAAAAGATGCTCAATACCACTAATCTTCAAGAAAATACAAATAAAAACATGAGATATCACCTCAAAACTGTTAGGATGGCCACTATACAAACCAAACCAAACCAAACCGCAGAAAATAGTGAGTGTTGGATATGAAGAACTTGGAGTTTTTGTGCACTGTTGACGGGGTTATAAAATGGTGTATCCATTATGAAAAACAATATGGGGGTTTCACAAGAAATTAAAAATAGAACTACCATATGATCCAGCAATACCACTTCTGGGTATATATCCAAAAGAACTGAAAATAGGATCTCGAAGAGATGTTTGCACACCCACATTCATTGCAACATTATTCACAATAGCCAAGATCTGGAAGCATCCTAAATGTTCATCAACAGATGAACAGATAAAGAAAATGTGTATACACATGTAATGGAATACTATTCGGCTTTAATAAAGAAGGAAATCCTGGCATGTGCTACAACGTGGATAAACTTGAGGACATTATGCTAAGTTAAATAAGCTGGTCACAAAAAGACAAATACTGCATGATTCCACTTATACGAGGTAGCTAAAGTAATCAAACTTACAGAAACGGAAAGTAGGATGGTGGCTGCCAGGGCCTGAGGGGAGGGGAAAATAAGACTTTGCTTTTCAATGGGTATAGAATTTTAGTAATACAAGATGAAAATATTCTAGAAATCTGTTGTATAACACCATGAATGGCATGTAGTTAACAATGCCGTACTGTGCACTTAAACATTATTAAGACGGTAAATTTATGCTGTGTGTTTTTTTACAACTAAAAAACAAAAAAAAAAATATGATGAAAGCAAGGTCCAGGATGATGGAATGACTTACCCAAGATCATGAACTAGTTAGTGCTGGGGCTAGAACGGGGGCTGGCCAAGTCCAGATCATAGGCCTTTTCTCTACACCTTGCCACCTCCTTGTGCTGATTTGTTTTACTTGTAACACCATTTCAGAGATGTGAGATGGCCTTTAGTGATGATTGCTCTAGGGGAGAATCAACTCTTTGTTGAACCATGATGCTTCTGCTTCAAATATTGCCTTATATCTTTGTGAGGCTTGCCCATCAGACTCCTATAAATGAGTTCCTGATTTTATTGCAAGCAATCACACATTAATACTGTGTTCAGCTTTTGCTGCCTCTCAATTGTGGAGCTCAGGGGCCCTTCCAAGGCAGTTAAGATTCATGATTTGCTTACTGGATGACATGACAGCTATATTATAAAGAGAAAAATGCTGAGGTCTAGAAAGGTTAAAGGGCCTATCTAACATTACAGTGTCATCCTTGAGGGGAAGACGCTTTATTTTAAGGTCAAATTATTTGAAACTTCTCCACCCCCTCCCTCACTTCAGCAGACGACGATGGTCTGTCTCATTCCCTAGCAGTGGAAAGTGATTAAAATATAGAAGTTTTAGTCCCAGCCGTACCTTTTGCCCTTGGAAATGCCCTTCCCACCACCAGCCTCTGTGAGAAAAGTATAAAGCGTTTCCTTGGTTCTAAGAACAACTTTCTGAAAATTTTCATAATTTGGGGTGACTGAGAGTCCAAGGTGAGAGGGGGCAAGGGAACCACTCCCCAGAGCGGAAATGTGGGCATGTTAAAATAAGTAGCCCCTGCAAATGGGAGTTCACAGCCAAAGGCGTCCTGCGTCCAGTCATAAGTCATGGTTTCCTGAGGGTAATTAGGGCTGCCTTCTCAGGGGCCCATTTGCCCCAAATGGGCCCCTGGGGATTGAGGCTGGGCACCCGGTCAGCCGGCCTCTTGGATCAGCTCAGGTTCTGGGTTTAGAAAGTAAGAGGCTGCCAGACACTGACCCGTCTTCCCGGAGGGTTTGCTTCCTTTCGGTGAACTTGCCTAAACTGGCTTCCAAGAAGAATGACAGGCGCGCGGCATTCTTCAATACAGACAAGCAGTGGCCGCGCGGGGTGCCGGGGAGACGGCTTCCCCAGGACCCTGCTGCCCCCGCGTGGGTGCCGCGTGGACCCCGAAGCCCCGCCTCCCAGGGGGCGTTTGCTGCTGCCCAGAGGCTCCTGGGACCCCAGCGTTTGTGGGTGTCCCTGCACCCCACCGAACCTCACGCCTTGCGTTCCTCACCCCGGGGTGGGCATGCTTGTCCCCCCCCAGGCCTCCAGCCTGACCTGGGTCCTGAGGTTGGCCCGGATTTATGACCCTGAGCTGCTTTTTTATCTCTTCGGGAAGTAAACGTTTTGGTTGGGAAGTTTTTCAATTTCCTCCTGGCTTGGACCAAACTGCTCAGATTTCCAAGGGTGAGATTTCCCTCTCCTCCTGGCTAGGAGGCTCACTTCACTGCAGACAGGCCTCTGCAAATGCTTTGAGGGTGGAGCAGACAGAAAGCCCCTCCCTGGCAGGCCTCCTCCTTTCCAAAATGTACATGAGGGGCAGGGGCATAATGACAGCCATCAACCAGCGTTCCCTAAGTGTCCCCTCCGAGTCAGTCACCAGTTCTCCTAAGCCACAATCTCCTAGGACAGGGCCGGAAACCGATGCCTTCCCCCAGTGGCCCAGGTGGTTCTGATATACCCCAAAGTTCTAGACCAACTGCTGTAGTCACTGTACAGGAGACAGAACGGGGCAAAGCAAATCTTAGTCCCCCTACTTTTAGGGGGACTAATCCTCCTGAAGCCATACAGCATCATTCGCAAGAAAAAACGATGAACCCGAGACAGTGCAACAATGCCGTGCATCGGCTTCTCACCAACAACATTGCGCCTCTTTTCTTTCTTTCTTTTTTTCCCTCCGTAAGATCCCCTCCTTCTAATCCCCATACTCACCCTCCCACGCAGTTTTCCCTCTTAGCCTGGTGCCCGACACGATGTCATTTGAAAGTCAGGGAAAGCAGTAAAGTCGGGGCATCCCTTTTATACCTTGGTGAATATCTTCCGTTTTGAAGGGCCCTTTTATCCTGAAATGCTTCACCCACTTTATATCCCAGGATAACTTCACCCACCACTGAAGTACCGCCAGCCGGCTCGGGAGGGTAAAGTGGCAGCTGTTCCTCTGTTTAGGGCAGGAAGCAAAGAAGAACATGATATTCAATTAAAACTGCAGGGGGAATTCAGCGAGACAGCAGGGTCTAATGGAGACTGATGGCCCGGGAGATGTGCCGGTCTGAGTTCTATCCCCATCTTTGCCACCAGCTCATGGGGGTGACCTTGGGCCTGTCACTAAAACGTTCTGGGCCTTCGTTTCATCTGAAAAATGGTGGTGATGATACCTGTATCCCCACAGGGATCGTTCTGAGGATTAGGGAGATTAGGAAAATACACAGGGCTCTTTTGATCCCTTCAAAGTCAGCAGCAAAGGATGGATGGATGCAGAAAGCTGTCTTAGGCTGAGTGGAATCAGCTGCCAGTTACAGGATGTGATCTGAGGTGTAATGAAAAGGCGGCCAGTGCAGAGTTACCTCGCCTACCAGCCTGAGGAGTTGCTCTGAAATCCCATTTCTGGAATGGCATGCAGAGAGCCAGGTTCAAATAGAAATGTGCCCTATAGGAGCAACAGCACATCACCTGCCTTCTCATGAGTTGGCTGGAACGGTGTGCCAGTTTCCCAGGAGAAAAAAGTGTCCTGAGTGAGTGAGGAACTTGAACAGGTCCATGTTATGGGAGCAGAGTTTAGTACAAAGAATGAGCAAAATTGGTGTCAGAACGATGGTGGTTAGGGACTTGGGGAGGGAAGTAATATTACGGAAGCTGTCTTTTTAAAACACTTGTATTCAATGTGAGGTTATCAATAACAATAAGATAGCCCTCCCAAGGTGATGTTGGCTGATGTCTGTCCTCTCTGCAAGACACTGTACATATCATTTCTTATCGATTTTTGCTCTTTGTATATAGCTCTCCTTACGTATATGTTCAGGACACCAAGAAAAAGAGTCGTTCTCCAGAAAGCATTATGACGATGATGACTGCAGTTGTGTTGGCCAGTATTATCATTTCCATGCACACGTTTGGTAGGTGTCAGGCATCACACTAGGGAGGGTGATGGAGTCCAGGTGCTTGAGTTGGATTCCCAGTTCTGTCACTTTGCTCTGGGACCCTGAGTGCTTGAGTTTTCTGAAACCCAGTTTCACTATTTGGAAAACTGGGGTAAGAGACCTACTACACAGCTCTTTCCAGAGGATCAAATGACGTGGTGCAATTTGCGAAAGGCATATGTATATGACAGAGGGCAATAAAAAGGAGAGCTGTTGTCTCAGTCAGGGTAGGCTGGGTTATGCCGCAGTAACAAATAGCCCATAACCCCAGCATTCTATGGCTTAAAGCAACAAAGGTAGATTTCTTACTCCTGCTACAGGTCTACCACAGGTCAACCTAGGGGGAACTCTGCTCATTGTAGTCACAGTAGGACACAGGCTGGTGGAACAGCCGTCAACCGCTGAGTCAGAGGGAAATAAAGAACTGCATTGGCTCTTAAAGCTTCTGCTTCTAGTTCATTAGCCCAAGAAAGTCACATGGCCCTATCGACTTCAGGTGGGTGGGGAAGTGCGATCCTACTACGCGTCAGAAGAAGAGAGATCTGGGCTCTTTATTCACAGCCCTATGGCAGGCACAGTTGCTGTTCTACAAGGCTGGATAAGATGTGGTCCCTGCCTTCAAGGAGCTTACCCAGAACTTACCTCCAGATCGTGCCCCAGAGGTTCCAGAAGAGCGCACGCACCTTCCGCCCCGGATTCCCTCCCCCACCTCTGCCCCACGCCTTCTCCTGGGCTGGGCTGCACTCAGTCCCATCTCAGGAATGCCTGTGCTAAAGGCAGGTGGAACACCCACCTGCTTCCTTGGCCTCTGCCACACTGGTTGTAAAATAACCCCAAGGCCTCTCTTTCAGAGCTGGTGTCCTGCCTTTGTCCTTCGCCCAGACTGCACGGTTAGGTGCCCAGGCAGCAGACCCCTCAGGACGGCCTCCCCTGGCTGCAGCTAATTGCACTGGGCTTGACTGCTGCTGGGAAGCACAGCTCTTCACCTGCCTCCAGCCCTTCCTGGGCCTGACGCCTGCTGACCTTCCCTTGGCCCAAGCTCAGGTCTGTCAGTCTGCCTTTGGGGAAGAGGCAGGCACACCTAGGTCAGGCTCCCAACCTCCCTTAGAACCGTTTTCCTGCTCTTCTGCCAGACTGTAGACATCTCCGACATCCCCTTCTCCATCAGATTCCTGGCATGGCCTGAGATTCAGCAAAGTTTTCCCTCCTTCCTCCTGAGTCATGTCCCTTCTCCTTGACATTTCGGTTGGGACCCTGAAAGAAAATGAAAGGGTTTAATGTAATATTCTTAGTAATAACAATAAATAGCTTACCATGTGCCAGGCTCTGAGTACATAACAAATACTAACTCATTAAAGTTTCACAGCAAGCCTACAAAATCGGGATTTTTTTTATAGTCTCATTTTAGAAATGAGGTGGAAACAGGCCCAGAGAGGTGAAGTAAGTTGTCCAAGGTCACACAGCTAGTAAGTGGCAGAGCTGAGATTTTAACCCAGACAGTCTGACTGCAAAGCACATGCAAATCATCTTCCGTCACGGTAGTTATTTATACAGTGGTTGAGAGAGGTGGTTGAAGTTATGGATTGTAAGAGCCATTCACTCCCGGATGCCTTCATGAGGTATTATGAGGCTGTCACTGCCCTCTGGTGGTCATTAGAGAGTATTGCCACTCAAAGTGCGCTGACCCTAACCCGCTGGCAAAGCGTTTCACGGAGCTCAGCGTAAACTGGCAAATAAATGTGCAGCTTACATGAGGCAGTGTCATATTGACTATTTCTTTCCCTCTGGCTTGGTGTGTCTTTCCTCTTGGAGGAAAAAAAAAACAGAAGGGAGAACAAAAAGCACACAGGCAGCTCTCCACCTCTATGAGAATAAGCAGAAGAAAACCACAATTATGTAACTATCAAGTCTATGTGTTATTGTCATGGAAATTGCGATGTAGCATGGATGCCCATGAAATGTCATCCTAAACAGATGCAAAAGCACATTTTCAGTCGTTTGTAACTAAGTTAGGGTAAAATGCTCGCCTTGATTAATCAGGGTATTCTTCCACTATAGAACGCTGCATGCAAGAAGATTCTTATTTTTAAAGTTCAGCCATTTTGGATAATCTGTGTTCGAAAAGAAATCTGAAGTCATGTTTTGGTTTGATGTAGAAAGATGAAGGTGACCACGTCTGACGTGGTTGTAATCGGACAGCTTGGCCTGAGAAAGTGTTTCATTAGTTACTACAATTCAGGAGTAACCTGGCTTCTTATTAAACCCCAGCCAAGAGGACCCCTCAGACAAGGTGATCCAGTAAGTCTTCATGGGTGGGGGGGTGGGGGGAGAAGGAAAGATGACAGAGGCAAGGGATCTCCCGTCTGCAGCCACAGAAACCCCTGGTCTGGGCCTGGAGGCTTGTCCGGGAATTGCCCAGATGAAGCCCCTGGTAACAGGTGGGAGATCTGAGGAGTCACGGCCTCTGGAGGTTGGGTTTTCAGCCCCCAGATGGAGAATGCTCAGCACTGGAAGCTCTTCATTTGGCCATTTAACGTTTCCCTTCTTGAGAAGGTCAAGCAAGTTATGCGTGCACAGGACATTGGTCACACCAACAGTAAATGCCTCAGTGATCAGAAATCCTCTGTGTTTTTCATCCCCTGCTACACACTTTGCTCATATCAATGTGAAAAATTGCAAGAAAACTGCTGATAGGAAGAGTTAGTAGAACAGACCTACTTTCAGGACACATTTAGGATCTGTACTTAGCCCCAGCCACAGGTCATACCTGGATGATGAACGTTCATGTCCTGTCCTTGGGTAACGTTTCTGGCCCACGCCTACACCTTCAAATCATTGTCTCCACATGGGCCACGTGCAAATCCATTTCCTTACTGCTGCCTCTGTCCTGGGGTCCCAACTGGCATCCAGCTGCCCCGTGGCAAGCCCCATCCAGTTGTCCCCCAGGACCCCACTCAGCATGTCCAGGGTAGACCAGAGTGTCCTGTCCCTGGAGGTGCCTCCCCTCGACGTCTCGATTTCTTTCACCAGCTTCACCATCTCCCTGTGATTCCAGCTCAAAACCTGAAATTCCTCCACTTTGCTTCACGCTCCCGCGCCACCCACTGGATCTAGTCACTTGCAGAGACGGCTTCCACGTGTCCCCTTCTTCCTGCTTCCCACCCTCACTGCCCCGGATGGCACGATGCAGTGGATGAGCGCCCGTTTCAGAGTCAGTCATGGGTTCAAGTCCCAGCTCTGTTGTTTATTATATGTACGGGTGTGGACTTTTTACTTAATGTATTCAAGCCTCATTGTACAATGGAAGATAGATGATGAGCTCGGTAGGATAATATAGGTTAAACGTCTGGCATGTGGTAGGTGCTCAGCGTATGTTATTTCTCTTTCCTTCCATTCAAGCCTTGTTGTTTCTCACCAGGGATAACTTAACAGCCTCCCAGTTAGCCCTCGCTCCTTTGCTCTCCATCACTAGTATGGATTGAATACCCATTAAATGAGCTGACCACTACGAAGAGAAACATTGAACAATTCCACGGGGCCCTGCCCCCGAGAAGCTCATAGTACGACAGAGCAACTTAAATTCTCTGCTTCCAGTGACTTATTTGTACTCTTCTGCCCAATGAATCTTGCTAAAGCATAGATCACTCGTGACATTTCCCTCCTCAAGACCGTCAGCGGCTCCCCACTTCTCATCTCATGAGATATATGTTCCTTTGCCTACATTCAGGCCCTCCTTAGTTAATAAGGGCCTCACCTCCTCTCGCAGCCTAATTTCCTCCACCCCACAGACACTCCTTTCTGCAAGCAGAGCTACTTGCCAGTCCCACAATAAAGTAGATAATTGTTTGTTTGTTTGTTTTTTTAATGACTGATTATTGTAACGTCCTTCCTGTTGGGAGAAATCCCCATGACTGTGGGTCTTGGTGAGAAACAGAACTCTCTTCACACAGAAGTGGGAGCACAAGGTTCTTTTTCCCGGTCCGTGGACACTGGGATGTAGGCAAATGGTCAAGGCTTGGCCAATCCCAAACCCTCCCCAGGATTCTGAATTTTGAGGGAGTGACATGGTATCAGATGAAACACTTAAAGGTTTTAACTGAAAAGATCTTAAGGAAGAGACTATTTACAGAGGTATGGGCAGGGTTAAGGAGGTTAGGAAAACCAGCAAGAAGTGATGAGTACCAACCCCCGGGAGTGCCAACACCCTTGGGATGTACTTATAAAGGTAAATCTAGATGAAAGTTTATGTTCCCCCCCCAACTTTAAAAAATGTGACAGTTTTCTAATTTTATCAGCAAACATGTGAAGAATCACTTAAGAATGTATTCTCAGCTTGTCTGCCCAAGGAGGGAAGGGCATAATTTTAGTCTGTGACTTCAGAACTCAAAAGACCCGGAGGGATGGGCATGCAGGAGTGGATTAACACGTTTGATCAGCACCCATCCTCTGTGTTTCTGAAGAGGCCCCCGTTACCATGCTCTTCACCAAGACCTTTAGAAATAACGCAGGAGGGGAGCCCCACCATCTTTGAACAGTACCTATGGGCTGGGTGTGCGAGTGGAAGGTTCTACAATTGAAACAGGGTCCCTGACTTCCGTGGGGTGGAGAGGCAGTAGGAGGGGGCTAGTGGAGGGGGCGGGGCAGAGGAGAAGCCCTTACCAGATGATGACGAAGGGGAGGGTGTTTACCATGATAAGCAGAAGAGTTGACTTGTAATAGGAGTGATCAAACAAGCATTTTTGGTAGAGAATTCCCTGGCGGTCCAGTGGTTAGGATTTGGTGCTTTCACTGCCAGGGGCTGGGTTCAATCCCTGGTGAGGGAACCAAGATTCCGCAAGCTGCGTGGCCAAAAAAATTTAAAAAGAATTTTTGGCAGAAGTTTGCCGATTCTGAAGTTCCATGTGTATGTGTATTATCACAGCCCTATTTGCATAACTGAAAATAATTTTCAGGGCGAGAGACTGTAGATTTGCCCAATTTGGGGTGATATAAACATGTGGCCGGGGAGAAGCCACAGTGAAACACCACTGCCCTCTCAATTCCTGACTCCCTTCAGAGGCCCAAGGAGGGAGGAAAGGAGTGCCACTTTGACACAGGCAGACACTTGGACACCAGAGAGGCGTCGGGGGCGCCTGTACCTGCCCACCGCCTGCCCTTCAGCAAAGCCAACATGTCCAAGTTATTGGGAAAGAACAGCTGGGATAAATGAACTTGAAGAGCTTAATTTAACTAGTCACGGGGAAAATATGTTTTTTTTTCTTGATTTCACATTTTTGTGTCCAGCTAAAATGATCAATTCAGTGACAGAATTGAGACTTTCGGTCTATAAACACCAAAGTGACAGCATGTCCTGCTGATTCACAGTTGACCTGTTTAGCATGGGGTAATATTCCTCATACACAGAAGGGACGTGGACCTGGGAAGATCTCACTTTATTCAGACTCAACCCATCAGATCTCAAAGAATTATAGTCTAAGAGAACTCAGGCCACAGTCTTAGAACTCTCTTTCCTATTGATGAAAAAGGAATTTCCAAAGACAGTTTACAATGGAAGACCCTCCTGCTGGCAGAATAGTGAATGAGATAGTGTGCTTGGGCAAATATTCAATGCACTCCTAACGCAAACCTGGTGGTAAAGCAAAAATCCCTGACTCAGCTAAAAACCTGAACTATTTTGATAAACTAAATTGAAAATATCTCTCTTAGGTCCTGATGCCTAAAAGTTATCCATAAAAGTCATCAAATATAATTAAATAATTTCCATATCTTGTGACCATGTGTCTGATTTGAGCTAAGCTACAATGGCAGAAAGTAATAGTAGACAGAAAAATACATGAAGGAGTTGGGTACCGTAGGAAGGACCCTGCAATAACATCTCGAGGACACAGTATGGCTTCTTCCTCCTAGTTTTCCAAAGATCTCTGAAGACCATTTACCAAGGTAACTGGGTACTTGGGAAAAACATTACTTTGACACTGACTCTAAGCTAACAGATTCTTAGAGATTAGAGAGGGGGCTTGTGGAAGCCATGTGATAAGTGACAGTTTGTCCAAATCCACCTGGGATACAGCTTAGTGAGATCCCAAGCATATTATAGTTATTTCACCAGCCCCTGGGTATATAGTTAAAATTAATATTCTAACAGTTAGAAAAATCCCAATCTGTGTAGTAAGATATCTCATGGTAAGAAGGACCCAAAGAAGATTCAAAGAGCCCTACCAAACTGGCAAAACAAAAAAAGTAATACAAATTTCCTGGGTTAAGGGACGGAGGTATTCATATAAATTAGTGCTACTTGAAAGATCCAGGGGTGGTGATTCTCCAAAATGAGGATATTTACCTCAGAGCGATATTGCGATCATTAAATGAGTTAATACATGTGCATGGCAAACTATAATCCCTTAATAAAACTTAGCTGCTATTTCCACAATGATTAATAATTACAAACCCTATTTAAGTCTGCCTGGGGGTGTGCAGAAGACACCCCGATCTTGAAGAATTACTATAGGTTATTGGAGGCTTAATCAGGGATTACACCTAAAATGCTGTCACTACATTGATCATTTTAGTTGGACACAGGGATCCTAGAGTTTAGGTAAGAGAATGAAAAGTAAATCCCCCCCAGTATAAGAGCTTTCCACCTCAACATTCCCTTGGGGCTTCAGTGGTCTGAGGCACATCAGGATATCTCCTCCAAGGTGAAGTTTTGTCAGTGCCTTTACACCTCCTACCAAGAGGCCTTTGGCCTGAGAGGCTGGGCGGCCTGTTCCAGGTGGGTTCTGGGGCTACCAGACCAAGATGGCATTTCCCTCCTCCCGTGGATGTTCTGAAAATACACTCAAGAAACAGAGCTGCACATCACCTAGCTCTGAAAGCCAGTGGGATGGCGTTCACAGGTTCCACAGGATAGCAAACAAAGAAGCAGTTGTCAGTGGGTGAGCCCTCCTTAACAGCTATCCCTCCAGGGCTCAGTGCGGTGGGAACAGGCAGAAACACCCATCTTCCCTGGAAGGGGTTTGACAGCATATTTTACAAACGGATGTTGCCTGAGGGTCTCGCTTCTAGTTAGCGTTCATTTAGGTGCTGACCGCATTCCTCCAGGGAGCCCCAAAGATCCAGTGGACACTTCCCGGTCTTCTCCCTCTGGCTCACTCCAACAATATAACTAAGCCACCAGTATTGACCTTCCTGTCTTGAGACCAACAATGTTGCAGAAAGAGGCCATTCCACCCACCCGGCTCCCAGTGAGTGAGCAAGAAACTTTTGTCGCTTGTTCCTGCATTACTTAGCCTATGCTGACTGATACTTCCTCTTTACCAAGTGTCCCATCACCCAGAAGCAGTGTGCTCTGTGGAATGGTAAGGTGGCTTAGGCAGTAGGCAATTACAGTGCCAGTTTGGTGCGCTCTCCTGAAGGTGGAGACACCAGTCAAAACCAATGAGCATATTATGCAGTTTTTCCCACGACGTGGTTAGAGATCTGAGGAGAAGATGTAGAGCTAACCGCAAAACTTCGCCTCCCCTCTCTGAAGCTCCAGCCTCTGTTGCTGTAGAAGCTGTTTTAAGCAGGGAAAGAGGACTTCTCCCAGGGAAACCAACAAGAGCCACATGGACTTGGAAGCTGAGTATGCCACCTGGTCAGTTTGGGCTGCACGTCCTACTGGGTGAACAGGCAGAAGCGTCTCCGTTTCCTGGACTCTTGCCAGCTGCGGTCTGGTTGGGTCCTACTAGGGAGCACTGACTGGATATTGGAAAGTGAGCAGGGCAGAGGACACACTTGTGCTGTTTCTAGGTGCTGGAGGTATCTTTCCAGCAGATAGTAATGGACACCTCTATGCTCTGGTGGCCTTTGACAGGTGCAGCATTGCAGCGTGGAGATTTCCTGGAGCCTACAGTGGAACATGGTGCCCTCTCAGTGGTGCCAACACTAGCCACAGTGTCCCCTTGGCAAGCCAGCGTTGCCATCTGTGCTTCCCATTAGGGATGTCCCAGCACCAGCTGTGGGAACCCCGTGTTCCGGGACTGCTCCAGGTGGCAGCCCCTCTGCAGCAGTCCCGCTGGCTGCGAGACGCCCCCGGCAGCGGGGACGAGGAGCTCCTGGCTGTGGATGAAACCACCTCCTCTTCTTTGTTTCTGCAGCCGTGGGGATAGAAACTTCTTCCTTCAGCTACGTTTCTCTGCATTGCCTGGCCTCCCTGATCTTGCTTTCTTGGCCGATTCCATGTTTTTGTAAACAATTTCCTGAATGAAATCCTTAGTTAGAAATGTTCAGCTTGGTATCAGCTTTCCGGATCGGACCCCTGAACGATACACTATCCATTTTAAAAAGCACATCCCGAACACCCTCCCCTCCCTGAAGTCTTATCTGATCTCCCATCCAGCAGTAATATACGAACTATTTGCGATTATTTAATGCTTTTCAAACATCTTTTGACATTTGTGATTTTCCATCTTGTATAAAATTCACTTATTCTGTCCCACTCGATTTCCATTAGATGTAAACACACTGAAGGCAATCACCGAATTGCAGTCATTTTTTTAATCTCCTACAGCAACTAGCTCGGGTACCATGAACTCAGTTGATGTTCTGAGAAAATATCAGTTGATCTGAATTGCTGTTCTAAACGGGAACCTACGATCTTATGGTATCGTCACTCATCAAGATTCTATTGCCTTGGCTCTGCTGTCGTAGTTGTACTCATAGCAATGAGTAAATTTGGGGGTTAAAAAAGAACTGTGGTTAAATTGCAAAAAAAAAAGAAAATTCTATCCATAATTCCCCAAACTGAAATGAAAGTATTTGTACACCCTAATTCCTGCCTTACACTCGTTCTTTCATACACTTAAAACAGTGCTTTCTGCAAACATTATCTCATTTAAACCTCACATTGATGATGAGAAATAGGAATTGATACCCTCACTTACAAACAGTACCAAAAGGCAGAGTTTGGGCTCCTACCCAAAATACTAACGCCAAAGTCCAGCATTCTTTCTTGCCTTTTGTCTGAAGTTGGGTTCTGGTAAGTCAAGGATTGGATTTCTCTAAATCTTTTTTCCCTGCTGACAAATGCCATTAGACATCCAGACGGCCATGTTTTATACAAAGGTACAAAAGAGCCGATTATCTGTGATTCCTTTTTCATAGGAAATAAATGGGAAAATGACCTTTTTATTCCTCTGGCTTAGAGAATGTGGACAACCGTGTTCTCAATTTCACAGTTCATTGCGTGAACATTTATTAGATTAGCACTTGTTTAAAAATGCACCACAGAGCCTCCCAACAGCTTGGCAGTCGCGTTTTGATTGCTTTTCAGAATTGTACTGCCTGTTCTCCCAAGACTGCGACCAAGGTTTAACGAGTTAAAACTGAAATGCCGCAGGCAGAAGTTGAATGCAATCCAGGCAAGGCTCAAGTTGTTACTTTTTCCCACCTGTTTGTTATTTGATTTTTCACTGGTGCCACTTCTTGTCTCAGGGGCTGATGTTATAGGAGCAGATCTCCTTTCTCAGAGTAACTTATGTACCCTGATAGAGAGGGGAGACTCCTTCCATCATGAGCCCCGTATTCGCCCCCAACCACCTGAAAATAGAGCCCCAGGAAGCTCATCTTGGGTTTGGCTGGAAAAGACTTGTTCTGTGGCCAAGCAATATGAGGTGCTATCTGAAGGATGCTGGGGATGGCCAGGCATAAGTGTCATTCTCTACACCACAACCCTTGTCTTCCATTGTGGTTGATGCCTAAATTCCACCAACAATAAGTCATTTTTTCCTTTCCGTCTGGTTCTTGAGTCCTTATTCCTGAGAAATCTATCGCGTTGATTTTGCTTCTCTCGTCATGCTCAGTCCCCCTCTCTGATCAGACAGTTTGGGCTCCAGAACCTGAACCACTCACTTGCAACCACCAACCTAATGTGGGCAAAGTGCTTAGGACACTTCCTGGCAGATAGTAAGTTCCTCCAACAATGGTAGTTATTACTGCGATTGTTTTCATTATTACTATTATTAGATTTGTTTTGTTGCCCAGATCAGCGAATCACGATGGCTGATGTTTACTGAACACATACTATTCTAGGTATTGTTCTAGGCACTTATTTTGCTATCTCATCATTGCAACCACCCTATGAAATAGGTATTAATACCTCATTTTAAGGATGAGGAAATGGAGCCAGAGACTTAAAGCATGTTTCCCAAAGCTAAAGGGCTAGAAAGGGGCAAACCCAAAATTCAACTGTCGGCACACTTAAGAGTGGAAGAATTGAAGGGAGGGGCCGCAAGGTGAGTCTAGCAGACACGTCACCTACTTCTATGAGGGCTGGGAGATAGAGCCTACCTGAAAAATACTGAAAGGAATTTGTCTAGACAAAAGGAAAAATTCAAAGGCTTGTGTCATTGAGGAGTAGTATGGGCCCTCTTTCTTCCCCAAACTTTTAGAATGGGGCACATAATATCTGGAAAAGGCTGGTGTCAACTGAAAAAAAAAAAGCACAGTGTGAGAGCTGTGAGTTAAGTTTTATTTGGAGCAAAATGAGGACTTTAGGCCAAGAGACAGCATTTCAGATAGTTCTGAGAAACTGCTCCAAAGAGGTAGAGGGGAAAGTCAGTATATATGTGATTCTGGTGAAGGGGGTGTACATGCACTCAAGTGCATACTTTTTAAAAAAAAATTTATTTATTTTTGCCGTGTTGGGTCTTCGTTTCTGTGCGAGGGCTTTCTCTAGTTGCGGCAAGCGGAGGCCACTCTTCATCACGGTGCGCGGGCCTCTCACTATCGCGGCCTCTCTTGTTGCGGAGCACAGGCTCCAGACGCGCAGGCTCAGTAGTTGTGGCACACGGGCTTAGTTGCTCCACGGCATGTGGGATCCTCCCAGACCAGGGCTCAAACCCATGTCCCCTGCATCAGTAGGCAGACTTTCAACCACAGAGCCACCAGGGAAGCCCTACAAGCACGTACTTTTTGCAGAAGGCTACTGCTAATGTCATGAAGGTTACTGCTGGTCACGAGGAGCAGACGTCACCTTGAAGGATTTTAGTGCTTTTCTAGATACGAGGAGATGCAAGAATTGGGCTCATCAAGTTTTCTCCTGAGAATATGTAACTATCTGAAGGCCTGTTCTGCCAGGTTTTCCCGGAGCACAGAGTGCCTCATTCCTGATCTCCAGCCTGAACTCCTTTCAGGGGGTGTTGAAGGGCAGCGGCTGCAGCAGCTCGTGATTTAATCCTTGTAGAGGTAGATGGCAAGTACCAGTTTGTAGCTGGCACTGGGAATGGCACACCTTAAGGCAGAAGATGTATTGGGAATATGGTTCTCAGCCTTCCTTTGTTCACAGCAGACATATGTGGTGGGTGACTTCCACGGGGTATGTTTAGGTTTGCGTACAACTTCTGGCCCTGACCTATAGATCTCTCTTCTACTCCTCCGCTCAGGGAAGCCCACTGGAAATTAAGTGAATTAAGTAATGCCTTTGGACCAAATAACTCTAGAGAGCATTGTTCTGGTGACCCCGGTGGGCTATCTCCAAGGGGAACCTGACCTTCCCATGCTCCCTGCAGGGTATCTGTGGGTGTAGTCATACCGACGGCTCTACCGTGAGAGTTGGCATACTTCTTGATCGAAAAACAGGAGATGGGACTTCCCTGGGATAGAAAAACGGGAGATGGGACTTCCCTGGTGGTCCAGTGGTTAAGACTCTGAGCTTCCATTGCAGGGGCCACGGGTTCGTTCCCTGGTCGCAGAACTAAGATCTCGCATGCCGCACGGTGCGGCCAAAAAGTTAAGAAAAAGAAAAGAAAAGAAAAACGGGAGTGAGGGAAAGGACAGAGGTATGACTGCACAAACCCAGATCTTGCAAGCACACATCAGGCGTGGTTGAGAAGAACTTGGTCATGTCATCTCCCCAGATTTCCAGCTTGGCAAACCCATGCTCTACTCCCAGACCCAGGCTGCAGAAGGAGTCCAGCCAACCGTGGGTTCTGGGTGGGGGGCTGAGGCTGGACTGACAGCCAGGAGGGCAAAGCGACTGGTGGAGCAGAATCAGTAACCATCTCTCTGGTGACCAGTCTGGCTCTTGGGTCTCCTGTGGTCCCCTTTCCCTGCTCTCCTGTCCTACCTTTCCTGTTCTCATCGCCTTCCATCTCGGCAGCCACTTCCCAGTAACAACGGTGTCGGCAGTGGAGGCCCCTGTCGCCATGTTATAACCCGCCAAGTTCCAATTTCATGTCCCAAGGTGGGGAAATTGTAACTGAAAAGGAGCACAACATGAAATATGAAAGTACATGAAATCACCAAAATGGAGTTCAGAAATTTAGTTGTGGTGCTATATTGTACATTGTGTTTATCAAAATAAGTGTGCCCCTCTGTTAGCCCTGAGTACAGGGAATGGGGGGATCTACCCCACTCTTCTCCATCCCCAACTCCCTGGAGTTTCCAGTGAGAAATCTCTGTCCCTTTCCCTTCTGTCTGGACTTCCTTTCCAGTCCTCCCAGTTCCCTCCTGCTCTTATCACCCCGCCTCCCGTTTTTCTGTCCTGTATTCCTTCCCTCGCCTCATATTCTCATCTTGCTGCCCCTTTCCACCTCACCTCTCTCTCTCTTTTTTTTTTTTTTTTTTTTGCGGTATGCGGGCCTCTCACTGTTGTGGCCTCTCCCGTTGCGGAGCACAGGCTCCGGACGCGCAGGCTCAGCGGCCATGGCTCACGGGCCCAGCCGCTCCGCGGCATGTGGGATCTTCCCGGACCGGGGCACGAACCCGCGTCCCCTGCATCGGCAGGCGGACTCTCAACCACTGTGCCACCAGGGAAGACCTCATCTCTCTTTTAAAACTGCTACGTGATGGCAAATGACAATGACAAACCGGATATCTGACTAAAAGTGACTTCCTGCCTTCTTCTAACTCTTTTTTCTGGAGAGTTGGAATATGCGTGTAAACATTTTTCTTTTCCCACACGGCTTGTACATTTTTAGTTGGAAATGGTTTCATGCCATGGCAAAGCTTTGATAAGCAGAAGCTATTAACTGAGTTCCTCAATTACCTGTATGTTTTGCAGTGCCGTATTTTTAGGAGAAAGGTAACTGACAAGACAGCAAGCATCATGAATTTTGAAAATTTGAATTTTGAAAGGATACTCCTATATAGTAACCTATTGCCACACAAAATGATGTATAACAAATAACTGCAAAACTCAGTACGGTAAATACTTGTTGAATTCTGCTCACTCAGCTGCAAGTCAGCTGCAGGGCGGCTGATCCGGGCTGGGCCGGGCTGGGCTCCAAGCTGTAGGCTGGTTCTGTTTCTGTTCTATGAGTCTTTCCTCATCCTTGGATCAATGAGATTCTTGGAAACGTTCTTCTCATAGAAAGGACGGAAGTCCAACTGGCCAAGCCCAGTTCAAGCTTCTGTTTGCATCATATCGTATAACATCCCACTGGGCAAAGCACCTCCCTTGGCCAAGCCCAGTGTTAAGGGGTCGGGAAGGATACTTTGCTTCTAGTAGGAGGAACTGCAAAGTCACAGGATAAAGGGTCTGAGTACGGGGAAGGCTGAGGAAATGGGGCAACTGAATTCAACCTACCACTCCTGGGACAGAAGCTGCTGCATTTAAAGCCTTGAATAGCCAGCAATTAGATGAAACCTTCACTTTGATTAAACTTTGGTGGCATAAGGAGCCCTCCTGAGGCAGAGGCAGTGGGGTGTGAAGGAAAGTGGGCACAGGAGTGTCCCTGAGACACCAGTCAGCACTCTTCTCACAAAGGATCACTTTCCAGGACACTATCTGCCTCCTTTTGTAACCTTCAGGTTGTCACTTGTCTACTTAGAGCCTCCGTGTTTAACCTGTAGAATGGGCGCAAGGGGGTAGAAAGGACAGTATGAACTGCATGAACTCTGGGTTTCCTTCACACTGAGGAGTTTGTTTTTGAAAAAAAATACTTAAAATATCTTTCCTTCCCTTGTCCCACTCTCCCAAAGCTAGATTCACCTAGCAAGACCTTAACCCAACTTTCTGCCTGTGTCACACCTAAACCCAAGCCAGCTCGTTATCCTGAAGGGAATCACACAGCAGGCTTGCCCAGCCCATCTCAAACTTAGGACCAAAAGCTCCAATGGGCTCTTATCACTACTGGGCAGTTGTTCTATAATCTCCTAATAAATGCACTTTCCAACCTTATCTCTCCTCACATTTCCAATATTTCTTCCTTGCCTCATGGTCATGGGATGACCTTACTTTATAACTTTGTAGACAATATTGAAGCAATTAAAAAAATACCTCATTTCCCCTCCAATTTCACCAGTGGACTTACAGCTGTGCTCACGCATGGCTGACAGAAGCAACCACAGCTCAGACACGTGAAGGTCACGTAACACGAGTAAGAAATAAACCCTTGTGTTCTGTTCACCACTGAGATTTTGGAGTTATTTGTTACTGCAGGATAACCTAGCGAAAGCTGACTAATATATGTTTCCTTTTAGTTTATCACACTAATACAGTGAAAGCGACTCTGTCATGGAAGAGTCCATGATCTAGAGTTAAAAGACCTCCATTTGAAATCTAGATTTGACATTGGACTCGTTACCTTGGGTATATCACTTGACATCTCGACCTCATCTTCCTTGTTTGTAAACTGGAAATAATAAAATTTCATGTTTTTAAAATTATTATTATTTTCTACTCTAACCAATAATAATAATTACTTCCACTTTTTGCTCTCTTATTATTGAGCTCTTACCAGCCACTGGGGCCAAGCACCTTCCATGGGTTTAATCTTCCCCACAATGTCATGAAGTAGGTTTATTATCCCCATTTTACAGATATAGAACTCAAGACCTTGCAATATTAAGTAATCTAGCCATGGTCACATAGCAAACAAGAGCAGATACAGGATGTTTGCTGAAGCTGAAACTATTGAACTTAGCAAGGATTTCAACTTTACAATTAGAAAAGAAAGCCCCCAAGAGGGAATTTATAAACTCCAACCCACACACTTCAGAAGTTTAGTATTTTTAAGATTCATTGTTCTTAATTAGCTTACCTAACACAACAGCATTGTGCCTAGGTGAGAACTACATTACATTTGATTGTTTCTAGATCTTTTTTAAAAAAAGGTTTTCTTGCTTTTGGCCACAAGATGGCGCCCAAGGCCAACAAGCTCTAACAAGCTGCCCCTGTTTGACCTTAAGTCACTTCCCAGCACAACTTTGCCAGATATTCTGGCACTTTCACAACAGGCCTCACACGTTGCTGACACCAGAGGGTCCAAGCTGGAAGAACCGATCAACATCCATGGGGTTCCGGACATCTGGACACCTAGGCCAACACTGGGACTATATTTGGAATTTTTTTCCCATAAATTTGTTAACATTTTCCCAAACCAAATAAATTTACCTTGGAAACTCCCGTCATTTCCAGAAATGACACGCCTGTCTACCTCTGGCCAAGATCTATTATTACAGGTGTTACCATTTAATGCAATGAAATAGGTATTTATTGTAACAAACTTTGGAGTTTATTATTACATTAAAAGTCCCACTATACTACTCAAGCATGGCTCACGTCGCAGCACTATGGGCAAAACCTGGGGACTTACTCGAGATGCCGGATTTCAGGATCTCCTCCGGACCCACTGGGTCAGGATCTGCATTTGAATAAGATTCCCCAGTGACTTGTGGGATCCAATTTCAGGTTGAGAAGCGCACGAGAGCCCATTTGTGGTCTTCCTATAAATTTTCTTTAAAAAGTGCAGGCAGATGCAGCTGTAAGGTTCTGAGCACAGCGGGTTTTCAGCCCCTGCTGGCATGTGTGCTGGGGTTCTTGTGCTGGGGTTTAATCTGCACCAGGGGCTCTTGTGCTGGGGTTTAATCGGCACATTACACAGTGACCTTGATGATTGATTTATTGACAGTTAGATTCTGTCCTCTCTCTCTCTCCTTTCTCCTTCCCACCTTCCATTCCACTCTCTCTATGGTATCTATATCAAGGATCCATATATAATATTTGTTTAACCAGAACACAACAGGTTACCTTACAAAGGTGTCCCTGAAAAAGCATTTTTTCAATTTTCAGCTCCTTGGAATATTGGTGTCACATCCATTAGCCCTGGTAATCAAGAGCTGGTTATATTCTGAATCCTGGGATAAACATACACCCACTTACAAACTCACACTGCGAAAAGGATGAAAAAAACTGATTACGCATCTGTTTCTTCCCTACCACGTTCACATCAATCCAATACCACTTGCATATTTCTTTAAATGCTTTGGGATCTTGCTTTAAAAATAGCAACCAAATATTCCTGATGGTCTTTGCTTTAATTCTCATCTGGTCCTTCCCAAACCTTTTCTGTCTGATGCCCAGCATCTGAGGAATAAGGTGAATCCTCCTGGAAAGCTCTGGCCTGGACCAACCTTCTCGCTGCATCGTTCCAGGGGCAGTGACCTCCTTAGTTTCATATGCCACCAACAGAGTGAAGTGTTACCTAAAAGAAGAAGAGTTATCGAAGGGTAAAAAAGGGTCTAGAGGAGCACAGGTGAAGAGGCCTAGATAGATGGGGAGAGAGAAGATGGGAGGAGGAGTTGGGAGGTAGGAGGAAGGAAGAGTGAAGAAAAAGTGCCAGTGATACAAGGTAATAATTACAATTAATGATAAGTATAGCATTCCCCATCTCCTGCAGAATTAAAACCAGGGCCCAGGCTTCCCTGGTGGTGCAGTGGTTGAGAGTCCGCCTGCCGATGCAGGGGACACGGGTTCTTGCCCCGGTCCGGGAAGATCCCACATGCCACGGAGCGGCTGGGCCTGTGAGCCATGGCCGCTGAGCCTGCGGGTCCGGAGCCTGTGCTCCGCAACGGGAGAGGCCGCAGCAGTGAGAGGCCCGCGTACCGCAAAAAAAAAAAAAAAAAAAAACCCAAGGCCCATAACCTGTCCTCTTCACATTTCCTCAAACTCCGCCCGAGAATTCCCACAGTGCTATGGCCATGCCCACCTCACCTCCGTCAGGGAGCACAGCCCGCAGGTTCTTGCTTCAGGGATTTTGCATTGATCTCATCTGCATTGAAACAGGCTTCCTCCAGGTATTTACCTGGCTCACTTCCTCCCTCTGGAAGTTTTCTGCTCCACGTCTCTCCTCAGGCCCACCCTACATAAAACTTTACAAACACACCTCTCCCACCCACTCTTAATCCTGTTTTATTTTCCTTTTCAGCCTTTATCACCTCCTGACATCTTTCATATCTGTTTCTTTCTCTGACTTGCTGTACCAGAATTTGAGATGCAAGACAGCAGGGACTTGGTTTTGCTGGCGATGGGACCTCCAGCACCGAGGACAGTGGCTGGTCACAGTCAGGGGAAGTAAATCTCTGTGCAGGTGAGCCTGTTAACGCAAGTTCTTGTGCCTAACGCGCAGTGAGGCCAAACTAACGGAAACATCAGAGTTTGGAGCAGAGAAAGGTTTATTGCAAGGCCATGCAAGGAGACGGGTGGCTCATGCCCTAAAAGCCCCGAACTCCCCGAAGGTTTCCTTAAAGCACTTTCAAAAGCCAGGTGAGGGAGGGGTTTGCAGGGTATGTGATCAGCTTGTGCACAGTTCTCTGATTGGCTGATGGTGAGGTAGCAGGGTGGTGTCACAAGGGTTAACATTATCAGTCCTTAGGCTCCAGGAGGCCTGGGGCCATGTGCTCATGGTCATCAAGTTCTTAACATCTTCCATTTGTCCGGGAGGGGGGAGTTTCACATCTGCACAACAACTCAGGAAATGTGCATCAAATGCTATTATCTAGGTACTTCAGAGGAGCTAAAGCGTAGGATATGGGGGAAGACTCCATAGGGTCCTGCTCGATTAGTATTGCTTGCTGGGCACTCTTCTAAGTGCTCTATAGCAACCTGTTTCATCGTCACAACAGCCCTGTCGGGTAGGTTTTGTACTGAAGAGAAATCCGAGGCACAGAAAGGTGAGGTAACCTGCCCAAGGTTTCTTTGTTTAGGTTCTTCTCTGACTTTGCCTCGACCAGTCCTTCTCTGGTGAAGGACAAGTGTGGGCAAAGTACTGCTCCCCGGCCAAATTCAGCCCACTGTCTGTTTGTGTAAAGAAGTTTTAGGATGGCAGCAATGCCTGCTTTTGACACATTGTCTGTGGCTGTTTTTGCACTAAAATGGTAGCGTTGACTGGTGTGACAGGGGCCATGTGGCCCGCAACATATTTACTATCTGACTCCACAGAAAAAGTTTGCTGACCCATGTTCTTGAGGGTAACCTATCAGGAAAACAAAGCCAAACTCCTGGTCATCTAGTTGAATGTGGTGGTTCAATAACTGTGTTTGATCATGTCTTTTTAGGCATTCAAATGAATTGAGGGAAAAGAATTCCAATCTTGGCTTGAATAAATATGTGTTCTCATCTCTGTTCTGTTCCTAACGAGCTGTGTGATCTAAGGTCAATCATTTCATGTTCCTGGATCTGTTTTCTCACAGGTAACAACTATAATAATGATAATAGTAACAATAGCTCTTGCTAAATGCCAGGCTCTGTTCTTGGCATTTCACTATAAAATAATGCTGTTTGATATTCTGAGTTAATCATTGGGCTTTTCGTAAATATTCTGACTCTGTCCTTGCAGGCACATGGTAGAAGTGTGCTTCCACACCAACTGGGAAGTAAGTGTGGCCATGAACTTGCTTTGGTGAATGAAATGTTAGAGGAGGTGGCACATTGCAACTTCTGATCAAACTTTAATAGCCTGTGCACACATTTCTTAATTCTCTTTCCCCGTTTTTCCCTCTACCATGGCAACCAAAAATGTTTCAAGAAGTGGGTCTCAGAGTGCAGATAAGGCAGGGCAGAACCCCTGGTTGTCCCTCATGGAGCATAAGCATTCAATACACCTGGTTTGTTTTGTTTTTTTAAGCCACTGAGATTTGGAGCTGTTTGTTACTGAAGCACCAGCTAGCCTACCCTGACTAATGACACAGCCCATTACGATTCTCTTCAGGTCAAATTCTAGAGTCTTAAAAATAAAACTCCATCCTTCAATCACACTCCTGGGCATATATCCGGAGAAAAACATGGTCTGAAAGGATACATGCACCCCAATGTTCACTGCAGCAGTGTTTACAATAGCCAGGACATGGAAGCAACCTAAATGTCCATCGACAGAGGAATGGATAAAGAAGATGTGGTACCTATATACAATGGAATATTACTCAGCCATTTAAAACAATGAAATAATGCCATTTGCAGCAACGTGGATGGACCTAGAGATTGTCGTACTGAGTGAAGTAAGTCAGACAGAGAAAGAGAAGTATCATGATATCACTTACATGTGGAATCTAAAAAGAAATGATACAAATGAACTTATTTACAAAACAGAAACAGACTCACAAACTTAGAGAATGAACTCATGGTTACCAGCAGGGAAGGGTGGAGGGAAGGGATAGTTAGGGAGTTTGGGATTGACATGTACACACTGTTGTATTTAAAACAGATAACCAACAAGGACCTACTGTGTAGCACAGGGAACTCTGCTCAGTGTTATGTGGCAGCCTGGATGGGAGGGGAGTTTGAAGGACAATGAATACATGAATATGTATGGCTGAGTGGCTTTGCTGTGCACCTGAAACTACCACGACATTGTTAACTGGCTATACTCCAATATAAAATAAAAAGGTTTAAAAAAATTAAAAAATAGGGCTTCCCTGGTGGCGCAGTGGTTGAGAGTCCGCCTGCCGATGCAGGGGACACGGGTTCGTGCCCCGGTCCGGGAGGATCCCACGTGCCGCGGAGCGGCTGGGCCCGTGAGCCATGGCCACTGAGCCTGCGCGTCCGGAGCCTGTGCTCCACAACGGGAGA
This sequence comes from Delphinus delphis, assembly GCF_949987515.2. NCBI lineage: Eukaryota > Metazoa > Chordata > Mammalia > Artiodactyla > Delphinidae > Delphinus > Delphinus delphis. The sequence goes on along the minus strand of NC_082685.1, from coordinate 141,706,009 downwards.
GGCCACAACAGTGAGAGGCCCGCGTACCGCAAAAAAAAAAAAAAAAAATTAAAAAATAAAACTCCTTCCTTCTCAGGGGTGGGATCTTCATTGTTTTTGTCATGGGAAGATGACTTCTCCCTGTGCTGTGGAAGAGGAGTGATAGAGGGTACAGGGGAGATGGACAAGGAACAGGAGGGGAACAAGGTTCTCTCTGAATGGAGAGGACAGCAATCCAGATTGCCCTGTTGTTATTTCAGTTATACTAGTTTTAGGCGATCTTATCCCCACATATCTGCTCTTGTGGCCACTTAAAAATTCTATCACTGCTCATTCCTTGGGTCAGATAGTAAAAGTTCTTATTAGAATATGTGTGCATGCAAATGCATGAGGGTGTATTGTTTTAGGAAGGGTAGAGAGTTAAGTTATTAGCAATCACAATAAAAACCAATGCATCAAGTTTTATTCCCTGGAAGGTAAATGAATGTGGCCTAAGAGAGATATATTTTGAAAAGGAATGCGGGGAAAGGTTCGTACATGGACATTTCCTGCAAATAGAGAACACGAAGTGGCCAGGGTTCAAGGTTCCTGGGGTTGAGGGAGAACTGAAAGAGAAAAAAGGAGGATGAGGGGGGAACAACACAAAATTGTAAGTGTCAGTCAGACCCAGGATTGGTATGAGTTTTAAGATTAAGGTTGTAAAAGAGAGAGGTGGAGCATTTTGTTATTTTTGTCAATTCAGTCTGAAAAGGATTCAACTTGGCACCAATAAAGGTGAGGGGTGGGCAACAGATATTATTTGAATTGTAAGCATGATGTGTTGTCCCCATAAGCCATTTATTTTTTTCCCTTCCCACTTTTCATGAGAATACCTTCGGGTTGCATTCTTCAGTTTACAGTGCAGGACATCTGATGGGCACAAGAATCCTGTGGCTCATAGGGTAAACTTTCACCACATTTGGGCATTGGGTGGAGTTATTTTATCAATACAAGTTGGAGGGGTTTCGCACTCTTCTAGAATGGGCAACTAATGTCTGTTTTAAGATGAGCCACGGGCCATCTAAGGTGTAGGTGGCCTTTTGTGTGACCAGCAAAGACAAAGCAAATGTCAGCCACATTAGAGGGCCAGGTGTCTGAGCAGCGGACGAGCCACGTGCCTGTGCGAGCTGCTGCCCTGACCCCTCCCCGATAGCAGCAAATGTGCCCTGAGCACCGACCTGGGCCAGCCGACAATCCTCCTCTGAGAATGTTGGCTGCCAGGCCCCATGGTGCACAGCTCCCAAGGGACCATCCACTTCTGTTAAGGGCTGCATTGGTGCTCTTCAGACAGAACGCAGCCTGAGTGTGCTCCTGGGAGTTGTACAAAGTAGTGACCTTTGTCCCTAACCTCTTATGAGCATCTCACCTCCCAGATGCCATAGATATGGACAAGCTTTTACAAGCCATGGGCCAAGTTTCCTAGGCCAACTCTTCTGGGGTCAAGGCAGGAGAGAGTGGGGTCCCTCAAGAAGCTGAGTGGGTGGGAAAAGATGGAGTGTGACCTTGCACTCATGTTGTATATAGGAGACAAAGGAGGCTCTAGGGCTAGAATGGGATAAGAGGCTTTGGAAAATGCAGGAACCCCCTCCTTCTTGAGCAAAGACAGAGGCAGGGACCCTCCTGGGAAAAGTCTCAGGAGTCAGGAACTGTATTTTGAGGTATCCAAATGAGTGGTACATGTGGTTAACATATTTCAGGAGTTTAGAGGAATGAGAAGGCTTTGTGGGCTAAATCATGTCATTCCTTCGAATATCCTCTAAATTTTTTTTTTTTTTTTTACCTTTAGTATGTATTGCTTTTATAATCAGAGATGGCAATAGCTACTCCCTTTTGACAAAATTAACTCGTGTGCTGAAAAAAGAGGTGGCAACGTAATATACACCATTAATTCTTTATTAATTATTTACAATTGTTTTATAATGACAATAATTATACATGCATATAATTATACATAATTATAATTTAAAAATAATTATTAAATTAATAATTAAAATAGTTAATTTATATGAATTATTGAGAATGCCAAGAACGAATGAGCATTAGCTATGGCCTGGGATGTAGTCATCTTTTTCCAGATGTGTACTGAAGGGTAGAAGGTATTTCTGGCATCTGGGCCATCAGGACACGTGAGCTTCTTGCTTCCAAAAGTTTGTCATATCATGTGAACGTCTGTGCTTGGTATATCCAACCCCTTAGTAATTATTAACTGAACTGAAAAGCACAGTTTTGCTATCCAGTAAGCCTCTGGTTTGAGGCAAGTTTTTTGTTATGGAAATTTGTTTCCCTGACCCACCAGTATTACTCTGGTGTGTTCTGGTTTGAGATTCAGAGACCTAAATGCTACCCAGGTTTCTATAGAAAGCTGACAATCTTTGCAACATCTAGTATATGCGTTTGGAAATGTGAGCTTTCAAATTAATAAGATTTTGCCTTAGTTGTTGGAACTCATAATGCATCCCATAGCAAAGAGAAGAAGCCCCATCATGTCTGAAGCTCTGGGAAAGCGGGATTTTTAGCCCACACTATTCTCTTGTGGGGCAGAATTTCTTTATATCATTATACACATGAAAAATGTGAAAAAGATCTGCATTTCATGTCATTTCTTCCTTGCATTTTCCCCACCCTCCTTTCTCCCCTGTTTCTGTAGTTCCGTAATTACAGACGCTTTGTAAAGTGCTTAGAGATACGGTTTATAGGGAAGATGTCATAGAAAATGAAGTTGCCATGCGTGTGGCTCTACTATCTCAATGTGAAGCATTTTGAGCACGAGGAGACTTTTCAACAGCAAATGAAAATGAAATGAACAAAATATTTTTGATTCATTCTAATAACACTGGCGAGTGATTTCCTGTAACACCATGAGGTCAGAAAACCTTGCTTAGTTTCCTCTGCAAGATGGATCAGAAATGTAAAAAGAAATATGAAGCCTGGAATGGTAGTAACTTCCAAATCTGGAGCTGAAAGGAAACTTGAATTCATTCGACCTTTTCATAGATGAGGAAATCAATACCTACATAAGTCAAAAGCTTTGCTGAAGATTGTGCAGGCAGTGGGAGAGTCAAGCTCAGGACCCTGGTCTCTTAGTTCCCAGCCGAGTATTTGTTTCGCTAGACTATATTGCCTTGCTCTACCTGCAGCCAGGGTTTGAGGTCATACAACCTCTCTCTTCCACTAGGATCTCTTCACTGTGCTTCACTGCAGAATCAGAATTTGGGGATCATCTTGACATAAACCTTAACAGATATAGGCTTCCAATCTTTGTATGTTGCATAAAGGGCATTGGAAAAAGAAATGCCACCCTGCTGGCTAAACCCACATGATGGGAAAAATGAGGAAGAATTATGAAAAAAATGAAGACATCGGGTTGTAAGAAGTACGGATATCAAAGCTTTGATTTATGCTCATGAACATTTCCAAGCAAATTTTTCATGTTTTCAGTTCTACCTCTTCACAGACTGAAATGTGCACCCGTTGGATTCCATTTCAAAGTTAAAATTCCAATTCAGTGAAGTTAAGATGAAGATCTGAGTTGACTCTTGTTTCAGTATGACCTAAGTCTCCTATCCATGCCAACTTTTTCATTTTTTTCTTTTTTATGCATTAATGATGGCTTCTTTCCTCCTTGAAGTTTAACTCCATAAAATATCCTCTATAACTGTTCTACTTGTCACAGTCTAAACAATTCTCCAATCAAATTGTCCTGCCTAGCACAATACCTCCTCTCAGAAAGCCAAAAAAATAGTTATGGAGCAAACAAAGTGCAGCTGTGTTGAAGTTGTTTAATAGCCCGCCAATGTACAGTCCACCAATTGCACGGTGGGAGATGGGGGGTGAGGTCAGAGGGTGGGGGAGGGGTAGAGAGACAAGCATAGACACCCAAAGAAAGAGCAACAATTTTGATTTCAGAAACAAATTAAAGAGCACTTTTTTTTTCCAAAAGATACTTGGGGTAAGAATGCAAATTGTGATCTAATAATATAGGCTCCAGCATCAGGACTTCCCAGGGAGAAATCTTATCTGGAAAAGTTAAGCAGGTGGATGGCTGTTTCCATGGAGATAGTTAGCTGCCTAGGGTGAAGCTCCCTGGGAGTCTTTGTGACATTCTGGGGTGTCCATTAGATGGGTGAGGGTGTCTTACCAGCCCTATAAGATCCCAAGGAGTCAATCCCATTGGCATGGCCAGACAGTCTTAACATCCTTGAAACTAGCTGCACATCATCAGAAAGTTAATTCTTTAGTGGTGGGGGGGGGGGGTGTGGGGGGTGGGGAGGGGGAAAGAAAGGAGTTTTGGTTGGGGGCAGGGGAATATGGAGCCGGCTGGTAAAAATGGCCTGAAGCTACAGAGAGTATTTTACAATAAGCCATTGATGATGAAGAATTTCAGAGCTGAGGCAGAGACGTTATTAGCCCATGGGTGGGTTGTGAGACAAAGCAGAATGGGATTATTTCAAGTGCCCCCAATACGAATAGTGTTCTGGCCTTTCATCTTCAGGCTTCTGTGGAAATGTACGCTTCCCGATTCACATGTGCAAATCAGCCAGACGTCAGAGAAAGAGATGTGTTCTCTCTCCTACTGAGTTCTGTGAAGCACTAGATGGAGGGGTGTTTTGAAATCAAACTGTAACCTTTCTTTTGGAAAGATTCACTTGCTGAAAATAACAAAAGTCTTCAAATATTGTTGAATAATGTTTCAAAATTGAATTCTTAGAGGTTTAGTCAGTCACTTATGTTCTATTTTAAGGAAACGTAAATCTTTATTTTTTTCTTCATTGCTAGAATATCTTTCCACTTTATTTTATGAGCTTTGTCCAGGTGACTCACAGATATTTGTGACACTTTTGCTGGTTTCATATTTCTGAGCCAGGCTCCATTTTATAGACCAGTTAGTTTTACCATCCGTCTCACTAATTCTCAAATATTGGAATGTGTCAGTACCCATTGAAAGCCTGTTTTCGTTTGTTTGTTTTTTGGTTTTTTTAATTGAAGTAGAGCTGATTTACAATATTGTGTAAGTTTCAGGTGTACAGCACAACAATTCTGTTATACATACATATATATATTCTTTTTCAGATTCTTTTTCCTTTTAGGTTATTACATAATATCGAGTATAGTTCCCTGTGCTAAACAGTAGGTCCTTGTTGGTTATCTATTTATATAGAGTAATGTGTATATGTTAATCCCAAACTCTTAATTTATCCCTTCCCACTCTCACTTTCCCCTTTGGTAACCATAAGTTTGTTTTCTATGTCTGTGAGTCTCTTCCTGTTTCATAAATAAGTTGATTTGTATCTTTTTTTCTTTTAAGATTCCACATATAAACAATATCGTATGATATTTGTCTTTCTCTGTTTAGCCAGACAGAGACTTACTTTACTTGGTATGATAGTCTCTAGGTCTATCCATGTTGCTACAGGTGACATGATTTCATTCTTTCTTATGGCTGAGTAATATTCCACTATATATATATATATATATATATATATATATATATATATATATATGCCACATCTTCTTTATCCATTCATCTGTCGATGGACATTTAGGTTGCTTCCATGTCCTGGCTATTGTAAATAGTGCTGCAGTGAACATTGGGGTGCATGTGTCTTTTCGCATTATGGTTTTCTCTGGATATATGTCCAGAAGCGGGATTGCAGGATCATATGGTAGCTCTATTTGTAGTTTTTTAAGGAACCTCCACACTGTTGTCCATAGTGGCTGCACCAATTTACATTCCCACCAGCAGTGTAGGAGGGTTCCTTTGAAAGCCTGTTAGATTGTGGCTTCTTGAGCCCTACTACCAGCGATTCTGATTCAGATGTGGGACCAAGGAACCTGCATTGTGACAAATGCTCTAGGTGATTCTGATTCTGATGCAGTTGGTCCACCAATGGCACTTTGAGAAACCCTGCCTTGCCTCCTCCCCTTCTAGTTGCTGTCCCCTTCTGCATGTCCTGCCCTCCCTCCATTTCCCACTGCCAGACAGAATTCTTTCAGGATTCATATCAAGGGGAAAGCCAGGGGCCCCAAACTTTCTCAAAGTCCATCACACATGTCATCAGCACCCAATTTCCCAATTATTCCAACTCCAATTCTTCCATACTTTGGAATCAGTCTCTAATTCCCCCTGCTCTAGAATGTCCTCTAGAAGCAGGCAAAGTGAGAGATTAGGAATAGCTTTTCTTTAGGCAAATCACAATTATCTCTTTAGTCTTTTGGTCCTTCAGCTACAAAATTAATCGGTTGGACAAGATCAATGGTTCTCAAAATTGTTTGGGAGGCAGAGTACCTATGAGCCTTTGTGGAAAGCTATAGAATACAGAACTATTCAGTTAATTCCAGGAACAATTTTACTAAAAGAAAACTTGGCCATGCAATATAAAATCACAACCATGACCACATGAGTAGCAGATTGTCTTTCCCAAAGATGGCCACACACAACTACATATCCCTTCCCATATGTTCTTTTTATAATGTGTCTGACACTCCTTTCACTGAGAAGTGAGCTCTTTGTTACCTCCCCTTGAATCTGGGCAGGAATTTGTGGCAGCTCTGGCCCACAGAATACAGTGGAAATGATATTTGTGAGCTCCAAGTCTAGGTCATAAAAAGAATATACTTCTATCTGGCACTCCCACCTCCCAGTGTACTTGTACCTGTCCCAGCCTCCATACTGTGAGGAAGCTCAACTATAACATGAGGCACTCACTCTGCCATTAAGGTAGTGGTGCCACCCAGGTGTAATGGCTGGATTAAGGGAAGGAGAATTTTTGCTCTGCCAGCATTAGGACAATCTCTTATTATCTATATCTGTGCTGCTGAGCTTAGGAGTTTTCCAATTATATGCATTTAGGGGTTTTCTATGGTAGGCTTGGTCATCACAATAAGGAGTTTTTATTTTATTCTAAGTGCAATGGGAAACTGTTGGTGGATTTCAAGAAAAGGCATGACATTATTTATGTTTTAAAAAGATAATTCTGACAGGTTCATGAAGAATGGGTTGTGTAGACAAACATGGAATCTGGGAGGCCTGTAGGAGGTTATTTTAGGAAAAAAAATATGGCGGCGTGGACAAAGGTGACAACAGTAGTGATAAAGATAAATAGATGGATTTGGGATGTGCTTTGGAAGGAGAGATGACAGGATGTCCCAGTGGATTTGTCCTGGGAAGTGGTGAGAAAATCCGGGATCTCTTAGCTTTTTGTCTTGATTACCCAGTTGGAAAATAGAGTCATTTACTGAGATGGTTAAGAAAGAGGGGGGAATACCTTTGTGTTAGGGAGATGTAGAAATCAATAGTCGTCTTTGGAGATCCTATGAGTTATCCACACAGATATATCAAGTCCAAAGAAGGATACAAGTGTGGAGTTGAGGAGAGAGGTCAAGGCTAGAAACGTAAATAGAGGCATCATCAGCACGTTGATGCTATTTAAAACCATGGGGCTGGCTGACATCAGGGAGAGAAGGGTAGCTGGGAAAATCAAGTGGGTAAAGGCAAAGCCCTGGATAATCCCTGTTTGGAGAATTGGTAGACAAGATGGCGCTGGCAAAGGAGGCTGAGAAGGAGATGCCATTGACAGGAAAACCAGGAGGAGTCAGCATGTTTGCACGTGCTTAGAGCATGCGGATGGGAATAGAGGGGAAGAAAAGGCAGAAGAAAAAGGAAATAACCACAGAAGCAAAGTCCTTGAAAAGGTGAGGGAGGAGAGATCCAAGCACAAAGGAGAGTTGGTCTCTCATAGGAACAGGGAAAGCTTTGTGGCTGACCAGAGTGCGGACACACTGTGCATGCGCAGAGGCTGCAGACTGGTAGATGTGATGTGGGAAGATGAGAGAGTTTGGCTTGAGTCACTCGCTCTAAACCCACTTGGTTTGTTTATTTGATAATCCTATGGGAAACCTGTTTGTAAAAGTCAGCTGTTCTGGGAGAGTCGGAAGTTCCATTTGGCATTGCTCAAGGCGTTTGTATTGCAGATGAGCTCAAAGCTAAGACGAACACTGAGCAAATGGTGAGGTAGATAATGCTTATCTTTAGAAACCCTCCCTCCCCCAACTCCTTCACCTCCTCACCCCTTTGTTCAGCGCTCTCAAAGGACGTTGATAACTCAGGTCAAAAAGAAAGCATCAGGACTTCCCTGGCGATCCAGTGGTTGAGACTCCGAGCTTCCACTGCGGGGGGCATGGGTTTGATCCCTGGTCGGGGAACTAAGATCCTGAATGCCAAGGTGTGGTCAAAAAAAAAAAAAAGCATCAGACAATCTTCTCTACACCAAGCTATAAGGGCTTAAGTGACACCCTTCCCAGGACTGTTTGACTTTATAAAGAGAGTTCTGGGAAAAGGGAAGACAGTTCCCAACCCAAATTCCCATGGGGAAGATTTGGGGGGAGTGGCTTTTCTCCCTCGAATCCCAGTGGGGACAACAATCATAAACAATTACAGGACTAAGAGAAAAACATCAACCAAACCACTGTTTACAAATCTGATGACTGCTCACAGATGTTTTCTATTTCATCGTTCAAGGTATTTAACTGTGACATACTGTGAACCATCATGATGGGGGGAGACAATAAGGGAAGGAGGAAGGAAGAGGGAGGGAGAAGAGAGGAAGGAAAGAAAGTATATTGTTTGGCATAGTTTGTGGCTCTGTTATAATGCCTCTCTGACAATCTATTTGTATATTTAGCAGCAATTCTAGTTGGAGTATCCAAGCATTGGGCTTATAAGGTGATCTAGAGCAAAATGGACTTTTTATGAAAGTTGGTTTGATGACTACCATCAGTCACCACACTAATCTTTAATAATAAAATATAAAATTTCCGTTAAAGCATTTGTATGTCATATCAGATACAAAGGAAAGAAACAGAGCTTGGCTTTTGCATAATGAGGAGAAAAGCAGAATAATTCTAACAACAACAGTAATGATAATGGCAGTAGTAGCAGCTATGATATTGGGCATCTACTGTGTGCCCAGCACAGTGTTAAGTAATTGATATTACCCCATTTAATTATTCTTGTTTCATCTTGTTGATATTTTAAAAGCCCATACTTTCATAAAATAAGTAGCTGTAACGTTTGCAGACTTGGAAAGGTCAGGAATAAGGTGGCTCTCGAGACCTACAAAGGTAAAGGGAGGGACAGTGATCTTTAACAGTAGCATTTTGTCAAATTCAAAGAACACGTGTTCTCTGTGTTGATTTCTGCCTCAACTGTCCCTTCTCCACTCAAGTCAGAGGAAACGACACTTAGCATCTGCGTTCGCCTTTCCGCCTCAGGTCTAGATATTTCCCAGACTCTCCACGGATGGTGAATGTTGTGGAATGAAAATAGCTTAAGGTCAACCTATCCTACTGCAGAAAGTTATCACTCAGCATAAAGCCACGCCTGGCCCCCTCACCATTAGCCAACAGGTGACACTGAGGTTTATGCTATTTTGCATGGGGTGGCTCTCTGGTGGACAGAAGTCGGCAGCAGGTGTCACACCAAGCCTGCATTTGCATCTCATCTCTGCTATTTATTAGCTGTGTTACCTTGGGCAATTTCCTTAGCCTCTCTGATGCTCAATTTCCTCATTAGTAACGTAAGGAAATCCTGCTTTCTTGTTAGGATCAAATCAGAGAGTGTATATAGCATACAGAATTTGTAAATGGAAAAGGAACACTGAAGGAAGTGGGGCAACAAAGAAAAGGAAGGAAGGCGGGGAGAGAGAGAAGAAGAAGAAGGAGAAGGAGAAGAGGAAGAAGGAGGAGGAGGAGGAAGAGAGAGAAAGAAAGTGCTTTGAAGACTGTAAATTGTTTTGCACATATAGGAAATATTTGTTTACTGGCTAAAATGCTGAATCAATTTCAACGAAAAGAATCATAATGAATAGCTAATAGTTTTCTCTTTCTCTCCTTCATCCGCAATAGTTTCCAATATCTGCCCCACCAAAACGTTTGTAACGAGGTAAAATCATGGGTTACAACATCACCGTCTTGGGGCAATGCTAATGAGGGGAAAAAGAAAACAGTATGGAGGTTTGGGATAATTCAAAAGCTGAACAATCAGCCCCTGAATAATTGAGAGCTGCCGGCTTCTGCAGCACTGCTTCATGCTAGGAAGAGAGCTGGACACACAGCGAGGCATTGTGTACCCACACCCCCCTCGCCTGGCCCCAAACACAGGGATGAGGATTTGACCTTGACGCAAACTCCACCAAGTCCAGCACAGTCTGATCTGCCTTTGGTGCAGCAAGCTCTGTGTGTGTTCATTGTGTCTACATCACACATGTTTAAAATACAAGTCTGCCGTGGTTTCTAATGACTGCAGGGAAAATCAGGCTACCTGTCTGCATACATCACTTACCTGAAGCAGAATTAAGAAAATATTTCCACTTGATTTCCTGAAAAAGTGTCAATGGAATGATTTTTAGGCCATGAATTTAGTAACAGGCAATAGTATAATTATTAAGTGAAATCTATAATATGTATTACATATATATCATGAATCTAATTATAAATTAAATATATATAATACATCTAATTATAAATTAATATAGATTTAGAAAATAAATGAATATATAATTAAGTGAAATCTATTTAGATTTTACTGGAGTTGGTTTTGCTATCTTGACTTCTGCATAAAAATGGGTATTTAAACTCCCACAAGAATCAATAAAATATAAAATCCCTCCAATTCTTGTATTCTTCTGGACACTACTGCAATGGAATAAATAATCCTATCAGTCAATGCTTGTGCTATGAAGGCTGTGATTTCTTTTACTCTGCAGCAGAAACCACGTGTCAGCGGGCTCATTAGTACAGGGCAGATGCCAGTACCGTTTCAGAAGCGTGTGGGCACGGAGAAATTATGCTTTCTGAGAATAAATGGGGTCAGCAGCCACTGCTACATTTCCAAATCTTTGACCTTTCTCCTTAGTCTGGGAATGGAATGAGATGTTTTTCCCAGAGGTCATTCTGTCACCTCCTTCATCCCACAGGAGGTGAGAACTCAGCCCTGGGCTGGAGGTGAAGCTGGGAGCAGGCACTGGCGTGGTCCCAGATACCGGCGTGAGGCTGGACTCTTGATTTCCAGGAAGCCCAGCTCACGTTGTGTAGGGCTCCATCACTGCCTTACTCCCCGGTAATTCTCTTCTCTGCTGATTTGTCAGGTTACGGGAGAGGCAACAACTTTGGAAACAATAAAAACAAACACTTGGATTGATGTGCCACGGACTGCCTTCTGTCATGTGTAGGAACAGGGATAACTGCTGGGGGCCAAGAAGGGATCGGATATGGGGTCTATTTGAAATGGAGCAAGTGTGTTTGCTGTGGAAAGAAGTCCCCGTGGTTCTGGTGCTGGCTAAATGGGGGCTGAAATCCTAAAGCCCGGGGCAGACACCCCTGCTTAAGGACTTGACCCTGCTCCATCCACAAATATTTCTGTGATCAGAATCATGCTCTGTCCATGAATTAGCCTATAGAGAATTTCTAAACATTCAGACTATAAAAGAGTCAATGACCAAAACACACACGTTCTTTCATTGTGAGAATGAGAAGGGAGGCCTTCAGATTTAGTCTTCAAAACAGCTCAGTGCCAGTTCACTCTGTTGTGACCCTCATGTGTTATTTCTTTGAAACCATCGGGTCTTGCCAAATGCAGGGCAGGACAGCAGCATCAGAGGGAGACCTTGGCAGCACGAGGGGGACCAAGGACAATCTTGAATAAGTATCGATCAAAAGGCTGGACCTTCATCCTAGGGCTCAGATTCTTCAAAAATGGCTCCTTGGTATCTAAATTACCAAATTTGGATAAATTCTTTTTAAAAAACAGTTCATTCATATGAAATCATTTTCCTTAACATCAAAGTATCTAGAAAAGAGGCTTGTTGTTTATAGAAGTATGTTTCCTCCCCTGAACTGCACAGTAAGCACCACTTTAGGACTTTCTTCCACTGTCTTGCTTGAATCATGAAGTCGCTTGTGGCAGAGACTATGTGATCTCTCACCAAACCATTTCCATTTTCTTCCCAGGCACGCGGCTGGGGTGCGTGTCCCAGCCTCCCCTGCAGTCAGGTGAAACCATGAGACTGAGTTCCACGCAACGTGGGCAAAAGTGATGTTTGCTTCCACTGCCACCCCCAAGCCTGGTCCGTAAAACCTCCTTTGCAATCTTCCGGGCTCCCTCTTTTACTGATCACTGGCTGGAAGCAGAGGAGCCAGGAGAAGATGGGGGGTTTAACCTGGGGTCCTCAGACTCCCAAAGAGGTCTGTGGACAGAATTCAGGAGACATGAGAAGTTGAAAGGGGAATTAATATGCTTCTTTATTTTCTCCAGCTAACAGACATTTAATAGTTTCTTCAATTATGAATGAAAGCAACAAACCACAGTAAAATTAATAGCATCTGTAACTTTGTCACTAATAGAAATGACAGATATTTTCATATCACATTACAGTGGTTGATGAGATCCCAAAATGCTGTGTGATCATCACCACTGTGACGTTATGGTAGTTCTTATTATAACAAGTGCCTATATCACCATTTCTTTAATATTTTGATAACAGTATTTCAGTATTTTTGATGTTGCTATCTGAAGTCATTCACTGTATGCATTTAAAAATAATATTTAAAAATTATTATTCTGGGGTTGGTCCTTAAGCTTCACCAGACTGCCAAGTGGGTGGGTCCATGACACAAAAAAATTTGAGTTCCTGCCTTGCGGGTGGTGGGCCCATGAGATAGAAGGATCCTGGAGTCCTGAATGACTGCTTGGAGCAGACCCCTCCCCTTCTTCTACTCCCTCGCTCATTCTCCCATCAATTCACATTAACCTGTGATGTGAGAGGGAAATAAACAATTGTTTCAACAGTTAGTCTACTACCGATTTGCTTCCACAGGAAGGTAAGTAGGGAGGAAGTTAACATTCGTGCTGATGTTAACATTCTGACACTCAGGTTGGCAAGTCTCACTGGCAGGCATCCCGCTGCTGGACTTTCTCCTTTGTGATGCTCAGCAAGGGCTCCTTGGGATTCAGCAGAATGAGAGCACCTCGTTCCCCAACATTCTCAGACTGCGTTCTCCCTCGGCTGTATCCAAGTTCAGCTTGGGAAGGGACATAAGGCAGCTGGTGTGGTTGCTCATAAAAGTGGCATGAAGTAGCAACTGCCTGTGTACACCACAGTTGTGTAAAAACGCCCAGCTGACCAGCTCTTTAACCAGGAGACTTAAAGCAGTGAGCCATGGAGAACTCCATAGCACTCTGTCTTTTTCCTTTCAAAATTAATATTTCTTTCACTGGGGAAGCCATTACTTCTAAAAATATATATACATTTATTTATTATTTTTCTTTATAAATTTATTTATTTTATTTATTTTCGGCTGCATTGGGTCTTCGGGCAAGCAGGGGCTACTCTTCTTTGAGGTGCCTGCGGGCTTCTCATTGATGTGGCCTCTCTTGTTGCAGAGCACTGGCTCTAGAGAACAGGCTCAGTAGTTGTGGCATGTGCGCTTAGTTGCTCCGCAGCATGTGGGATCTTCCCGGACCAGGGCTTGAACCCGTGTCCCCTGCATTGGCTGGCGGATTCTTAACCACTGCGCCACAAGGGAAGCCATATATTTATTTTTTAAGTTGGTTTTAAAGCAAAAAAATTCTGATGTGTTCATCAAATTTGGTAATTAAATGAGTGAAGAGATTGTGATTACCAGTGGCCAAGCATACGCTTCTTGTTATAAGTTTAGCTGAAAATCACTTTTTCTTTCCCTTTCTTTTCCTGATTTAACAGAATATTTTCCCACAGTTCTATTTTAATGGGCTCCTAATGATGTTCTATGTATTTGCTTGTACGTTATTGGAGAGCAGTGGGTTTATAAGCTTAATGAAGTTGATGATTATAGAAGTTCAAACCAAAATCACACCTGTAACATATGCAGTTCTTTTTTAACCTCAATATACTTGTCAGTAGCTAATGCATCAATATTGTTTGACTTTTAGCCTTTTACATAGGCATATGGGCAAACAAAATACTGTAACTACATTCCTAGGTTCCCAACAGTTAAGCTTCAAGGAAGCATATGACACACTTAAAATTAGTTTTATAATTTAATTTATTGTTTGAATAGATAATGTAATGCAGACAATATCCAAACAACGTAAAAGATCATCTAGTGAAAAAGCAAGTCCTTCTCTTTCCCTTGCCTTCTAGAAACCCAATTTCTCTGAAAACTACCACTATTACCCATTTCTTATATATCTTTTCAAAGGTATTCTATGTCTATTTAAATAAACATGTATATATTTAATATGATATTATACTTAAATGCTTTTTTGGAACCTTTCTTTTTCAACCTAACAATATCATCCAGAAGATCTTTCCATATCAACATATAAAGGACTTTTTCCCTTTCTGTATAGTATTCCATCCATTTTAGGGATGTACCATGTTCTGTTTAACCAGTGCCTATTAATGGACATTTATGTGGTTTCCAATCTTTTGCTCTTATAATATTGCAATGGATGTATTTGCCCAGGAATGTCACTTTGCACATATGAGAGTGCCTGTCTGTTAACCAAATACCAAGGAGCAGAAGATATGAGCATTTTTATTCTGAGAGATACATAAAAGACTATGATCATACAATCATGTCTTTATAATGACCAATGTTGGACTCTTCCACTTGGGAGGAATTCTCATGATGCAAGGAGCCAGCAATTCGCTTGGCCTCTCTGGACCTTGCTGAAGGGCTAAGTAGGTACAAGAGCCTAGACCTAACGATGGTCAACCAGAAATGAATTTGCAGGACGCAGAGACATCTGGGAGCTTGGGGTGGGGCAGCTAAGACAGGGGTGAGCGGAATGGGCTAATGACATATAGAATTAAGACCACCTGGCTGAAGATGCCAGGAAATGCACAGGTTAGGGAAGGGCAGCTACCTGGAAAAGATCATTGTGCAGTTGTAGTGAAGGGGAGAGACAGAGAGAGACAGAGACAGAGACTGAACACGGAGCCTGGAGTTACAAGACCCAGCTTTGAACTCCAGCTCCACCACTTACGAGAGCTGTGTGAATCTGGGACCAATTATCAAGGCAAGGTTGTTGTGGGTGATACAGAAAGGGTGCATGTGAAAATGCTTGGTTAACAGTTTGAACTTTTTTTCTATTTACTTCATTATTTATTATTTTTTTATTGAAGTAGAGTGGATTTACAATGTTGCATTAGTTTCAGGTGTACAGCACAGTGACTCAGTTATATATATATATATATATATGTATATATGTATTCTTTTTCAGATTCTTTTCCCTTATAGGTTATTATAAAATATTGAGCAGAGTTCCCTGTGCTATATAGTCAGTTATCTATTTGATATATAGTTGTGTGTATCTGTGAGTCCCAAACTCCTCATTTATCCCTCTCCCCCAACCCTGCACTTTCCCTTCTGGTAACCATAAGTTTGTTTTCTATGTTTGTGAGTCTCTCTGTTTTGTAAATAAGTTCATTTGTATCCTTTTTTTTAGATTCCACATATAAGCAATATCATATGATATTTGTCTTTCTCTGTCTGGCTTACTTCACTTAGTATGATCATCTCTAGGTCCATCCATGTTGCTGCAAATGGCATTATTTCTTTCTTTCTCATAGCTGAGTAATATTCCATTGCATTATATATATATATATATTTATACACACACACACCACATCTTCTTTATCCATTCATCTGTTGATGGACCTTTAGGTTGCTTCCGTGTCTTGGCTATCGTAAATAGTGCTGCTATGAACATTGGGGTGAACTTAACAAAGGTTAGTGGAATCTGAATGAATTTACGTTTCAACATGTCTAGGCACAAAGGACTACTAACTTCAGAAAGTTCATCGGGACATCAACTCCATAAGAACTGGAGCTGTGTCTGGCTTGTTCGCTGCTGTGTCTGCTGAGCCCAGAATTGTGGCCGGTGCTGAACAGGTGCCCGATGAACATTCACTGAAGGAGGGAAGTTCAGGCCATCTCTACTCCACTGAGAAAGGAAATGAACCAAAGAGAGAAGGAAATTAACCAGAGAGCCTGGTTAAGGCTGGAGATAGAGTTTTGAGAGTTACACACTCATAATTATTAGTCCTAATCATTCTTTATAAGGAAAACCTAGCAATGCAGATATTTTATGAAAATTTGTCGATTGCATAAATGAATGGATGAATGAATGAATGAACTTCAGAAAGTATTTCACGAAGTCGATGAGTTCCCCCAACCCGAGAGGAAGAAAAAGATTATTTTTATTTGAAATATTTATGTTACAGTGACTTGAACAGTTGACAAAGTTATTCTATATTTTACTTTTTTGTATGTTTAACTATTTTTTGACCTATGTTTTGCTTGGGATAAATTAACACATATGTTGTTGGCCACATATTTCTAAAGTCTGTTTTACGTCTTAATGTAGTTTATGTCTCCATATGGAAATACACAGATAAGGAGGAAATTCCTCAAACTTTCTCAATGATTAGGGTTTTTGAAATTAAATGAGGAAATTGAGGTAAATGATCTCAAATGCCCCCCTTTGGCCTAAAATTATAGAATTTTGAGAATAAAAGCACAAGGGGAGAGCAGAGGTTAAAAAAAAAAAAAGCCCGGGATTCCTGTGGGACAGGAATCACATTATACTTGGAGGATGATAATAAACACCTCACATTTATAGGGTGTTGACTAAGGGCCAGGCCTACATGGCTTGTTTCACTTGATCCTTCCAACCCCTATAAAACGGGTGTGGGAAATTTTGCGTGGTGTCCAGCAACTGGAAAGGAGGAGATCATTCTAAGCACAGACCACGATTTGAAGCAGCAAAGTTGCCAAAAATAACACGCTTTGTAAAAGTAATTGCTGCCCCAAGTCAAAGAACTGTTCCCCCCACCCTTCCCCCAGCTGAAAGGGCTATTAAATCTGGGGGTGGTCTCTCCAGCTACAAAGACACACAGAGATAATGTCACCTTTGACTCTGAGGGACAGGGTTCTGTGTGGTTACGGCTTCATGGAACAGGGCTTCTTTGCTTGCTGTATCCCCTTCTCTAGAATCAGTTCTTCCCTTAATTGGTGATACTTTCTCCTTTCTAGTTTCTACTTCTGTTGTGAACTGACCTAAGCCAATGTAGCAGCATAGCGTTCTCAGGTTCTTTTTATTTACAGTGGGTGTATATCAATGATCAGAAGTAGGTGAGGACTGCAGATCTCTGAGCCCGTCATCACACTACAGGTAATAAAAGCAAGGCTCAGACAAATTCTGCTCCCACACAATTAGTTATTATTTATAAAATGTATTTATTGACAAGCAGGCATCAAAGCATGTAACTTAGTGACTTCTAGTTCTTGCCCTTTTGTATGCTCCCATTACTTCCTGTTTGAATGGCACATTTGGGGCAAATGCCGCAACATCCTAGAGTTGCAGTTCAGTTAACCTTGTCGTTATCAGGCAACCAGAATCCTCCAAGCCAGCAGTGGACTTGGGACTATTCTGGAATTCAGCCTTAGGAACCATTTTATTGTGTGAAGAGATTTATATTCTTAAACCCTGTCCATTCAAGGACAGGCAGTGTTTCTGCTTATTCTAGCCTAGTAGCTGGCAAACTTGGTGCAAAGGCCAAATCTGGTCTGTGCCTATTTTGTAAATAAAGTTGTACTGGAACACAACCATGCCAATGCATTTAGTATTGTTTATGGCTGCTTTTGTGCTATAACGGCAGAGTTGAGTGATTGTGACAAAGATGGTTTGCCCGCAAAGCCAGAAATAATTTACCATCTGACCCGTTTCAGAAAAAAAAAAGTTTTCTGACCCCTGCATTAGCCAATCCACATATACTAAGCACGACTGTTTTCAGCAATGAAAACCCATTGCTAATATCCATTTTGCTAATTAGCAAAACCTCTGGTGTAGATCAGAGATAAATAGAGCTGAAGTGCTTACAGCAGCTGCTTCTGGAGTGTGGCCTTCTTATTAAATATTAGATGACACCCCCAAAGTATGCAAGTTCTACTAGGGTCATAGTAGACTCAGAGTATTTATTAAAACTAACACACGTTTATAGAACATCGTCAATTTTGAAATTTTAAAAGTAAGTTGCAGTCATCATAAGACTTTCTTTTATTGCTTCTCAAAGCTCATTTTTGTTAATGATTATGATTAAATTTTCAGGTACTCTCATATCAATATTAAGCCCAGAGTTTGAAAATTATGTTATCCAATTGGATCTCAATGCAATAGCTAAGATAGAGCAGTTTATTATCATCCCATTTTACAGAATGCAAAACCTAAGGTCCGAAAGTATATCTACTTTTCTCACAGTTGCAGAACTGATGAGTGAGGCTTGAACCTGAAGCTTTTCATTTTCCATATCTTATCGTCTCTTCTCTACACCATGATAATTTTCCAATAGCAACAATCAATTGATCTTTTTTTTTTCTTGGAGCAAACTGCAGATTCTAACTTCAGCCAATAGAAATATATTCTGTCTTCAGAAGAAAAAGAAAAACATTCTCAGAAACTTCTTGATTATTTTGCAAACAGACTTTGCCTCCTTTCTCCACATTGTTTATTCTTAAAGTTGTAGAGCCACCATTGGGTTGCAGGATTGGTTACTAGAGGTGGGGAGAAATTTCCCAGAGGAATCAAAGGAATGAGGGTAAATGCTTGAAAATGGATCTGTTTCAGCAACCACATAAAATGAGACCCTACAGAGTCAAAGAAGTCTTTGAAGGACCACCCGGACTTAGAAGTCTGTAACTGTAGCACAGCATAACAAGGCTCCAGGGCTAGTCATAGACTCAGACATGTTAGAAAAGGAAGAAGCTCATTATTAGGTCGACGAGTTCACTCCACCTCTCTGTACAATGCTGGGTTGTTCTCCCAGCTGTGTTGGGCTGCATGGGAAATTCATTTATTATTGATTAGCGGGGGGTTATGAGAACTGGTGTGGCATCTCCTCAGCCTTTTCTCAGCCACTCTTCCTCATGACTGTGACCTGCAATTCCCCATAATCTATTCCTTCCCACCCTATGGCATCATCTTGGTTGGATTTAAGCCCATAATTGGTGCTGGTGCCTTTTGCTTCTTCTACCTGCAGGTTCTGAGTTGGAGACGGGAGAGTCTTTCCTCCAAGACCGTCCCTTCATCTACATGGGCTCTAATAGGCCTCCATCATTACCATAACTGGTGGAGAAGAAAAAAGGGCAGGTATTATAGTCAGGAATAAGAATGTTAAGCTATGAGCCCAAGGAGGAAGCTAGAGGGCATCTTTCCAGACCCTAGTGTGATTGTCTGCAGGTGACTTGGATGACAAGTCATAACCATATGGATTCTAACAGCCATTGAGAACCCGCATTGAGACTTTTAAAAACAACTTTAAAGCAACAAGTCAGTAGTGTAAAGAGACAAAAATGAGTTCAGGTGTAAGTCTACCAGTAGATAGTAAAAAAGCAGTAATGTTAGGAGAAGTCCCTGTGTGTGTGTGTGTGTGTGTGTGTGTGTGTGTGTGTTGAGAAGACTCTAGTCTCTTAAAGATACTTCTCATTTCTGAACTTTTGAGGATCTTCTTTGTGATTCTTCTAGTTGACTTTTTGATGATGTGTGGAAATAGCAGTGCCAATGTTGGAGCAAGACAAGACTTTCAAAAGTTTGAGTTTGAGATTAAATATTTATGATCCAGCCTAAAAAGAAGAGTGGAGGGGGAGGACAATGAAATCTTGAATACTGATTTTGGGGGAGAAGACTGATTCCTCTTTTAAAGATAATTTACTTGCCACATAATACTAACTTCAGGACTATGTAGTGAATCATTCAGGATGGGTTAGGTTGTCCTGCAGAAACAAACAACCTCAAAATCTCAGTGGCTTAAAACAACCAAGGTCTATTTTTCATCCATGGAACGTACCCATTATGAGTGTTGGCTTCACTCTGGAACACAGGATTACAGGATGGCTGCTCTAAGGAACAGGTCTGATCATTGTGACAGAGAATAAGAGCTTTGGAAGGACTTGAATCAGCAATTAAATGCTCCAGCCCAGAGTAACGTTTGCTCACAACTCATTGGCCAGCAGTGGTCATGTGCTCCATTCAATCACAAGGGCCCAGGAAGTATAATCCTACCAAGTACCTGAAAGGCAGCTGAGAATATTTGTAAAATAGTACTAATGACTTCCACATGTCATTAAGATTGACAGGGCAAATTTTGACCTGTAGTATGTTCAAAATCACACACGTCAAATGCTTCTGGTAAGGCTGACTTTTAAAAAGCAGACACAGTATCTAGAGGATCTACCCGACGGTTCTCTGCACTTGGAGAGTAAACATGGGGATCTCCTGGAAAGTTTGCAAAACACTGATGCCTGGGTCCCACTCCAGGGATTCTAAGTTAACTAGTTTGAGGTGCAGCTTGAGCACCAGGATTTTTTAAAGCTCCCTGAAGTGATGCTAAGGTACACCCAGAGTAGAAAGTCAGTGATCTCTTCTAAGCATCAGGGCTTTACCGTGATTCTCAACTCCAATACTATCTGTCCATCTGTGTGGTCTTAAGTCAGTTAACCACTCTGGGTCTCTGTTTTATTATCTGTGGAATTAGGGGTGGAATACAATGACTTCTACAGATACTTCCAGCCTTAAAAATCTCTCCTAGACTACTGATACCTACTTATGAGGAGTTTCAGAGCTCAAGTTCATGTGTAGGTGCAGCCAAATTACTCTGTACGTTCATCTGGTTAAAGCTCCACTATCTTCGATAATGGAATAAAGGCAATAATTGGCAGGAGTCTTTACTAGGTAAGTAGCTGCGTTTTTCCAGCAAACCAGGAAGCCTGGCCAGACTTGGGGATAAAGTCATGTTATAAGAAAAGATATGGAGTTAACTTGATCTCTTGGTTATTTGTGGACTGAGGGTGAACTTCCTGCTCTAAGATGAAAAAATTGTATGACCTAAGGCTATTCAGATAAAAATAAATTTTAAGAAGCCACTTCCTTCAATTCTTCTTGCTGAAAATGAAAACGTTAAAGGTTTCACAATTTCTTCACCGTGTAATCCTATCTCAGTGCTGTCAGTGTCTTAATAGTGTATTGATTGGCTCGCACTCCTGCTATCTTTAGAGAAGCATTATAACTCTGTTGGGCCAAACATAAAAAACTACTTTTAAAGACCCTTTTAAGAGTTTTTTGATTTTTCAAAAGCTTCTTAGGGGTGTATTGAGCTTCCCTGGCAGCTGGAATTAACTCTACAATGCTCTTTCTCTATTTCTGACACAATGAATTCATCTGAAGCCGGCAGGTTATCAATGACTCACAGGCGGGAGAAGATAAGGGGGTCCTGGAGATAAATTAATGTGGTAATTAGTTACACGAACACCTGTATTTTTAGGCTCTAAGTGCTACCGTTGCATTGGAAACTCGTGATAATTATCAACAGCCGTCTTAAATATGTGAAGTTGAGTAGTATTAAGGGGTAGAAAGTGAGGAGAGAAGATAGATTGTAAAAATGAAAACTGAGTGTAAAATAGCATTAAACTATTTTTCAATTATCAAAATGCCTGAGAGCTGAAAAAAGACAAAATCTTCATTTATAGCTCTACTATATTTATTCAATGTCTGCATCTCTCTTCTTCAGTTATTAGAAAAAAGCATCAGAATAATTTTTATTGAATGCTTGGAAAAATATTTGATGATAATACACCAAAATGTTATCGCTGTGGGGGATGGTATTATGGGTGAGTCTTTTTTCTTCTTTTGGGAATCTCTGTGTTTTCACTACTTTTCTCTGTTAAGCAAAAAATTTTTTACCTTCACTCCTTCACTGTGTTTTGGGGAAAATTACTTAACCATCTTGAGCCTCGTTCTGTACCTCAAAATGAAGATAATAATAGTATCTACCTCAAAGAGTTGCGGTATTAGATTAAATCGCGTGAAATAGCTGATACTTGATCATCTTTTGACCTATGAACTTGGCAACTTGACATGGTTCAATGTAGTAGTAAACATTTAGCATTGTGCCGACAAATACTATGCACTCAGGTAATATTCACTGTGAAAGAATGTTAAGGAAATACAGGGAGAACAAATTTAAAAATAGATAGGACATAATATGCAATTTAAAACATTACGTTTATGGAGGTATCATTTGCATATAGTATACAGTTCTAGAAAAGCTGACAAACGCATACAATTGGGTAACCACAGTCAAGATACAGAGCAATTCCATCATCCGCCCCAAAATGCATCGTGCCTCTGGTAGCCAGCCCCTCCCCCCTCCCCAGCCCCTGGCAACTGCTGGTGGTTTTCTGTCCCTATAGTTCTGCCTTTAATATGAATTTCCCCCCTGACTTGAATTAAGTAAATGTATTCATTTGCCTCCTTCCTACGCGGACAAACACTTTCAGAGGCAGAAGGGAAGTGCCGTCACTCTGGCCAGCCGCCAATGAAGTTCCTTGAGAGAAGCCACTTTTAATTTGCTCTGAAGGGTGGAGGATGCTGGGGTTCAGGGTGTGAAGGGGGCAGGGACAGGCATTTGCTGAGGCTCGACTTCCAGGAGTAGAGGTTCGTTCCTCGTGAAAGGAGGCGAGAACGTGCTCAGGCAGCCCGTTTGGGCTACTTTTCCTGGGACCCAGTGTGGTTTTGGATTCTGATTTTTCTGTTGATTGTAACATGTACACAGCTTGTCGGAGGTCTCAGGACCTAGGGGTCATTTTAAATTCCGTATCTCCAAATAGCGTTTAGCAAAGAGCCCTCTTCAGTCCGGTTCTCCTTTTAGAAAAGTGCCCAACCTGTGGGTGTAGGCGAAGCTCTCCTTTCTTGGATGCTGGGGCACTTTCATCAGGGTCAAGCTCATTGTCATGCTCTTGGAGGTATTTTTTCTTGCCCTCTTAGCATCCCTTCATGATATCACTTGGCTGCATATTATTGGCCATGGCATCCAGTTGATGATCTTTATCATCTTGAAAATAGAATGTCACTCCCCTGTGACAAGCCTGCAGTGCTCCCTTGGGCTCACAGGATGAAACCTGGCTTCCTTTGCCTGGCAAATAAACCCTTCACCATCTGACCCCACCCGGATTTAAACAGCACCATTAATCAGTTTGATTTTGGGGGTCATGTAGAGCCCAGTACCCACCACATAGAGAACCTGGAACTTTTGCAAGCATAGGTCACTTATTAGCTAGAAAACAAATTACAATAAAATTTTTTTGGTATCACAGACCGAGGCTGCTTCCCATAGTGGAAAAGTGCACCGACTTGGGAGCCCACCTGCTTTTCTTTGGACTCTGACCATTCCTCCTACTAGTCCTATGAGCTTGGGACAGTTACTTAACCCTCCATGCCTTTGTTTCCTCATCTGTGAAACTCAAAGGCTTGTGGTGAGGAAAATGGGAGTCCCTTAATGATGTCACACTCTCCCAGGATTCTCTACCTTTGCACTTGCCGTTTCTGCCTTGGAACATGCCTTCTCCGCCTCTTTGAACACACAGGGAATCCATCTGGCAGCTTTATTGTACGGAAGTTGCTGGGATTGCTGTCTTCCCACCGATCTGTACCCTCCCTGAAGGAGGAATAGCACCTAGAACTTAATGAGTCTTTACTGAGTACTCAGTATTTACCGAGTGCTTATTATAGGCAAGGCATTATTTACCTTTTACATATATTAATTCGTTTATCTCCATAAAAACTCCAAGAGCTGAGTACTATCGTTTTGCCCACTTTACAGATAAGGAAACTGAGGCTATGTAATTTGTCTAACTTCACCCAGCTAGGGAGAGGTTAAGATGGATTTCAAAGAGTCTACATTTGTAATCATTGGGCTGTATCGAGAGTAGGATCAACTAACTAAATAAAAACTACAGTCCAGGGCTTCTCAAATAATTGTGTCCATGAGTCACCTGGGGACTCTGTGAAAATGCAGATTCTGATCAATAGGTCTGAAGCGGCACCGAGATTCTGACTTTCCAACAGGCTCCTATCCCGTGGACTACACTGTGAGAATCGAGGCCCTAGACGTGTGGTTCAAAGCTTTGTTTGTTGGTTTTTTTGGTCTCAGGACACTTTTACACTATTAAATATTACTGAGGACACCAAAGAGCTTTTGTTTACATGGGCTATATCTGTCGATATTTACTGTAATAAAAATTAAAAATGAGAAATTGAAAAAGTATTTTTAAAATATTTAAGGAAACCCATTACATGTTCATAAAAATAACGCGTTTTAATGAGCAATAACTATATTTTTCAAAATAAAAGATTAGTGAGAAGAATGGCCTTGTTGCACATTGCTGCAGATCTTTTTAACGTCCAGTTTAATAGAAAAGGGCTGCATGCTCACACCTGCTTATGCAATCTATTATCATATGACGTGACATGCAGCCTCTGAAAAACCCCATTGTGTTCTCAGGAGAGAATGCAAATCAAAAAAAGCAAATGGCATCTTAATATTACAGGAATAGTTTTAACCTTACAGACCCCATGAGAAGGTCTCAGAGACCCCACCCAAGGGGTCCCTCAGAGACCCCACCCCAAGGGTCCCCACCACTGCTCTAGACCACTCTTAAGAATCCGAGAAAACTCTGAAAGTCATTATGTTCATTATGGAGTTGGACTGTTGACATTTCGTAAAATTTCTGACTTCTAAAATTCTGTGAGGATACTCTTTCTGAATCTAGATTTTGTATCTATTCCAGTTGCAGTTTTCATCCTCATCTGCATCCTCTGATGGTGCCTGGTCATAGTCTCAACACAGAGAAGACTCTCTTCAGAAAACCATCAGCCAAAAAGGTAGTACTCTCTCTCTTTTTAAAAAAATTTTATTTATTTGGCTGCGTTGGGTGTTCATTGCTGCATGTGGGTTTTCTCTAGTTGCGGTGACCTGGGGCTACTCTTCATTGCGGGGTGCAGGCTTCTCATTGCGGTGGCTTCTCTTGTTGCGGAGCATGGGCTCTAGGTGCGTGGGCTTCAGTAGTTGTGGCACGCGGGCTCAGTAGTTGTGGCTCGTGGGCTCTAGAGGTCAGGCTCAGTAGCTATGGTGTACTGGCTTAGCTGCTCTGCGGCATGTGGGATCTTCCCGGACGAGGGCTCGAACCCACGTCCCCTGTATTGGCAGGCAGATTCTTAACCAGTGCGCCATCAGGGAAGTCCCGGTAGTACTCTCTCTAGATAGAATATTGATGAAGAAGAAGGTCAAGTGGAAAAACATATTTTATTGAATTCCTTAAAGATTTTTAAAAATCACTTTAGAATAGATCATCCTAAACTAATGTATTAAATGACTTAAAGCTAGTAGGATTTTATGCTATATACATTTACTACATTTATCTTTAGTTTTTTTGTTCACACATGGTTTCACAATTTTTAAAATAAAAGAGGTAAACTGAAATCATTTGATATGCTTAAATATCGTATACCCACTTCTTGTCCCTAATTTTTAATACCTTACTCTTATGCCTGGATTTCCAAGTTTATACCAGGTGTTCTCAGGAGAACATTTGAGTAGGTTCCTGGGCTCTTTGATTTGCACTCCCCTTTGAGCTCTGAAATGTTTCCTTAGCACATTTGCTTCTCCGCTGGGTCTGTATCAACTGACTCCTCTAACTGTATGTCGAAGGAGTTATGCCCATTGGTAAATCTGTTCATCATATGTTAGGGCAAGGAAAATAGGACCCTGTGAGTTCAAGCCTTCAGGCTGTCTCTGGAAGAATATCTCCTCAAGCCTTGATGCTCTCAATTCAGAGAATCATAGGATGAGGAGGGATCTTCAAGGTCATCTAGACCCTTGCTACTCAAGGGTCAAGGCACAGGCACCACCTGGGAACTTGTTAGAAATGCAGAGTCTCAGGAGCCACTCAGACCTACTGAATCAG
Organism: Delphinus delphis; assembly: GCF_949987515.2. Classification (NCBI taxonomy): domain Eukaryota; kingdom Metazoa; phylum Chordata; class Mammalia; order Artiodactyla; family Delphinidae; genus Delphinus; species Delphinus delphis. The sequence goes on along the minus strand of NC_082685.1, from coordinate 141,680,152 downwards.
AATCTTCATTGTAACAAGATCCCAAGATATGAAGTGTGCATGTGAGTGTTTAAGAAGTGCGACTCCAGACCAGCCCCCCACCCAGTGGAGAAATCCTATCTGCAGCGTCTTCCCCTGGGGCTGCTCCTCAGTGCTCATAAGTCTTTACCTTCAGGCTTTGGGATACAGATCAGTGATTCTAGATCAATGATTCCCAAGTTTGATTGCACATTAAAATCAATTGGGGATCTTTTAAAAATTCCTATGTTGAGGCCTCATCTCTGACTAATAAAATCTGAACCTCTGGCATTGGAATTTTATGAAGTTCCCACAACACTCTAAATGTGTAACCACGTATGGACCATTGATCAAGCGCTATCCGTTTGCATCTTAAGCCATTTACTTCATTCCTTGCTTTAATTTTCTGTGAAAATGCACATATCCCCTCATTTTGCCTGGAAATAGTTTTTTTTTTTAATCAGCATAAATAATTTATTGCCAACATTTTCATACCATACACTTGTAGGCTTGACAATTCACACAGCAGTATTCTAGGATGGAGGAACCAGGAGTTAGGGAATGAGAAGAAAGTATATGATGGGATGTTAGGTTGCTGAGGGGCAGACTTCATGCCTAGTTCTTGGTCATGACCAGTTTTTGGCCAGCTAAGCTGCCTTGGGCAGGAAGGGGCTAGGTCAGGCCAAGAAGGGGAAGTTCTCCTTTGACCAGCGCACTTCAGTTTTCCAGCCTTTCCTCTTGCTTCTGCATTTGTGGTTCTCTGGGGTGAGGGAGGTGTAAGGAAGCAAGAACCTCTACAGCTGTCGGGTAAGTGGGCTCCATCAGCTGAACATGGGGAGCCCAGTCTAGTCCTTGGCCTGATGCGTCTAAGAGAAATTTTGCTAATGTCATAATCTTGCTGGCCTCAAACGTGGCCGGATGTTTATCTCCACTCAATAATCCTCTTGAGTAATAAGCACTTTTGTTTGTGACATGAATGTTTAAGAAACTGAAAGCTGCATCTTTTTTCAAGATTACGGGAGAATGATTTTGTTGACGTTTATTAGCTTTTAAATTATCTAGTTTTATTTTAATAGTGCTGCATTAGACTAATTGTTGCTTGGAAATATATAAATCTTGTTAACAGTAATTCTGAACACACTAAATACATGATCAAGTCAAAAGTTTGAGGACTAGGGAGAGAGTGTTATTTTAAAAGGAAATCCAAATTACTACCCATAGTCATTTTAATTTACTATTAATAAAAATATAACACCAAGTGAACTCAATAATAAATAAGTTTGGAAGTTCTAACATTCTAGATTCTAATGAGTATCATTCACATATTAAAATAAAATTTAGAAAATGTACAGCTTACAAACTTTCCTCTTTACATATGTGTTTTGAAAACTACATAATAGTCAAATTAATTTGGATGTTCGAGGAGGAAATGCCATCACATCTTCTTCCCCCTCCCATCCCTGCTTACCTAGGCTTCAAATCTGGATAAACATATTCAAGTGTTGTTTAATCATGAATGTGACATATTAGACAGATTTATAGATGCGTGAGGGATTTAAAAATTTGATTATTCTTAGTTCTTTAAACATCCCAATAAGTAATCTTAGAGATAACATTAACGTGTACTCTGTAGACTAAGAGTATTGTAGGAAGAGAAGATTGTGTTTTGGGTGCCTGAAAAGTACAGAGAATTTTAGAGTATTTCTGTTCTCCATTAAGGAACATGTAGTTTGGCTTCCCCAAAAAATGTGAGAGACGAAGATGGAGAACATTTTAAGAAGGATATTTTTTCTTTTTTTTTTTTTTGCGGTATGTGGGCCTCTCACTGTTGTGGCCTCTCCCGTTGCGGAGCACAGGCACCGGACGCGCAGGCTCAGCGGCCATGGCCCACGGGCCCAGCCGCTCCGCGGCACGCGGGATCCTCCCGGACCGGGGCACAAACCCGTGCCCCCCGCCTCGGTAGGCGGACTCTCAACCACTGCGCCACCAGGGAAACCCAGGATATTTTTTCTAAGTATAATTCTTGTCTTCTATTACTGTAACATTTGTATTTATTATGTTTTTAATGAAGTCTCAATTTTGGTACATATTTTCTACTTTCCTCACTGGCTTACATTTTCATTTCAATAATGCTTTATTTTTGGACTTCCCTGATGGCGCAGTGGTTAAGAATCCGCCTGCCAATGTACGGTATACGGGTTCGATCCCTGGTCCGGGAAGATCTCACATGCCGTGGAGCAGCTAAGCCCGTGCACCACAACTACTGAGCCTGTGCTCTAGAGCCCGTGAGCCACATCTACAGAGCCCGTGTGCCACAACTACTGAAGCCCGAGCACCTGGAGCCCGTGCTCCGTAACAAGAGAAGCCACTGCAATGAGAAGCCTGTGCACTGCAACGAACAGTAGCCCCTGCTCGCCGCAACTAGAGAAAGCCCACGCACAGCGACGAAGACCCAACGCAGCCAAAAATATAAATAAATAAATTTATTTTTTAAAAAAACTAATGCTTTATTTTTACATTTGAATACATATAAATTGAAACTGAAGCTAACACTTTAGTTTGTCTATTCTATTTTCAATTAAAATATTTGGGAAAGGGCTTCCCTGGTGGCACAGTGGTTGAGAGTCTGCCTGCCGATGCAGGGGACACGGGTTCATGCCCCGGTCTGAGAAGATCCCACATGCTGCGGAGCGGCTGGGCCCGTGAGCCATGGCCGCCGAGCCTGCGCATCCAGAGCCTGTGCTCCGCAACGGGAGAGGCCACAACAGTGAGAGGCCCGCGTACCGCAAAAAACAAAAACAAAAACAAAACAAAAATATTTGGGAAAATTTCCCTGTAGTGACTACTTTCTAAAATTGTTTAAAAACTGTGAAAAAATGCCAATCATCCCCCAAATAAATATTTTACATATATTTAGATTTCTTAAAGAAGGGCACACCTGTGGAGAGCCACCTATTTGAACTGGTAATTTTGTTTATCTACTTGACTGGTTGTTAATATGTTAAATTGTTAAAATTTGAAGTCGTGCTATCAAACTTGTGAGCTAATTCTGTGGGCTTTCGGGAACATGTGAGAATGCTCTTCCCATTCTCTGTATCTTCCACTTCGTTTCCTTGACTTCTGGGTTTCTTCTTTGTCCTAATTTCCTTACATATAGCTCTCTACTTTTGGGACGGGCCCAGGTATATACCTACATGGGTGGGGATCCATGGGGACACTTTCTTACATATTCAAAGTCATTGTATTGCTACTGTCTGATTTTCACCTCAGTAAAAGTGAATAGCTTGAATTGTGTGTTATTATTATTGTTGTGTCAACTAAACCCATGATTATAAATAGAGCCTAGAACCACAGAACAATTAAAGCCATCCCTCTCTGTTCACCACACAAATACTTTCAGGACTGCCTTCTTCATGCGAGTCAACATCTCCACATTCTCCAACTGCTTCTTGGGTTTTTTTTTCCATCATCTGGACTCAGAAACCACTTTGGTCTATTCCTTTAGCTCAGACACCAGAGCCATGGCAGCATTTCCCAGGATAAGCCATTGGGATCTGGACATAATTGAGGAGGGTGTGCCTGGGGCCATTATGCCCAAACGTGGATTCAAGAATGTCCCAGTGGGGAAAGATCTTGTGCTCCATTCAGTTCAGCCCAGGAAACTGATGTCAGGGAGGCAATGTGACTCATCCAGGGAATATAATAAGTAATAAGCAAGGAAGGAAACAGGGAACATGGGAAGCACGCATACTGGATCAATTAAGAGGCACTAAAGCTGAAGGAAAATACAAATGGGCCTCAGTGTTCCCAGGAGCAGAGAGGACTGATTGGCGTGCTACCAGTGGTAGTTGTATCCCGTGCGTATCTTTATTTGTTTTGATGGCTCAGCCATTATTCCTTCCCTGGAGAATCCCTATCTACTATATCATTATCTTTTGGGAGATAGCTTTCATTGTCCCAAAATACACAACTTGATTTTCCATTATTTCCAGTTCACATGGAAAGTATCTGGATCAAAGCTTTATCTTTGGTCTGAGTCTTGTTTGCCATCCCAGCAGTAATTCACTCGTGCTTCTGGAACTTAACTCTGGAGAGGACTTAGCCTGTCTCTGTGATAAATGTGAGAGTGATGGAATGAAATAAAGCCAACATTTAGTCAATGCCAAGGGTATGGTATGTATATAGTGCACTGGGTTATCCCATCTGATGGGCACAGCCTTGAAAGTAGGTGTTATATCCCATTATACAGGGGAGGAAACCAAGGCTAATTTCTCCCTCATCCTTCACCATTGATCTTTTTTTTTTTCCTGTACGCGGGCCTCTCACTGTTGTGGCCTCTCCCGTCGCGGAGCACAGGCTCTGGATGCGCAGGCTCAGCGGCCATGGCTCACGGGCCCAGCCGCTCCGCGGCACGTGGGATCTTCCTGGACCGGGGCACGAACCCGTATCCCCTGCATCGGCAGGCGGACCCTCAACCACTGCGCCACCAGGGAAGCCCTGATCTTTCTTTATATCAACAATTAACTTAAAAACATGGATCTAAGCCATCCCTCTTATATTTTTGGATTTTCCTTTGAAGCTGTCCCATTCCTCTTTCCTTCCAGCAGCCCTGCTATCCTGACAGGCTACACAACTTCTTCTCTTGCTTAAACCTTTTCCTTTCACACCTCTCCTCCCTGGGGGCTGGGTACAAGCCAAGTCTCCTCTCACTCAGCTATTTTGCACCTCCTTGACACCTCCCACTTGGTGACATCAGACTGGATCTTCAGATCTCCCAGTCCTCTCCTCATTTCCTCCTTTAAGAAACATCCAAACACAGATATAACCAAACTCAGATGGAAAACTTGGCCTTTTGCTTCCTTCCACAGGTTTTCTCTTGGCATCAGAAAATCCGGGTTTTCTGGTTATTTAATGCACTGTCATTAAATAACCCCGAAACTGAGCCAGCATTCCTCTGCTTCCTACACCCACCTCCCCACACTGGTCTCCCCTGCCCCTCCTTTCTCACACCTCCCCATTTCCTCTGTCTGAATGGACTGGATATGGCCTGCTTGGAAACTGTGAATCTGCGTCCCGAGCCTTCTCAGAGGCTTTTGTCCTGCCGTCTTTCTTTCTTTCTTCCTTTCTTCCTTCCTTCCTTCCTTCCTTCCTTCCTTCCTTTCTTTCTTTCTTTCTTTCTTTCTTCCTTCCTTCCTTCCTTCCTTCCTTCCTCTCTCTCTCTTTCTTTCTCTCTCTCTCTCTCCCCCCTTCTTTCTTTCTTTCTTTTAGCAAGACCCTGCTTTCCAACTTCAAAGTTTTTCTGAGAATAAACTTTTTGCAAGAGTTCTTACTGTTTTTAAGTAGTGACATCTGTCTATCCTGGGAAAAATAAAGAGGTTCTTCCACGGGTGCTGAGACTGTGAGCCCCAGGACTAGCGAAGACATCCTCTCATCCAACACCGTCATTTGATAGAAGAGAAAAATAAGGTCTAAAGCGGTTGATTGAATCACTAATGTCCCATTGACTGTTCGCGACAGGGCTAGAGCCAGAGGGCAGGTCTCCTGACCTCTAGTCCACCGAGATTTTCTTGAGATTGTGTCATTTCACAAACAAGCCCTGCATTTTGAAGTTGCATGCCGGCTCTTGAAATAGATGCCCGATAGTATGCTGAGCAGTTGCCCGTGAGCAATGCGGGGCTCCCGCATTTTGCTGTGTTGTGTGTGGTTCACAGGTCACTGGAGACCCCAACATCGTCAACGTTCTGCGGGGTTCCCTGCATTTCCAGGAAGACGGTAGCTCCTGCTCTCTCTTTCTGGCAGCACCAGACAGAATCACATGATCTGTGAGGTCTGCCTTTCATGCCCCCTCCTCTTTGAAGGGACTGCCTGTCTCAAACTTCTCTCCTTCTAAGATGTCTGGGGCCTGTGTCTCTTCTCTTGGTTTCTCAGTCCCTACCATTCCTCCTGTCCCACCAGATACTCCACCTAGGCTGGATTCATACTTTCTTTTTAACCTCAACAAAGACATTCCTATGATTAAAAATATAAGTAGTAAAAACATCATCCCAGACCCCTCCGTCCCCTTCCCACACTCAGTTAACACTTGCACTCTGTTCTGCATCTTGCTTTGTCCACTTTGTCCACAAGTTTGGGAATACCAGGTGATATACCTTGGTAATTCCAGTTCTGTCCCTGGTGAATCCTATTATGTATATAAGCATGCTTTAAACACTCATGATGCTGAGTGCTGTATTTTATAGTATATGATTACATAACTTATTATTTGAAATACAGGGTCTTCCTCTCCTGACACACCAACAGCATGTTGCACTCTTACCTGGTGCTTCCTTTTCTCTGCTTTGTGCGCAACTGTCTTCTCTCAACAAAACTGTGGTCTTCTTGAGCGCAGAAGAAAGACATTGTTGTCCTTTCTTTCCTGTGGTCATTCTGTTCTCAGCACAGAGCCTTGCACATAATGGGATCACATCTTAATTAATGCTTGTTTCATACAGAGGAAGGAGAGTGTTTACACTTTTTGCTGATCTATTGTTATTTGTGTATTCTAATTAAAAGTGAATGGGAGGTTTGAACTCTCCTCATTCTTCTTCTTCAAAAATATATACATCTAGGGGCTTCCCTGGTGGCGCAGTGGTTGAGAGTCCGCCTGCCGATGCAGGGGACACGGGTTTGCGCCCCGGTCCGGGAAGATCCCACATGCCGCGAAGCGGCTGGGCCCCCCAAAAAAATATATATATATATATGTATATATACACACATCTAGAGATGAAGCATGAGGAGGGATCACTGGGGGTGCTGGTCATGCTCTAGTTCTTGGTATGGATGGTAGTTATACATGTGTGGTCACTTTGATATATCTCATCAATTGGCACAGTTCTTATTTGTATACTTTTCTTCATATGTTGTATGTCTATTAAAACATGTAATATGTATGTGTATAATATATAGTTCTAGGTTGATAAGATACTGTGTTTGTGAGAGTTTGTGGAAATAGTCATGCTTGTGTATTGCTTGTGGGAGCGTAAATTGTATAATGCCCTTGGGAGGAAATTTGGCCAAACTATCATAATGAAAAGGTGCTTACCCTTTGGCTGGGCAATGGCTAGCCTAGAGATGTACCCTACAGTCTATTATAGCATGTGCAAACTGTTACACATTCAAGATCATTCACTTGTCTATAATAATGAAACTGGAAACAACAGAAGGAAGAACAAACAGATTGTTGTACATCCTACTATAAAATATTATTCAGCAGTTAGTAAAAGGCAGGCAGGTCTGTTACTGCTGATTTGGAAGCATCTTCGGGTTAAAAACTGTGTAGAAGATGCTCCTGTTTGTGTTGCGTATGTGTATATACATCTGCTTGTATGTTCATAGACTATCTCTAGAAGGATACACAAGAAACTGATAATAGTCGTTGCTTCTGAGACAGGAAGGGGTAAAAGGAAACTTATTTTTCACTATACACTCTGCTTGATGCACATTTCAAATTTTATAGTACATGTAACCTATTCAAAAAATTAATTAAAATCCAAAGCTGCTTCTTTGCAGCTGACTTTTCTTCATTCTCATTTACGGACTTCCTAAACATTCTAGAATTGGTAAGTTTGGCTTTACTTTCTTCCAGCAGCCTCCAAAACCATTCCATGGAGCAAAGATCATACTTTTCTTCCACGATATTGAGCAAAGCAGGCAGGTCACTCTTCTGCTGGTGACCTTATCAACTGAATTTAGACCTCAAGTGAATTTGAACAGATTTTTGTTTTTTTTTTTAATGAAACATTCAAAGCCTCTTTACCCTCTTTAGTTCCTCTCCTCCCAGAAGGCAGGAAGAGAGTGAAAGACAAGTGTTCCATTTGTCTTTAATCAGATTTACAAGTGCTGTAAACTGGCTGTCAAACTAGAAGAAGAGAAAACCTTGGGGGATGTGGTTTGACTAGCAAAGGAAGGGAATAAGTCGGGTCTAACATGTGCCCTAGATTTGTAACAAGTAGAGCTCAAGAAGTAAGGTTTTATCTCGATAGCCTGAGAATCCAGAGCGTTTGGAAGCCCTCAAAAGTAAAATATAACAATATAATCAAAGGTAATCCTTGCAAAGAAGAAACAAAGGGGCCTCTGAAGGAGCCAAGCCAGCTTCCAACTTGCCCATGGCCGTCTGCAGAAGATGGAAGGGAGGCCCGGGGCCAGGGATGAGGAGGTGGTATGGGTGCTTGCTGAGGATATCAGCAAGAAGGCTGAAACTCAAGCTTGCAAAATTCGCCATGGACAGTTTGTACAGGTCTTTGAAAAGGCACATTCAGAGCAAAAATGGCTTGGGTTAGACGTTGCTGTTTTATTAGATAATAAAGAGAAAGCAAACCCTGAAACTTAGCGATGATTTCGTCCGGCCCCTTCATTTTGCCAAGACGCACTGTAGGCAGAGCCTACTATTAAACCCCCAGATCTCACGATTTTTGGTCCACTGCTGTGTCTGCTCTCCACCTGTCTTTTTAAAAGTCTGGACTCTGGAACCAGACCACCTGGACAGAGCTCTGGCTCTCAGGAGCTGCATGCTTTGGGGCAGGTTACCTAATTTTACATGCTTCCGTTTCCTCATCTGTCAAATGGGGATAATGCTGATAACAGTAAACTACCTGGTATGGTTGTTAGTGGGATTATAAAGCCCTTCAAAGAGGGTCGGGTACATGGGAGGTGTTGTGTCAATTCTAGCCATAATATTAATGGTTAGTATTACTTCCAGTTTCTACAGCAGGAAGAATCATTTTTAAGTGGGAAAGACCACAACACCAACATGGGAGGTGTCTTCATGGTAATAGTTAACTTGGTTCCGGGTGCCACCTGAGGTCTGATATAAGAAATCCCTTTCTCGTAAAAAGAGCTGTCCAACTTCTGGGCTGGCGGTAAGGTAGATGCCCTTTGTCACAGGTGGAGTTCAAGCCAAGGATGTAGAAGGCAGATTCCTGTGTAGAATGGAGGCGGGGCCTAGATGACCTCTAGGGGCTCTGATCTTAAGGGTCTAGGATTCTGCTACCTTTGAGACTAGTAGCCTTGGGGACAGTCACATGGCCCGTCTCCTGGACATGGGTTTGTTATCAACTTGGAAGTGAAGAGCACAGTTTGTAAGACTTTTCTCCTCCAGCTCCGTGTAAAAGGACAAGCTCTGGTGTGACATCTCAGACTTCCAAAGACTCATGACTTTGAATTTCTTTATGGAGAGCTGCACACCCGAGGATGCCAACACAGAAGGGAACATATTCTTAGATCCGGCTCAGTACAAACCCTCTAGCCAGGGGGGATACTTCATTCCTAAAAGAGGAGTAGAAATGTTTGGGGGGTGGGGGGGAGGGAGATACATTGGTCAACATTGTTCCCTCCGGGTCCCCAAACCCAGGTTAACAATGAAGGGCCAGGACGCCAGGAGCCTCTGCCACGCTGCCAGGTGGGGCCGGGCCAGCACGAAGTCCCGCGGGCCAGCGACCTCGGCTCCCTCTGCGGGGTACTTCCTAGGGCCTTTGATGTTTCCCCAGGAACTGGCAAGGGTTGCGTTTCCCTCAAGGTTTATTCCCTCTTGGTTTATTTATTGTATCTGCCTTCTCGTCTCGCTGGCTTGAAGATCAGCACGCAGGTGTGCAACGGGACTTAAGTCCCCGGGTCTCCTCTACCAGCGCCACCTGGAAACCCGGCAACAGGCGCATTTTACTGAGTTCTCTGGCAGCAAATCCGGAGAGGAAGGGGTCTTTTTCGGGCCAGCTAGCCGATCTGGGAACCCTGGTCCCAGGATCAGTGGCCAGGACTCCCCGTCGGCCTCCAGCCCCAGCCCGGCCGGCGCGCGCCCCCTCCCAGCCGGGTCTTCTCGGTCTGCCAGGGGGCTCGAGCTCGCTTCCCCCCCCCCCCCCCCCCCCCCCCCGCAAAGCCAGGCTTAACCCAGAGCTTCATCTCCTCCCCTGGACGGTCTCAAGTTGCCTTCCTCTGCCCGGAGGGCACCACACTTCCCCGTGCCGGGCCCTAATCTCCACCCGGCCTTTCCAACAGAGTGGCAGGCTTCAGCTCTCCATCTGCGCGCCTTAAATCCCATTTATCTTCTTAGCGCCTGTGTCCTGGCCGGCCCCGCCCCCTCTTCCTCCTACGCCCCCTCCCCCTCCACCCCCCCCCCCAAATCACAGACCCTCTCCTCCTCCCTCTGCTATCCCCCTTACTCCTAGTGCGGTGGACCGGCTAGAGCAAGCTTTGGAGGTGTTGGGTAAAGTACCCGAGGAAGGTGGAAGCGACCTAGAGGGGCGCGGCCGGAGGAGAGTATACCAGGGGAGGGGGAGGCGCCGCAAGATATCAGGCTCAGGACCAAGGCAGAGGGTCCTGGACTCGCAGTCACCTAAATCCTGCCCTGCGTCTCTAGCGGTTGAAGTCGGCCCCTCCTAGCGCCCCAATCTAGGTCACCAGCCGGGAAGGGCTGAGCTGGGGGTCGCCAGAGGGGTGATGCGCGGGCTCTCTGCCCTAGAGGTGGGCGAAGAGTAAATTGTCTCAGGGCCTGCCCCTCTCACTTCCACTAGATTGTAATTCCATCCCTGGGTCGGTCGAGCCTCCCTCCCTCTCTCCCGCGGCCAGCCAGTCCCTCCCCGTCGGCTTCCCCTCGCCGCCCCCATCCCCGCCCTCCCCCCCGCCCCGCCCGAAAAGCCCTGCTGCTCGAAGCCCGCTTCACTCCCGCACGCGGACCTCCCGGCTGCTGTCCTGCCTCCGTGGACTCCTCCGTGGTTCCTGGTCCAGCTCCCTCAGCCCTTCGCCTCCTCACCTCGGTCAGGGGATCCGCGGGGGCCGCGTCTCCCGACGTATCTCAGGAGACGCCCTTTTCCTGTGCGCCCAGGACTTGGTGAAACTTCTCAGGCGCCCGCGGTGAAATGGATTTAACCCAAGGCGTCTTGCTCCGGCTCTTGCTCCTGGCTTCCAGCCTCGGACCCGGCGCTGTGCCGCTCAGAGCAGCTCACAGAAAACCAGGTAATGCGCTCGGTGCTCCCGGGAGCATCACGTCCGGAGCGCCCAGGTCCCCGTCTCTAGCGAGGACCCAAAGCGGGCAACGCACCGCCTCTCTCACCCCTGACCAGCGGCACTTAACTGGGTTCTTCTCTGCCCAGAGCCGAGAAAAGACGCCAGCCTCGCCCTCCCCCTCCCAGGACAGGCGGTTCCAGGGATATTTGTTTGTTAAAAGAATGATCTATTTTCCAGACACAGTAGAGGTGGAGGGCTCTGTATTTGACCACAGAGAGCTGAGAGTTGGGGCAGCGATCACGCTGTCTCAATTACAAGGATTGCAACTGTGCAAGAAAAGTCAAACAGCTCCTCCTGTGTCTCTAAACAGCTTATTGAATTCACATTGTTCAGAGCCCAGCGATTTCCTGTTAAGTGTCTGAAGATTTGCCTGGTGTACCCTATGCCCATCTCCAGTCCTTCCCACGCACTATGTAGGGATGTGGCCTCTGCTGTTAGGATCCTCTTCCACTCTGGGGTCCTTTTCTCAGAAAGGAGCACCCAACGGGTTAATTTTTACCGTGATTTGAGCTCCTGTCTTTGCTCTGCGATTTAAACAAAGATGTACAGCGTTGTGGGCTATTACAGTGAGCTGCTGAGAACTCGAAACACACTAACTTGCGTTTTCTCTAGTTACACAGGTAGAAAGTCTTACTGTGTTTTTGCCTCCTTTGGTTTGGCCTGTGTGGTGAGATTATTCAAAGTAGAACATTCTAAGCAAGAAAGTTCTAAACATTGTTTCTCGGATAATGATTTTTAATTCCTCTTTGCTGAGACTATATTTAGAATTCTGAAAAATCTGTTTTTTCTTAGTTTACTTTGCAAGCGGGGTTGTCTTATGGTAGTAATTACATCGTATGAACGACGGAAAACAATATAACTATTTGAATGCAGTCTGCAAAACTTTGCAGAAAGCACAGTTTGTCTTCACAAATAATGTTGCCGTTAGAAAGAGACAAACAGGGGAAATTTATCAGAGGGCAAAGAAAATCATCCTGGCAGGTTCCCATATGGCTGCTTAAATATTTTCGCTGCTCCAGGATCTCTCCACTTGGAAATATGACTTGTTGCCTTTCTGCTCCGGAAGATGCCTTCACTCTTCAAGCTGTATCTATTATCACCTGCGCCTTGCTACCTGCCTTGAAATTTATAATTGTTATTATAATCTGAAGCACACTTAAATAGTGAGCTATTTTAGTCCCACTGATCATTCACTTAGGAGAAAATAGCAGCAGTCCCAGGTGATATTATATTAAATTGTTTCTTTCCTACATGCACGCAGACACACATCTTCAAGGATTTCAATGAAGGGCTTCTTTCTAACTTTCCTCCTTAAGATACCCACACGTGATCATCTGCATTCTGTGGGTTTATTTACATAAAACCATCCCGTCACAATTTTTGAACAATGCATTGTTATACCTGTATTTCTTAAGCGTGAGCAGTGGATGTAGTGTTCTTTTAAGGATAGATTTCAATTCGTTTAAGCAGAATTTTTTAAAAAAGTATTTCACAAAAGCCTGCTGTGTAAAAACTGCTCGTATGGTTCACCGTATTTCCTTTCTTATTTTCTGTAGTTCCTCTCCTACAGATACTTCCTACCTGGTTCATCCAGGGTTTCATTCTGTTATTCATGCCATGAATATGCCATGTTGGTCTCTTTGGTTTTATTTGAAGCATAGATAGGGTTTTGATAGTGGAAACTCTACATTTTAAATATTTTAGCACATTAAATATATCAAATTTGAGGTAAAAGGAGTGTTTGGACTAGGTTCAGCCTAGGAGAGTTTTTCATTACTTTATAATTTTATCCAGACACTGGCTCTCAGGTTGGAAGGCTGCTCAGATGAAAATGACAGCTACTTCATAAACTTTGGGGGCAAATATCCTCCTGGGCTCATTTACAACCCTTGGAAAGATTAGTTTTTGATCCGGAGAATTGGTCCAGATTAAAGACTGAATGTGCCCCACTTGGCTCTGATGTGAACGGCCGCCAGCTGATTTATAATCTTCCCCAGACACCAGCAGATCTTGCTAGTATCCATACAGGAGTTTCTTTGTACCTTGTTTCCTCAATAGAAATTGATTTGTGTGCAGTACTTTGAAGGTGGCATGGCTACCCCTAAGGTGTACTGCAAGAGTCCTGTTTTTTTTGGATGACCCTGTCTTTCTCCTCACCCTCCCTAAATCTCCCTTTGACAAGTTCGGCTTTGTTGGAGAAGTCTTGGATTCAACATCCACCTGAAAATTTCCCATCCCCATCTACTTCTGGTGAGAAAAAACCAAGCAGCAGCTTCAATTATGAGTCTCATTTGGGTCCAACATAGACAACTTTTCCCTCCACCAAGATAGCTACTCCTCTGTCCCTGAGTGTTAATAAAGAAAGCTCTGCGTTTGCTGAGACTCACAAGAAAGAACAGTTCGCAAGTTAAGTCAAATTAAATAATAATGAGCATTAATTAATTGCTTTCTACACTGTCCTAAGAACTTGACACATACTGATTTATTTAATCAACCCAACAGGTCTGTGAGATGGGTATTATTATTACCCCTGTTTAACTGAAGAGGAAATTGTGGCTTAGAGAAATTAAATATCTCACCCAGGGTCACCCAACTAGTGAGAGCCTGGATGGGAATGCAGGCTCTGATACCCAGGAGCAGAAAGGAGTCCTTAGCTGCCCGGTTAGGAGAGGTGTGCAACCCCTCAGGGAGGGCGTCTTCCCCCTGGATGAATGGGGGGGGCTCCCAAATTCGAATCACAGACCTGGCAGGAAGTGAAACACCCTATTGTACAGCTGGGCTGAGCATGACCAAGGGACTTGCCCAAGTTAATATCAGAAGCTCAGCTGGACTAGTACCCAGACCCCCTTGAGTGGTTTCCAGTTCTTCCCTTACCCAGAGTCTCACCAGGACATGCAGGGAGGACTGTTGTGCCTCTGATGTAGGGCAGGGGGGAGGGAAAAGGAAATCCAGACACATCTGCTGGGACCAGCATGTGTCAAGCCACGTGTGTTCCCACAGGCAGATTGCTAACTTAACGGTGTTAGCTTAACTCTCTGGCACAGAGAGAGGGGCTGGAGGGCTGCCTGAGGGCCCTGCCTTTCCTCTGCCTTTCCGGCTGCCTGAGTTCCCAGGGTCAGTGGGACAAGGTCAGGTCAGGGTTCAGAATTCAAGGTTTTCCCCTGGAGGACTGGAGATCCGTAGTCATTTTGCGGGGGGAGATGCAGGTCTGTAATCTTTTCCTTTCCACTTTTCCCTCAGTGTTTCTCTATCTGAAAAAGTGGATTAAAACAAAGATCCAGGGAAACTCAGAAAGAAAAAAAAACAAAAGACTGGAGGGGCAGAGCAGAGTTAGCGCAAGGGCAATGTGCCTTGTCGGTTGCTGGTGCGCTGACATGCGCCTCTAGGTGGTTTCTGCTGCTACTAGTGTGAGGCTGAATGGCTAAATGGTCAAGAAAAGGTCAGGGCTCATCCTCTTCTACTTCCCCCACCCACCCAGGATAACCTGAAATTCACAAGAGATTGGTTATGTCCTCACTCAAAGCTCTCACCCAAGTCCCTTTCCCAAAGCATGTAATCTGGGGGGGCTCAGCTCTTCCGGATGTCACCCCTTCCTTTCCAACCAACCCTACTCCTCCACAAGGCTCATCCAGATTGTCTTGTTTCTTGATGAAAACTGGAGCGACAAACACCCTAAGAGGGATTATATATATTTCTCCCCAGCACCTAACTACTAGTGTCCAATGCAGTTCTGGCACCATAGCAGAAATATTTCCCTCTGATCCTTCCTTCCAACAGCCCTCCTACCCTCCCATTTGTTTCCACATCATACCTCATCCCTATAAAGAAGCCCCTGCCTCTCTTTCTGTTTCTCTTTCCTTTGATCCTCTATGAGGTAAAGGGACACAGAGAGGTCATGGTCAGGAGTAAATGTGTGTAACATGAGGCAGTACTTTTTTCTCAGAATTCTTTCTCATGGGAGAGTGACTTGACCAGAAAGGAATTGAGTGGTGTTTCGCTTTTTGGTTTTATTTTTGTTTTTGCTTTTTGTTGCTTCCCTGAGCCCAGGGCTTTAATAACCTTAGAATTCTTTGGGGAGTAGCTGTCCATCTGTTCACGGGTTACTGTAGCTCAAAAGTGGTCCAGTGAACCAGAGCTAGATTTCTGGAAAACAGGGACTCAGGTGTCTGAGGTGGAGGTGGGATCTCAACTCCTGCAGTGTTATCCTCGGGAGCTCCTGTCTTCTCCTACCTGACCCACTAGGCAAGCAGGACTGTATTTCTCCCAGCGGACTACATGAGTGACGTGATATCTCGATTGCAACAGAGAATCTTTTGAGCTGGTCAAGACCCTTGCCACTTGTTTTGGTCACAGCAAGTTGCAGGTATTAGAAGTGCACCTGCTATTTCAGGGATAAAAAAGGGAAAGGGTGAGGAGATGCTGCAGAGACTAAATAGCAGTTTGTAGGAGAAACCCCCCCAAACCCATCTTTGATTGCATTGGTTGTGAACCGTCGTTCTGAAGAAGGACCCCAAAGTGTGCTTCAGCCTCCTGAAATGAGCTGGAAGACATTTGCTTCCTTGAAGAGTCCCGATCTCATGGGATGGGGGTCTGGGCCTGGGGGCAGAGAGAGACTCAGGTGAAAAATCAAATCAAATTGCTGCCAGCAGAGGGCGCAGTTTCCAGAGCTGGCACAGAGCGGATCTCAGACTTCTGATCCAGGCGAGTCACCGCTGAACTTCTATGTGGATAAGAATTCTTGGAGTGCATCCCAGACATCTGCTTTTTTAAACAAGAACCTCAGGTCACTTGGTGCATGTGGTTCACAGTCCACACTTAGGGACGTGACGGAGGAGAACTTGGGCTCCTAGCATAGCCTCCCTGCCTCCACCCCAGGTACTCTCCGGTACCCCGACAGCCTCCACTTCGACAGCAAGCATCTGTATTACAGCCAAAACAACCCCACTGTTTAGATTCTCTGCCGGGTTTCCGAAGGTTGGATTCGGGACTTGAGATCCTCTGAAGGCCCATGACGGACATCTCTTCTGGGCAGGTCGTCCTTCTACTCACCCTCTTTCCCAGTAACCCCGTCATTGAGAGATGGCTGCACACGGCAGGACACCCTTCAGTAGCATCAACAAAGAAGCCAGGCTGTATATGACCAGCCCCTGCCCCTCATTTCCCCCAGGCCCATTCCATCTCCGCTCCCACGCAGCTCCTTCTTTCAGGCAGGCTTCTCCTGGCCGAGCCGGAAGGCTTGGGTGAAAGCACAGACTCTGCTATTCGACAACTTTGGGTTCAAGTTCTGACACTTCTTTTTTATTATTATTATTAGTTCCTTGGTGACATAGGGCTAGTTATATTAGCTCTGTAAACCTGGGTTTCCTTGTCTGTAAAAATAGGATAAGGAAAGAACCTACCATTTAAGGATTAAATGAGGTAATACATATACCAGGGCATTAAAAAAGGATTAGAAGCCTGAAGCTTGAAGGCAATGTTTATGAAGTTGGGATTGTTTACTCTGGAAGGGGGTGTGGGTGGGAGAAGAATGTGTGTATTTCCAGGCATCAGAATAATTAACATAGACACTTATGAGTTCATGTACTTTTTTTTTTTTTTTTTCCGCGGTACGCGGGCCTCTCACTGTTGTGGCCTCTCCCGTTGCGGAGCACAGGCTCCGGATGCGCAGACTCAGCGGCCATGGCTCACGGGCCCAGCCGTTTCGCGGCATGTGGGATCTTCCCGGACCGGGCCACGAACCCGTGTCCCCCGCATCTGCCAGGCGGACTCTCAACCACTGCGCCACCGGGGAAGCCCGAGTTCATGTACTTTTATCCTTTCTTGTACATGTTAATGTATGATTGGTAGCATAATTCTAATTTTACTGAGTTGTACAAATTTTTAGGTAAACTGACAAATCAGAAAGACTCTTTGGTCAACCACATGCCTTGATTTGGGGTTTGGAAATGTGGCTGTGAGGTTTGTGGTCTTGCTGGAGTAGATTCTTTTGAGAAACAGTATCCCCAAGGGTGGTGGACAATTTTTTCTGGTAATTGTCATGTGGAGGTTTTGTTCCTGAAAGAGAATCATCCAGGCTGACATGTGACTGGGAGTCTGTGAAAATCTCCATGAAGCTAGAGAGCTAAGAAAGGGTCAGGATCTGCTCATTAATCATCAGTTTGGAGTAATTTATGAGCCACTACCAGTGACATAGAAAGATAGAGACTGGGCTCCATTGGCTCTTCCTTTTCTTATTAATGATTCGTGCACTTCCAGAGCTGTAAAAAAAAACCCCACTTACCCCAGATAACCCCACCAGCTTATTTTAAGAATCAAAGGAAATAAAGCAGACTAGTGCTTTGAAAGAACCGAAGTGTTACACAAAGATGGGATGTTACTAACTAATAATACTCACACTATTATTATTACTTTAACCAACCAGACCCACCAAGGACACACTTTCTGAAGCTTTGATCTCTTTTCCAGTCTCTTCTTCCCCATCCCCGTAAAGACACTTGAAGATTCTTTCTCTGTCTGACTCTGCAAATCCTGAGCAATTTAAATCTTAACACTTGTGTTTGCTGACAGGGCACCCAAAATCCCGAATCAGATTTAATGCAGTGTTAATGCTATTTATTTCTCTTGATGCAACAAGTTGATATTAGCCAGTTAATGGTTTACATTGTGCAAAAGGAGTTGTATCAGCAGGCACTTTTCTGTAGCATCTGGGCAGTTGGAAACATAATACTTAAATACAACCTGAGTTTAAAGCCTTCCTTGGACAGATGGCTAATTTTATTGATCTAATCTTACACTTAGGAATAGGTCCCATGATCCTTTGCTGGTAATTCTTAGAGTGAGCAGAGACGTAAATAAACTGGATGAGGGCTGTGAATTAGACGCTTGTTTGCTTGTAATTTATTTTTTAAATACTTCAGTATAAACAGTCATGGTGTGAATTACTTTAATCTCTACCCTAAGGGTGCTTAATTAACATTTGAAGTAATCCAGGATAGAAGGTACCGCTCTGGCATAAGAGTTTACATCTTTTTTTAATGTCTTGGTGGCTGTGTCATACCAGTGGTTAAATATTTTGAATTCATCTCTGTGCTGCCAGGAGGCTACACTCCAGGGCTGGTTCGTTACCACTTGAAGAACTTTACTATAATGTCTACTCTCAAAGGTGGCTGGGCAGATATTTCAAGTGATGCTATCAAAAATCCAGCCTAGAGGGCTTGTTAATTAGCACAAACAAATTATGTTAGAAATAATGTTTTCATTGGTGAAATATGTTATTGGCTAGAAAGATTGTACATGCCCCTCTATTTTTGCATGGACAGAGAGTAACAATTCAGGAAGCCCAAGAGTCAAGCTGCTTTGGCGTCGGGCCAGAGCTCCATTCAATCCTGTGTCTTCCTCACTTAACAGTAGATTCCTTTGCCTCATTGGTCTGGATGATTTGTTGATCCTGCCGTTAGAACCCTGATGCATCTGCCTCAGCAAGGTGCTTGCAGCTGTAACAAACAACCCTAAATCTCAGTGGCTTGACATAAGATTTATTTTTCATTTACTCCAAGTCCAAAGTGATCGTTTCTTGTTGGGCAGCTCTCCTGGGCTGCCCTTCTCCAAAGGGTGACTTGAAAATCCTGAGTCACTCTGTCTTTAATACCTTCATCTTGTAATGCCACCATCTTTATTTTTTATTTTAATTAAAATAATTTTTTATTTTTGGCTGCATTGGGTCTTTATTGCTGCACGCAGGCTTTCTCTAGTTGCAGTGAGTGGGGGCTACTCTTCATTGCGGTGCACGGGCTTCTCATTGCAGTGGCTTCTCTTGTCGTGGAGCACGGTCTCTAGGCACGCGGGCTTCAGTAGTTGCAGCATGTGGACTCAGTAGTTGCGGCACGCAGGCTCTGGGGCATGCAGGCTCAGTGGTTGTGGTGCACAGGCTTAGTTGCATGGGCTTAGATCTTCCCAGACCAGGGATCAAACCCATGTTCCCTGAATTGGCAGACTGATTCTTAACCACTGAGCCACCAGGGAAGTTCCCCCCATCTTTAAAATGGGCCTCCAAGGTCTCATGGAAGGTAAAAAGAAAGAAGGCTTGTGTGGGAGATGTTTATGTGTCGGGCCAGAACGCGGTCACAGGGCCTCAACCTAACTGCAAGGAGGTCGGGAAATGTAGTTCAGCTGTGTACACAGCAAGACAAGGACCAGACATGGCGGATTGTCTCTCATGCAGCGCTTTGGAGTTCCTAAAAGAACAAACAGGGATGTTACAAGAGTAAGTTATTTGAGAATTTTTGCAACTTCCTGCCCATCCATTTTTCCTCTATGTGGCAGAATTTGGCCTAGAATTTGCTTTCATTGTAGTGTACAACGTGGCTGAAAAGCAGATAGTTACCGCCTATCTTAACTTGTTGGAGGCTACCGTGATTTAATAAAAGATCCTAAAAACCAGGCAGCCAAATTGACTTACATCAGTTTGCAGTAGGGTCCAGAAATAGGTATATGTTTACGTGACTACATGCTGTTTGTTGCTACATATTTCCTACATTTTACAAAAAGTAAAATAAATCCCTTTTAAAAGATAAAATAACTACTCAGTGGGTTAGAGTGAATTTCGAAGGAACGTCAACTAGAACTTCAGTTTTTACCAGTTTTCTAGAAGTTCCTTCTATTTGTATCCCATAACAAAAAGGAGTATTCGTGGTAGAATAATTTATTCAGTGAGAGATGCGTCTTACAATATAAAAATCATTTTTTAGTCACCACAGCCTGCTTTGATGGGGATGAAGATGATCCCCCCAAAATAAATTGATATGTTTTGTTGAACCACTGCACTTTTCAAAGCACTTTTAGAGAAATGATCTCGTTTGATCTTGTAACCCTTGCCCCACTGGGAAGTCAAGAGCTGATGACTTAGCAAAGAGGAAACAGGCACAGCCAGGACATGAACCCAGGTTGTCAACCCGTAACCCCTGACGCTTCCCATCAATCCAGAGATTTTCTTGCAGCTGATGGATAAGAGCATGATCGCTGTGATGGCCCTGAGTCTAGCTCTGCAGCCAGGAGGGACCTTGCCAACAAGACTCACCCACGTTTTACTTGCAGAGGCTCCATGCCTGTCACAGGACACTCTGTAGAATGAACTGGTACTGCTTTCAGTCATATTCCTGACTGGTTGGTGTGTGTTTTGCAGAATACGTGATGACTGAGGGGCTGTTTGCAAATGAGAAGCAGCTGTAGTGGCGGGAGGATCGCTCCAGAATCCTCCCAGTGTTTCCTATAGAAGATCCTTTTGGGGTCTCAGGGACACGCAGGATACTCAGCCTGGCTTTGTTGTTCCTCCCAGCTTCCCATTCCTCCACTATTTAGCCATCTTCTTTAGTGGAAATAATATTTGCTACACCTTCAATGGGAGTATTTCAAGGTTTATCATTCAAGTCTCAAGGCTTTCTGGTAGTTTCTTCAGCATCTTTTTGATGTTCTAGGAGTTCCTAATGGCTGTAGTTAAACAAGTAAATCATTAGGTTGGAAAAAGAGGCCTTCCTTTGATAGCTATTTTAGAGTAATTGATGGGCTTTGGCCACAACCTACACACCTAACACACATCCCTGAAGCTTGGAGGACTTGTAACAAGAATCCAATCAAACAGACATGGGTTTGAATCCTGGTTTTAAAATTGATGGCCGCCTGATCCCAGACAGACTATTTAATCTCTTTATACCTTAGATTTCTACCTACCACAAGGGTTTTATCTGATGAATCAGTGAAATAATATGATGACTGGAAATGCAGCTAGGAAAGTACTTAAACATTTGGTACATAACGGGCACTCCAAAGTTAGTCCATATTAACTAGGTTCTTTTTGATTTATAGAGTTTATGTAGTGGTAGAGATGGTAGTTTTCCCATATTTGATATAACCACAAATATTGACAACATTGACACAAATGTATAATTGAGCTTAGGCTCCCATGAAAATGGAATTGAAAGGAATTTCATTTCCTTAATCTCATATTACAGATTCTTCAAGTTTATATCATCAAATGATGACTTTTGGTGTCTAGATCAGTCATAAAGTTCATTTTATTGATAAAAGATCTGGAACCAGCATATAGTTTAATAAAAATAGCTCACATCCCTTTTGGTCTTTGTATAAAACCAAGAAGAAAGATCCTGTATCAAGATTCTATATAGCTACTATAGTAGCGATAGATTTTCATGTATCAGCTCTATGGTTCTGCACCCCAAAAGAGGTTATTTGCAGTTGGAATATAAAGAAAATTTTCCTTAGCTACCTTCTTTACTGTGGTATTAGCTAACAAGTATAAAAGATGCTATTTCTATGACATCTGCTCTCTCCCCATTTTGAGTCAGCCATACTCTCTGCTAGAATACTCTTTCTAAAATGCAGTTCGAATCCTGTCCCTCTTGGGTTTAATATTCCTTTCTGGCTCTCTACTGCCTTCTAAATTCTAAAGCTGAGCATCTAAGGTCTATTAGAGCATGGCCTCCACTTCCTTTTCCTGTCTTCTCGCTGAATACATAATCTGTATTCCAACCAAGCTCGATTATTTGCTCTTCCACAGTCCTCCTCTTTGCTTCCCAGTGGTGGACCTGTCCAGTTGATCCATCCCCTTGGAACATCCTTCCCTCATCTCTGCCCAAGGAAATGCAGTGACCCTTCCAAGCATGGCTCAGTGCCATTCTGTGAGGTCTTCACGTACCCTCCCAGCCAGAAGCCCTTACGCTTTTCTTCCATTTTGTCTTGTATTATGTTTTTGATGTACTGACCCATGCCTTGTCTTAGATTTGTAACTTGTGAAGGAAAGCCCTGTGATGTCTTCACCTGTGTGTCCCCTCCAATGCCTGCTGGAGTGTCTTGCATTCAGCTTGTCTTTCCCAGACAGCTATGCAGTGGAAAACGATGGCCTCGTTTGGGGCAAATACTTTTTAACGTGGTGTGATTAATTTGATCGTGTTCCCAGCTCCCAAATTCACTTCCTTCCTCCCTCTTGATACAGAAAAGGTGTCATTTCTCTGTGCCAACATTTCTTCTCAACCTGAGAAGACATTTGAAAACCCACACTGCAGTGTGATTTAGAGAAGGAAATGGCCCAGGAGTCAGTCTGTAGCAGTATATAATTTAAATCCTACCTCCATGCTGCCAGGGGCTATTGGAATTGTGGGTTTTTAAGGAGCGTCTGATCAAGTCCACACTGTGAAATATGTCATTTTCAATACGCAGAGAAGAGGTAGAGTTTGAAGTAACATGTGGGGTTGCCTTAGACCTGCTTTTTATCATGTTTTGGAAGGTTAAGAAGCAAAGGCAATAATGCTGTTTACTCATACATCAAAAGATAGCGGGGGAGGACGAGTTAAAACAGTCCAGTGTTCAGTTCCCCTCCTTCTTCCAGTTGTCTTTGAAAGCAAAGGAACATGAGATGTGTGTGGGAATGGCATTGGCGGTATGATAGAAAACGTCAGGTTGCAGGGGAAGGGATAAAGCCAGTCCATCTCTCATAACGAGATCTGACTGTGAGGTTGGGAGGAAAACAGTACTCAACAGTCTTCTTCAGTTTTATTGTGCTGACTCTGGCTTACTTACGAAGATCAATTCTTTAATCCCTGGAAAGTAAAGCAGCCAAAAGATAGAGTGTTTGCAAAGGTTTTTCTGGTCTTTGTTTTGTAAGGACTGTCATACCTGATAAAATGTATGCTCCTGGGAGGCCCAATTGAAAGCAACCAATTGATTGACCCATTCACCAATTAATTTCTTGATATATACATACACATACATATATATATGTATGAAAAATAAACTGCATTGTAGTAGAATTAAAAATGAACAAAGCAAATGATATGATGCTGAAGCATTTAAGGGGAAGTAATGTCGGAAATTTACTTTGAAATACATCAAAAATCAGATTCACTGATGGAGACAGGGATAGATTGTTGACATATGTGTGATAAAAGAAGTATAGTAAAATGTTTACGGTAGCACATGTGGTGATTATACACATGTTCATTCTAAAACTCTTTCACTTTTCTGTAGTGTTTGATTATTTTCATAATAAAGTGACGGAAAAGATGAACTAAGTATTAAGGAAACAAATGAAATGACTACAAAGTTTTTCCCACACAGAGTGAGGGTCCAACATGCTCTGCTCTGCACCCAGATAACGATGGGTTTTCTACTTTCGTCCTGCTCTTCCCTCCACATTTCCTCTCTGCTCTTCTCTGCCCTGCTCCTTGCTGCCTGGGGCTGGCCTTACTGCATCACTCAGGCTGCTTTGCCCTTTGGCTTTTTTGGGTTCAGCTAACGAGAGGCACCGGAAGGAGATCAGAGGAGAGCAGCAGAGAGACCCTGGTGTACGTCTTGCCTAATTCCACCCTGCTTTGGTACTGCTTTCCTGGCAGCAGTTGTATTTCTTTAAAACTGCATCTCCTGGCTGTCCTTCTCTTCCAACTCTGGCTGGCGCCAGGAGCAGTATTTTCTCCTCTTGTACTTTCTGCCCTGGGTACCGGCAGCATTTCACTGCTGCTGGTCTCTGGGTGTATCCACAGCCCTAGTTTTTTCTCAGAGCTGTTCATACCTCTGTAAGATATCTTTTAATTACAATCTTTTTAGATTAAGTAAATTCTTCTTCCTGCTGGGACCCTAATTGCTACCTTTGGTACCACTGCTTTGTGATAATATGCTCTGTTTCTACTATTTTCCTCCTTAGGTGTAACCATGAGGTTTTGATTTGTGTTTAGCTTGCCTTCAGAACTCTCTGAGGATCAGGTCTGATTTAGCTTAAGGATGCCTGCTGTAAATTCATGAAGTAACTGCAAGAGCAATAGAAACCTTGATCTTTTGAGAATGAGCTTGTCCTCTGGGCCCAAATCTGCTGGCTTCTTGGCTAAGAGCACATTGAGATTGACCTATTCATTGCTGTGTGGTATTGAGAAATGATTGCAGTGATGTCCAGGGTTCCTAATAGAAATTCTAGGAACTCAGAGGTTTCTGGAACACATATGAAATGAATGGAAGATAATTCTTCATCTCTTGAGAAAGCCCCCTGAACCCAAATTAACCTCTTACAACTCCAGGGAATTTGACCTAAAGGGGAAGACCACGGCGAGCTTGGACTTTCTCCCACTTCTGTTAGGTTTGTTGCTAGTTTTTATGATGATGATATTTTTTTCAACTCTGTTCTGATTTCTTGGCTATAAATATCTTGTACCTGATATTCTACAGATCAATGCTTATTATTCAAACTTTAAAGAATTAATTAGGCAACACCTATTGTCTTCCTTTGGATTTCCCAGGAACAGACCATAGGATAAAGATTTGAATTAAAATAAGTTATATGAAAGGTGAAACAAAACAAAACAGAACAAAAAAAAAAGAGTGGGAAAGTGAGACAGGGAGTCCACTGAAAAGGCAGTCAATGAAGGTTTTCTCATCAAGTGGGTTAACACCGTGATGATTAGAGCTTATACTCATGGGAGAAACTCTAGAAAATGGTAGAGAACACATAGCACAGAGTTTTCCTACCTGAGGGGTGAGAGAGCTGGGGTATTTACATCAATTCCATCTGTCACCAGGGGAGGGCTGCTTCGGGGATGGGTGTTAATTTCCTGACACTTCTGGCCTTGCCAGGCTTATGGGTAGAGCAGTTTTCTATGTCTTCTGAGAAAATTCTTAGGCCAAAAGGTGCAAAGATTGGTAGCTAGAAGTGGGTTGGCCAGCTCTGAAGTGGTGAAGCCTGAGGGATTATGGTGGGTACTGACAGTTCTTCTACACCCATAATTGACGAATTATATTTGGAAACTCAAGACTGAATGTCATTTACCATTTTGATGGACAACCTTGCTCCCTCCCCTGCCCCCACAAGGAGTTTATATATTATGAGAAGAAGGGGAAAGATGTTTGGATATTCCAAGGAATTCGAGTTCTTAGTCTCAACCTATATCAAGATTTTCAGGGGAAAAACTTTATATTGCAGTACAAAATGGACTTTTGATTAAACCAGCTCTCCAGTTGGAGATATTCAGGAAGGGTGACTGTTTGGGTTTTAGATTCAAGAACTACCATCACCACCAACCACCCTCTACCCCCCCAGTTAAAAGCTTTATTCATTTGTGCTAATTGAGAAGGCCAGCAGAAACTGGAGTCTTCATTGCTTATGGTGATGCTCTGTTATTTAGAACTTGAGTTTAGGTTGTTGATTGTTACAGTGGGGAAGAACCCACATTTACATTTAAAGGCATGCCTTGTGCCTTCACAAAGCAGTAGTGACAGCTAACATTTATATAGTGCTTGCTATGTGCCAAGCACTGGTAACAGCACAGTATCCTAAGGCTGGCGTCATAGAATCCAAAAATTTTAGCACTAGAAGGGACCTTAGGGGTAGCTGTCTAAACCTATATGGCTTAGTGAAGGTAAGTCACTTGCCTGGGGTCATGAATCTTGTTAGTAGCAAAATCAGCACCAGGACCCAAGCCTTCTGACCCCTGACCTAGTGCTCTGTCTACTAGACCCACCACCCCTATGACCATGGGGTAGGTAAAGACTCATGTTCTATTTTCATTGACTATCTCTTTCTTTTTGAACTTGGTCTTGCTTGTATGTTTAGAGGTAATGAACCCTTAGCCCAGGCTTCTGTGACAATGCCATGCCTGGAGAAACAAATGATCTATGAAAAGGCAGCCCAAGCTACCTTCTCAGCTCAGCTCCTTGTTTGCTCCAAAATACAGGGTCTGTGAGAAGCACCATCTTCTAAGCCACAGAGACCCACAGATAGACAGACAGTGGTATTAGGGCAGAGAAAAGAGTACATTTGTATAGGATCAAAATTCCCATCTGAAATTATTTCCACAGCATGATTTTAAGTGAATCCTTCTAAGAGGCACCGTTGAAGGGGAAATTGAGGGGAAATTTGTGTCATAAGACAGTGTCAGTGGCTTAGTTAATCACTTGGCTTGCTTCTCATTGTTGGGGATAACCTTGAGGAATTAATCCACTATGGCAAAGTTCCAGGACATTTTTTAAAAACACAATTAGAGTCATTCTTTGTCAAGACTGACTTGTACAGAGTTGATCCTTTAGGGCTGAGGTTAGCAAACTTTTTCTGAAAAGGGCCAGATAATGAATATGTTATTTATTTCATTTGTATTTATTGGGTCTGTATTGCAACTACTCAGCTCTGCCATTGTAAAGCAAAAATAGCCAAGGGCAATATGTAAATAAATTTACATATGTTTCAATAAGGCTGTTTCAATACAACTTTATTTACAAAACAGGCAGAGGGCCACATTTTGCCAGAACCCTAGTCAGCCAAAGCCTTGAGATGGTGCACGTCACCAGGCCTGCTGCTTTCTTTTGTTTGCTGCCTCTATGGTGTCTGTATTCATTATTAACATTATTGATAACCTTTTTTTTCCTGATGAAAGTTTCTTGTGTCGTGGCAAATAGCTTGATTCAATTCCCAAACACAACAAAGATGGGGGTGTTACAGCAAGTCCAGGGGAGTTAGCCTTAGACAGATGTGAGGTCATCCCTCAAGCTCTCCATTTGATATAGGTAATGGGCCATATAGGACTATGTCCAAAATACACACACATAGAAAGCATTGTAGACTTGAGCCATATCTTAGAACCCCCATTCTGCTCATATTTTAAAGTAATGACAATAACTCTGTCTTAAAGGAAAAATAAGGGAGTTCCCTGGCGGTCCAGTGGTTAAGACTCCTCGCTTCTACCGCAAGGGGTACTGGTTCGATCCCTGGTCAGGGAACTAAGATTCCCACATGCCTCGAAGTTGTTATCAAGAGTAACTATTCTCAGGGCTTCCCTGGTGGTGCAGTGGTTGGGAGTCCGCCTGCCGGTGCAGGGGGCGCGGGTTCGTGCCCTGGTCCGGGAGGGTCCCGTGTGCCACGGAGCGGCTGGGCCCGTGGGCCGTGGCCGCTGGGCCTGTGCGTCTGGAGCCTGTGCTCCGCGGCGGGAGAGGCCACAACGGTGGGAGGCCCAAGTACCTCAAAAAAAAAAAAAAAAAAAGAGTAACTATTCTCATATAATTATGGTAGAAACTCTCCTATCCGCTCCAATTTGGATTGGTCAGTTAATTGGAAGAGTCAGTTAAGGGGACAATTTAAATATAGATACATTTTATTTTCAGTTGAGAGATAGTAGTGGGAGATTTATTTGACAATGCTTGGATGTAAGGATAATGCTTCTTCTTCTTCTTTTTTAAACATGGGCCCACTGATTGGAGTTCTTAGTCATGCAGCAATAGGGCATTATCTGAGTATAGCAAGCTTCCAGATTTTTCAGTCTTTTAGAGTAGCTGCAGTTGTTGCTTAGAAAACACCTTTATTGAGTTATCCCAAAGCAGTCAACCTAGTTTTTACAGAAACAATTTTTTCTTGTTATATTTGTATTTCATCCATTTACAGAATGGAAGGCCATGTAATTAAAATAACAACCAGGAGCAATGCAACTGACCCTTGGTAAGCATACCACTCAGCTGTGGGGTGAGTGGATGCCCAAGGGCCACACAGAGAGTGGAGCCCTGCCAGCGCAAGCCTTCCAGGGCACTGGGGCCATCAGTATCAAGGACACTTGAGAGGAATCTAGGATGTTGGTTAATACAGGAAGTAAGTAGGACTTGCTTTTGTTCACAGTACTTTAAAAAGTTGTTTCATTTGGGTTTGTTAAGACAAGTTTCCTGCTCACTTGTTCAAACTCGTATTTTGCACAGGCAATTTCTTTGCAGTAGGCTGTACACAAGCTTCTGCCAAACCCTGATGAAATTGTCAACTAACTTGGCTTTGGTGGAGTTCAAATCAATGAAATGCTTTTCAGTGAGTTGAGTACCCTTCATCCGTGAACCTGTGTCTTCTCTAATGACACATGTATGTAAAAAAAAAAATACAGTCATTAGTAAACTATTTCAGAATTAAAAAACCTTAAAGACTCATACAGCTTTACTACATGCCAAGTATTATTTCAAGTACTTAGAAATAATATACTTTTATTCCTCTTAACATCCCTTAGATATAGATCTTATCTCATGACCATCTTGCAGATGAAGAAACAGGCAGAAATTTGAGTGACAGAGCTGGGCTTTCTTCTTAGTCATTTCTTTCTGCCTCTCCAGAGCTGAAGGTGCCTGCAGAGGATGGGTTGGAAACTTGACCCAAATGAGAACTCTGACAGCCAGATCTTTTGCATCTTATAGTTCTTTCCAATAAGCACAAATGATGGGGTTGTCAGCCAACTGTATCATGAGGTATCAGCCCAGGGGTGGGGTGTAAGGTAAGCACAACTTCCCAAATCTCCAATTCCGCAAGGAAGACACATTTGACTTGGTGGCCAAGTCAAGAGGAGGTCTTGCCAGGTCATGAGAAGCCCTGAGTAGGAGCTGACAAAGCCTCTTTAATCCTCGGCCAAAGACCCTGAAACTCCAGCATACTTAGCTTTTATGGATATAAAATTGCTGTTTGAAAGCTAGATCACTGGACTGAATATCTGAGTGCAGGGTACTGTGTCACCAGCACCATCTTGCTATGTGTGACCCAAATTTATAAAATCGTGAGCAGGCATCACTCCTGAACTGTAACTTGGCACCTATGAAATGATGACCAACATATGAACATGCTCAGACAGTCAGGTCTGATGTAAATAGACCAAGAAGAGGTTGAACACAGCAGGCCTGGCCAGAGCCTACCACAGAGATCAGGCAAATTAAGGACTCCACCAATATATTAAGTGGTTTTCATTGCTGTCAGACAAGAAGTATCTATGAAGGCAACGATAGAAATATAGGAGACTGACAGATTATGATGAGAGTTCTTATGTGTATGGTGTTCAGAGTTGGCAAAACTCTTGTCTATATCATTAGCGTTGCTACTGGTGATAGATTTTGGAGTCAGATAGAGCTGTTTTACAATCCTGCCTCTTAGACTTGTGACTTTAGGTCAAGATCCTTAATTTTTCTGAAGGTCAGTTTTTGTTTCATGTGTGAAATGTGAATAAATCCTTTACCTTTTGGAGTTTCATGAGTTAAAGCCTATAATGCCTGTGAAGTGCCTAGCACAGAGCCTAGTTTGTAGTAGGTTTAATGATCTCCTTTATACATCTCTTTACACAGAAAGAGTCACAGGAGTGGCAGGACCTGACCCTATATCTTCTGATTCTTAGGTCAGTCGTCCTTGTCCTCAATCACATGTTCTCTAGAAGCAGGCACATTTCTGTTTAATGAACTGTAAGGCAAAGGATCGATCCACTCAGAATGGGCACCCAACTGATAGAAGAAAATGAATCAGTGCTCTGAGTTGAGACACAGAAGTGAGTATCATTCATCCGCTGAGTGGGGCGGGGGGAGCAATGACAAATGAACGTGCTTTTGCCAGTCACTTACTCATGATTACATATTCATTTATTTATTCAGCAATTGTTTATTTAGCAAGGACCATATGCCAGGTATTGTGCTAACTGCTGGGAATAAAGTGAATAAGAAATATAGTCATTTCTCTAAAACTCATTAACGCTCTGCGGAATTCCAAAGGTATAATGATTCCTGTTGGAAATAGAAATAACTTAGTCTGTAATTTAACTGTATTAGATTTAAATCGTCTGATTAAAGATTACAGAACTAATTATAAAGCTGAAAGATACATTATGAACTTCTTTTTCAGTATAATTTCTTAATATATACCATTATTAATTTATTTTTACATAAATGGAAATTCAGTGCACACGTTAGATGGTCTAGAGATTTAAAAAGAAACTGTTAAAGATAAAAGGTCTTAAGTATATGGTAAGGCTGTTTTATTGTATTACTCAATTTTCTTGACATTTTCTAGGACTTTTAGTATAATTAGTAAAATAGCTGTAACTTCTGAGGTTACGAAAGAAAGACGGTCATTTTGAAAATTGGAAAATGAAAAAAACATATTGCTGGGAAAGAAAGGACCTCCACTTTAATATTATTTATTTTCATCTTCTGGTCAAATAGAAAGCCCTTATTTTGCAATTGAACTTTAACTAGGAAAACTAAATAATTTCATAAAATTTTATCAAAGAGTCTGATTGAGGAGTCCATATTTAAGGTTGAGAGTGGAGTTTTCAATTCCTGAGACTTTGGTCCACAAGTTGAGAAAATATAGGGCTCCTATCAGTTCTTGGAGAGAAGTGGTAGTTTTTGGTTACAGAATAAAGCTTAGGGCAACCTAAATGCTAATTTTTCATGTGGTAAAACATTCTCAACTATAAGAAGGAAAAAGATGACAAGCATTTGCTTTATTTTCCTTACAAGTTACATAATTCTGTTGTCTAGACAATATTACATTAACCATATTGTTGAGTAACCCCTCCTCTGGTTGTGTAGACCAGATGTGTGTTATTTCTTCAATACTGGGGCAGTTTTAAGGGGTAGGAAGAGTACTGGGTTATAAGCCAAGAGCCCTGAGTACAAGCCATCCCATCATTATGTCCTATAATTGGGTCCATGATCACCACACATTATTATGAGGGAAATACTAGGGAAACCCTTTGTTGCTTACCCGTTATTAACCCCCAATTCCTGCCTTCTGTGGAGAGGGGGCATAGGAAGTCTTCTTTTGACAGTACTGTATAAAGTAGAACGTCTTTAAACTCATGTCTTATACCAAACCAGCCTCTCCAAGATCCACCCTTCCTCTAGACTTGCCTTTTTTTTTAAGATACCATCTTCCAGTTTTCCAAGCTTGAATCCCAGGAGTCATCTTTAAGTCCTTTTCTCTTCTCCCCTACTTGCTGATTTGTCTTCCTTGGAAATTGCCCTTTTATTTCCCTCCCTCCACATTCCAGTTTCTAGATCTTAGTTCAAACTCTTCTTACTAGAGGCTTACCATAGACTCCTAACTAACCTGCCTTCTGTCGTTCTGCCTCCTTGCCATCTATATTAGTCAGGGTGAGCTAGGTTATGCTACAGTGACAAACAATTAGAAAATCTCAGTGGCTTAAAACAAAATTTACCTGTGGTTTATGTTACCTGGTTATCATAGATTCTAGGGGTTGACTTCCATTGCCTCTTTACTCAATGACCCCAGCTCCACTCTTTAGAATTTCATCAGTTTTCCAAGGAGAAGGGGGTGTTGGATGATCTTACTCTGACAATTAAATGTTCTGTCCCAGAAGTGACACACTAACTTCCGCTCACAGCCATTGGCCAGAACTAGTCACATGGCGGACATGTGGAGTCCACTCACGTGCTTGCAACAAGTGGAGAAATGGATATTGAGGCGCACTAGGGGGCTGCACTGTTCCATCCTACAGTGAAGGACAGAATCCTCCACTAAAGACCAAGTCCTCCAATGAAGGCCATTGGAGTTTCTGCAAAGCACCCCTTTACCTAAAACCTTTCAGCCGTTCCCACTCTATCAGATGACCTAGAATTCATGGATCTCTAACGTGTATTGAACAACCAATAGTTCTCAAGCCTTTGCTATGTCAGGTACCCTGCTACGTTCTTTAATCCATTATCTTATCTATCTCTTACAACAAATGTTCAAAGTAGGCTTTATTATCCCCATATGACAGATGAAGAAACTGAGACTTAAAGAATGTCCTAGTTTGGGTTTCTCCGAAATCCGACCACGTGGCAAGGACTTGGACACCAGAAAGCCCAGTGAGGGAGGGGGCTTGTGATAACAGCAAGAGAGGCGTGTCAATAATGGAACAATGAGCGGGTTACCACAGGGGGCAGCTGCAGACCCTCTGAGAGACTGCAGAGCAGGGCTCTACACCGCGGGCCAAGGAACTCCTATACGTCATTGCTTGAGGGCTGCTCTTCAGATGTGAACTCCCCAGCACCTTTGCCCTACCCTACCCGCAGGCCAAGCACATGCTGTCAGCCTTCTGCAGATGCAAGCAGGTTGCCAGTTTTCTGGAACAGTGTTGATTCCCTGAGGGGATATGGGCATTGGCAGCTTCTGCTACAGAGAGGTGAATCTACTTGCCCAAGGAATACAGTGAATAAGATTTAAATCCAAATACTCTTGTCCCCCACACGACCTGTCCACACGGACCTGTCTGTCCACGGTGTCCGCACGGACCTCTCACTAGGTCCGGGCTAGTGAGGTGGAGGTGGATCCGGGCTCCAGCCAAAAATGTATCACTGACCACTCTCCAAGCACTCTTGTCCTTTTTCTTTCTATCCCTGGGTTCATACCATTTCTTTTTTTTTTTTTTAATAAATTTATTTTACGTATTTTTATTTTTGGCTGCGTTGGGTCTTTGTTGCTGCACGCGGGCTTTCTCTAGTTGCGGCGAGTGGCTACTACTCTTCGTTGCGGTGCACGGGCTTCTCATTGCGGTGGCTTCTCTTGTTGCGGAGCACAGGCTCTAGGTGTGCAGGCTTCAGTAGTCGTGGCTCGTGGGTTCTAGAGCGCAGCCTCAGTAGTTGTGGCGCACGGGCTTAGTTGCTCCACGGCATGTGGGATCTTCCCAGACCAGGGCTCGAACCTGTGTCCCCTGCATTGGCAGGCAGATTCTTAACAACTGCACTGCTAGGGAAATCTCATACCATTTCTTCTGCTGGGAATTCTCTCTGTTCCGTGCCTCCTATTTAAGTTCTATCCATATTCTCTGCTCAGCGCAAACGGTGCCTTCTCCGTGAAGCCTTATTTGATCATCAGAAATCCTGCTCTCCCCTCTCAGCCCTACTGTGGTCAGTTTCACTCTTCTAGCACTTCCCCTGTCCTTGCTTGCGTGGCAGAGATGCATGGACAGGTCTCTCTCTGGATTAGACTGTAGGCTCCTTGAGGGCATGAATCCTATTTTATTCAGTTGCTTCGAACACTTGGTGGAATAAGGTAGATAAATATAACTGTACATGTGCGCACGTCCACATGCACATTCATTTCACATTCAGTCCAGGTTGGCTGAATTTGCCAAACGTCACACTGAAGTCTGGACTCCGGGAGGAGGTGGTTTTCTGCTTTCCTGCTTAATGCGCCACCATCAGCTTCTCTACTCACCTGACTTCCAGCCCCTGTGTTGCCACTTGCCGTGTCCGCTCCGGAGAGGGACAGGCGAACGAGCTGACCGATGAGGACACAGTGGCCTCCAGCAGTTTGTACACGTCATGTCTGGGGGATGCGTACTTGTCATTATTCCCATTTGAAATGGCAGCGGAATGAAGATGCTTTGCCTAGTTCAGGTGACATGACCAGGAGAGTGTAATTAACCTTCAGGGGACACACTGTACCACCATAAACTATATGCCAAGAGTTTCTAGTGGTTGGGAGGCAACAAAACCTTCAACTTTGCGTGTTCAGAACTTGGTTTACCTGCAGTCTCGGTGGTGCGGTGAAGAAGGGAATTCCACCAGGCTCTCCCTGGCTTCCAAAGAGACACTCTCCTGTTGCTGAAGATCACCTTTCAGATTTCCATTGCCCACCGGAGCTCCATGACAAGAAATAACAGCAGAATAGATGGCCCTGGCCTCCACGGTGTTGCTGTTCCGCGAGCTTTTCTCATATGGCAATCCCAACCCCTCCTTGGGAATACTGCTGTTCATTTTTGAAACGCTGAGCCCAAGGAGGCACTTTGGCCACAGGTGGTAATTCATTCTAAACAAAGATAGGTGACCTGTCTCATCTTCCCCCCCGCCCCCAATTATGGAAACAGATTATATTCTTAGTCAAATCCTTTTTGAAAAAACTATATAATAACTTGCCTTAACAACTTCCTGCACAGAAAATTCTTAATTATGCAGTGGACCAAAAAAAAAAAAAAAAAGGCATTTTCTTTTATCTGTTCTGAACGAGTTGCCTTTCAATTTCATTGACTGCCCCTTTGTTCTTATAGGGCTAAGCGTTTGTTTGAAGAATGGCTTTGTCGTGTTTCCTTTGACTGTCTCCATGGCCTAAATAAAAAGTCTACCAGAAAAACACTGAAAAAATCAGCTTCTTAGTTGTGAGTCTCTTGCAAGAGCCCACAACCTAAAAGTTTGCTTTTATCTTTCAGATTCTGAAATCCATCCCATTTATAAATCGCTCATGTCCCCCCATTTGCTGTTTGACACTAACCAAGTACCCACAGTCAGTGAGTTAATCATTATTCCTGTATCACGACCACAAAGATTCCAGATGTACAAAGGGGACAGTGCTCACATGTATATGTATAGGCAATTTAAGTCCACTTTGCAAAGGTATGTGTTGATATTAGGAGGATTTTGTATATGTATATGTAAGCAGATTGCCCGGGGCTGGGAGGGCGGGCAGTGATTAATCAAGGTGAACTTTCTGGAGGAGTCAATGTCTGTGCCAGTGTTGGAAGGAAAGGGCATAATTCCATAGCGAGTCATATAAACACTTATTATTATTATACTTGGTGAGATAGTTGATATTTTCACAGAGAACCATTAACAATTGTTAAAAGTAAATCAATTCCTGCTCTCCGTCTACCCCTCTCTCTATGGAACATACAACAGAGATTTGCCCTTGTGAAAAACTGCTCTGTTGGAAAGCTCCTTTCCTGTGTTCTGTTTGTTTTTAGGTTGCAGCTTTTATTTCTGCCTTTAAGCCTCTGACTCCATATGTTTTTCATTTCCACTCAGAGGAGTTAGGACTGCTGTTGACTGAGAATGTCTAGTCTAATAAGGCTTTTTATTTTTGACCTTTTAATTTGTCTAGTGTTTCAAACTACGAAGACCCTTTGCTTTCTAATCTAGGCTGGTTTGTAGTTGTCCTCGTAGGTGGTATGGTGGGAAGAACATGGGGTTTGAAGGCAGAAGACCTTGGTTTGAGTCCCAGTCTCAGCTGTGTGACTTTAGACAAGACCTTCAACCTCTCTGAACTTCTGTTTCCTTGTTTGCAAAGTAAATTAAATAAGGAGGACAATACTTATTGGCCCCAGAATGACAGTAAGGATTACAGTTAGTCACATACATTACGTAAATTTAAATGTGTTATTTTAAATGATCAGTGCTATAATTGTGCAGGCACTGAACGGAGACTGGGCTGCCAAGAATTTCCCCTTTAAGGTCTTCTTCCATTCCTGAAACACTTTAACTGTAAACAGTTACTCACACCGAAAGCATATTTTTCTTTAGCAGTTGCCCCTTGTCAGTCCCCAAAAGTGTCTTCACATGTGGTTCCTCAAGATGTAAGTGGTGGAGTTATAGGTTTTATGGGGTTATTTCCTAATGTTAGTGCATCATGTCAAAATTGCACAAGAAGCCAACATTATTCTTGAAAGTTTTTATTATTATTCATAAAGTACAGTATATAAGCTTTGATGTCTACACATGTGACTCTCGTTTAGGGAGCCATTTGTAGGAAAAGTATTTCTCTGTAAGCATTCTGTGGGGTTGATACCCACACTGGGAGATGCATGTGGAAATTGATACCTATTAAGGAAAAGTAGATTACAGACCCCCATCTCACACTCACTCCATGTGCTCACTCATTAGGAACGCTTTATATTGATGTTTCTTTCTTTTTCTTTATTACTCCATCTGTCAGTTATTACTGGATAGCAAGCCACTCCCAAACTCAATGATTTATAAGAGCTGTTATGTATTCTCACTCATGTCTCTGCAGGTTGGCTGGCGTCAGACTGATCTTGGATGAACCCAGCCAGGTAGTGGTGTTTCAGGGTGCAGGTTTTTCTGGGCTTGATGCGTTGTAACAGTTTAGGTTCAGGTCCACGCCACGTAGGTCTTATGTCGATTCTGGTTGAAGGGGTTGTCATGGCAATGACAGAGGCACAAGAGGCAAGCCCAGGACTTCCCTGGTGGCGCAGTGGTTAAGAACCTGCCTGCCAGCGCAGGGGACATGGGTTCGAACCCTGGTCCGGGAAGATCCCACATGCCGTGGAGCAGCTAAGCCCGTGAGCCACAACTACTGAGCCTGTGCTCTAGAACCCGCGAGCCACGACTACTGAAGCCTGCGTGCCTAGAGCCCGTGCTCCGCAACAAGAGAAGCCACCGCAATGAGAAGACCGCGCACCACAACGAAGAGTAGCCCCCGCTCGTTGCAACTAGAGAAAGCCCCAACAAAGACCCAACGCAGCAACAATGGCCATTGTAAAAAAAGCAGCAAGACCCAATGCAACCAAAAGTAAATAAATAAATAAATGTATTAAAAAAGAAAAGCAAGGAGTATTGGAAAAAAAATAGAGGCAAGACCAAGGGCACAGAACGTATCAAACCTTTTATGGCATCATGTCTGCTAACACTCATTGGTCACATACTGCTAAGCTTAATGACGAGGAGCAAGGAAGTAGATACACACTGCTTATCCTGAAACCAAAGCAAAGCATATGGCCATGCCCAGTGTCACAGGGGCGGGGAAATATACTCTTTCCATGTTGGAGCATGGGGAGGTTACATATTTTTTGTCAATAATCTAATAGTCCTACTGCCAAGTACGTACGTTGAATTCCTATACACAAAATACATATGTGTGGTGCAACTCTACGGTATAAACATGGAAGTTCCAATGCCCCTCTACAATGGCCATCCTGAAATGACACATAGAGGATGATTCTCCCATACAGAACCATTTCCATTGTTAAAAAAAGATAAGATAGGCTATAGATTTTACAGGTTTGTGTTGGGTCTA
This sequence comes from Delphinus delphis, assembly GCF_949987515.2. Taxonomy (NCBI): domain Eukaryota; kingdom Metazoa; phylum Chordata; class Mammalia; order Artiodactyla; family Delphinidae; genus Delphinus; species Delphinus delphis. The sequence goes on along the minus strand of NC_082685.1, from coordinate 141,643,533 downwards.
TCTATAATTCTACCATCCTGCTCCCTTTCTAAAAAGTATATCTACCTTGATTTATTTTTAAAAAAGCAAATCATTCTTAAACTTTGGTACTTTAGGTATGATTAGTCGTTAATTGCTTACAATAAAGCTCATACTGATGACAGCATGCCGTGACTAAGAACCACAGGTAGATTCCAGATATCCACACTGACCAGCATGTGTGGGTAGTTTATAACAAAAGAATGTCCGTGGAACATTGTAGTGATCTGGGCTTTTTTGATGGACTTGAAAAGGGAAGCATGTTTGTGCTAGTAATCAAGACAGAGAGAGGACCATGTTTGATCTTTGAATAAGTGGGTGTTTTAACATAATATACTTGAAAATTTAAAAAATATATATGGCTAATGAATAATACATAGATGGACAAACTGTCTAATAAGGATGACCAAATAGGACATCCCTTCTCTTCTTTCAGGTGTATGTTAGAAGAGTCCCAATAACTCAACACATGGAAAAGGTTAGAAAAGAATCCTTTACAAATAAGAATTTAATTGATTTTTTAAAAATTTATGCTGGAACTGAGAGGGGGATCCTGATTTGAACTTGGTAAGTAATATAACTGTATACCTTTCTACATTCCTGAAGTGCACCCAAACAATAAATAAGATTATGATGATAGTTACCAGACAACTAGTGAAGGCTACCTTACACATTTCTAGTAGGAAAAAAAAAAGCCTATGTAAAGCAGAATGTAATCCATTGCTAAGCCAACCTCCTTTTTCAGTTGATAATGGGTTGAAAGACCACATAGCTTTACACTACCTACATTGCGAAGGCAGTATCACAGTTTAGGTAGTTCAAGTAGCAATTCTGAAATGTGGAGGAATACTTGTTATATATTTCGCGATTGTGCTATTTAAACTGCAAAATACAATTAGAAGCAAGAATAATTGTTCTGATTTTTGTTTCCAAGAATAATTGTTAAGATACTTTGAGGAGTTTAACAAGTCTACTTCTGGCTAAACACAACACTCCTAGACGTGCAATTCTTTTTTTTTTTTTAACATCTTTATAGGAGTATAATTGCTTTACAATGGTGTGTTAGTTTCTGCTTTATAACAAAGTGAATCAGCTATACATATACATATATCCCCATATCCCCTCCCTCTTGCATCTCCCTCTCACCCTCCCTATCCCACCCCTCTAGGTGATCACAAAGCACCAAGCCCTGTGCTATGCGGCTGCTTCCCACTAGCTATCTGTTTTATGTTTGGTAGTGTATATATGTCCGTGCCACTCTCTCACTTCGTCCCAGCTTACCCTTACCCTTCCCTGTGTCCTCAAGTCCATTCTCTACATCTGCGTCTTTATTCCTGTCCTGCCCCTAGGTTCTTCAGAACCATTTTTTTTTAGATTTCATATATATGTGTTAGCATACGGTATTTGTTTCTCTCTTTCTGACTTACTTCACTCTGTATGACAGACTCTAGGTCCATCCACCTCACTACAAATAACTCAATTTCGTTTCTTTTTATGTCTGAGTAATATTCCATTATATATATGTGCCACATCATCTTTATCCATTCATCCGATGATGGACACTTAGGTTGCTTCCATGTCCTGGCTATTGTAAATAGTGCTGCAATGAACATTGTGGTACATGCTTCTTTTTGAATTTTAGTTTTCTCAGGGTATATGCCCAGTAGTGGGATTGCATGGTGGTATGGTAGTTCTATTTTTAGTTTTTAAAGGAACCTCCATACAGTTCTCCATAGCGGCTATAATCAATTCACATTCCCACCAGCAGTGCAAGAGGGTTCCCTTTTCTCCACACCCTCTCCAGCATTTATTGTTTGTAGATTTTTTGATGATGGCCATTCTGACTGGTGTGAGGTGATACGTCATTGCAGTTTTGATTTGCATTTCTCTAATGATTAGTGATGTTGAGCATCTTTTCATGTATTTGTTGGCAATCTGTATGTCTTCTTTGGAGAAATGTCTATTTAGGTCTTCTGCCCATTTTGGGGTTGGGTTGTTTGTTTTCTTGATATTGAACTGCATGAGCTGCATGTAAATTTTGAAGATTAATCTTTGTCAGTTGCTTCGTTTGCAAATATTTTCTCCCATTCTGAGGGTTGTCTTTCATCTTGTTTATAGTTTCCTTTGCTGTGCAAAAGATTTTAAGTTTCATTAGGTCCCATTTGTTTATTTTTGTTTTTATTTCCATTTCTCTAGGAGGTGGGTTAAAAAGGATCTTTCTGTGATTTATGTCCTAGAGTGTTCTGCCTATGTTTTCTTCTAAGAGTTTTATCGTGTCTGGCCTTACATTTAGGTCTTTAATCCATTTTGTGTTTATTTTTGTATATGGTTTTAGGGAGTGTTCTAAATTCATACTTTTACATGTAGCTGTCCAGTTTTCCCAGCACCACTTATTGAAGAGGCTGTCTTTTCTCCATTGTATATTTTGTATATTTTTGCCTCCTTTGTCAAAGATAAGGTGACCATATGTGCGTGGGTTTATCTCTGGGCTTTCTTTCCTGTTCCATTGATCTTTGTGCCAGTACCATACTCTCTTGATTACTGTAGCTTTGTAGTATAGTCTGAAGTCAGGGAGCCTGATTCCTCCAGCTTCGTTTTTCATTCTCAAAATTGCTTTGGCTATTCGGGGTATTTTGTGTTTCCATATAAATTGTGAGATTTTTTTGTTCTAGTTCTGTGAAAAATGCCACTGGTAGTTTGATAGGGATTGCACTGAATCTGTAGATTGATTTGGGTAGTATAACCATTTTCACAATATTGATTCTTCCAATCTGAGAACATGGTATATCTCACCATCTGTTGGTATCATCTTTAATGTCTTTCCTCAGTGTCTTATAGTTTTCTACATACTGGTCTTTTGTCTCCTTAGGTAGGTTTATTCCTAGGTATTTTATTCTTTTTGTTGCAGTGGTAAATGTGAGCATTTCCTTAATTTCTCTTTCAGATTTTTCATCATTAGTGCATAGGAATGCAAGAGATATCTGTGCATTAATTTTGTATTCTGTAACTTTACCAAATTCATTGATTAGCTCTAGTAGTTTTCTGGTGGCATCTTTAGGGCTCTGTATGTATAGTATCATGTCATCTGCAAACAGTGACAGTTGTTACCTCTTCTTTTCCAATTTGGATTCCTTTTATTTTTTTTTCTTCTCTGATTGCTGTGGCTAGGACTTCCAAAACTATGCTGAATAATAGTGATGAGAGTGGACACCCTTGTCTTCTTCCTGATCTTAGAGGAAATGCTTTCAGTTTTTCACCATTGAGCATGATGTTTGCTGTGGGTTTGTCGTATATGGCCTTTATTATGTTGAGGTAGGTTCCCTCATTTTGTTTATCTTACTGTGTTTGGGGTCTCCTTTTTGCAGGCTGCAGGTTCGTAGTTCCCATTGTTTTTGGTGTCTGTCCCCAGTGGCTGAGGTTAGTTCAGTGGGTTGTGTAGGCTTCCTGGTGGAGGGGACTAGTGCCTGTGTTCTGGTGGATGAGGCTGGATCTTGTCTTTCTGGTGGGCAGGTCCATGTCTGGTGGTGTGTTTTGGGGTGTCTGTGGACTTATTATGATTTTAGGCAGCCTCTCTACTAATGGGTGGGGTTGTGTTCCTGTCTTGCTAGTTGTTTGGCATAGGGTGTCCAGCACTGTAGCTTGCTGGTCATTGAGTGAAGCTGGGTGCTGGTGTTGAGATGGAGATCTCTGGGAGATTTTCGCCGTTTGATATTATGTGGAGCTGGGAGGTCTCTTGTGGACCAGTGTCCTGAAGTTGGCTCTCCCACCTCAGAGGCACAACAGTGACTCCTGGCTGCAGCACCAAGAGCCTTTCATCCACATGGCTCAGAATAAAAGGGAGAAAAAGTAGAAAGAAAGAATTAGTAAAAGTAGAAAGAAAGGAAGGAAGGAAGGAAGGAAGGAAGAAGGAAAGAAGGAAAGAAAGAAAGGAATGAGGGAAGGAAGGAAAAAAGAAAGAAAGAAGATAAAGTAAAATAAAATAAAGTAAAATATAATAAAGTTATTAAAATAAAAAAATAATTATTAAGAAAAAAATTTAAAAAACAAAAACAGATGGATAGAACCCTAGGACAAATGGTGGAAGCAAAGCTATACAGCATAAATCTTGCTCTCAAAGTCCACCTCCTCAATTTGGGATGATTCGTCTTCTATTCAGGTATTCCACAGATGCAGGGTACATCAAGTTGATTGTGGAGCTTTAATCCGCTGCTTCTGAGGCTGCTGGGCGAGATTTCCCTTTCTCTTCTTTGTTCTCACCGCTCCCGGGGCTCAGCTTTCGATTTGGCCCAGCCTGTGCGTGTAGGTCGCTGGAGGGCGTCTGTTCTTCGCTCAGATAGGACGGGGTTAAAGGAGCAGCTGCTTCGGGGGCTCTGGCTCACTCAGGCCAGTGGGAGGGAGGGGCACGGAGTGCGGGGCGAGCCTGTGGCAGCAGACGCCGGCGTGACGTCGCAGCAGCCTGAGGCGCGCCGTGCGTTCTCCCGGGGCAGTTGTCCCTGGATCCCGGGACCCTGGCAGTGGTGGGCTGCACAGGCTCCCCGGAAGCGGGGTGTGGATAGTGACCCGTGCTCGCACACAGGCTTCTTGGTGGCGGCAGCAGCAGCCTTAGCGTCTCATGCCCGTCTCTGGGGTCCGTGCTTTTAGCCGCAGCTCGCGCCAGTCTCTGGAACTCCTTTAAGAAGCGCTCTTAATCCCCTCTCCTCGCGCACCAGGAAACAAAGAGGGAAGAAAAAGTCTCTTGCCTCTTCGGCAGGTGCAGACTTTTCCCCGGACTCCCTCCCAGCTAGCCGTGGTGCACTAACCCCTTCAGGCTGTGTTCACGCCACCAACCCCAGTCCTCTCCCTGCGCTCCGACCGAAGCCCGAGCCTCAACTCCCTGCCCCGCCCGCCCTGGCGGGTGAACAGACAAGCCTCTCGGGCTGGTGAGTGTCGGTCGGCCCTGATCCTCTGTGCGGGAATCTCTCCGCTTTGCCCTCCGCACCCCCGTCGCTGCGCTCTCGAGGTAGGTTCCCTCTATGCCAACTTTCTGAAGAGTTTTTATCATAAATTGGTGTTGAATTTTGTCAAAAGCTTTTTCTGAATCTATTGAGGTGATCATATGGTTTTTCTCCTTTAATTTGTTAATATGGTGTATCACATTGATTGATTTGGGTATATTGAAGATTCCTTGCATCCCTGGGATAAATCCTACTTGATCATGGTGTATGATCCTTTTAATGTGTTGTTGGATTCTGTTTGCTAGTATTTTGTTGAGGATTTTTGCATCGACGTTCATCAGTGGTATTGGTCTGTAATTTTCTTTTTTTTTGTGACATCTTTGTCTGGTTTTGGTACCAGGGTGATGGTGGCCTCGTAGAATGAGTTTGGGAGCGTTCCTGCCTCTGCAACTTTTTGGAAGAGTTTGAGAAGGATGGTGTTAGCTCTTCTGTAAATGTTTGTAGAATTTACCTGTGAAGCCATCTGGTCCTGGACTTTTGTTTGTTGGAGGATTTTAATCACAGTTTCAATTTCATTATTTGTGATTGGTCTGTTCATATTTTCTATTTCTTCCTGGTTCAGTCTTGGAAGGTTATACCTTTCTAAGAATTTGTCCATTTCTTCCAGGTTGTCCATTTTATTGCCATAGAGTTGCTTGTAGTAATCTCTTAGGATGCTTTGTATTTCTGCGGTGTCTGTTGTAACTTCTCCTTTTTCATTTCTAATTTTATTGATTTGAGTCCTCTCCCTCTTTTTCTTGGAGTCTGGCTAATGGTTTATCAATTTTGTTTATCTTCTCAAAGAACCAGCTTTTAGTTTTATTGATCTCTGCTATTGTTTTCTTTGTTTCTATTTCATTTATTTCTGCTCTGATCTTTATGATTTCTTTCCTTCTGCTAACTTTGGGTTTTGTTTGTTCTTCTTTCTCTAGTTTTTTTTAGGTGTAAGGTTAGATTGTTTATTTGAGATTTTTCTTGTTTCTTGAGTTAGACTTGTTTTGCTATAAACTTCCCTCTTAGAACTGCTTTTGCTGCATCCCATAGGCTTTGGGTCATCGTGTTTTCATTGTCATTTGTCTCTAGGTATTTTTTGATTTCCTCTTTGATTTCTTCAGTGATCTCTTGGTTATTTAGTAACGTATTGTTTAGCCTCTATGTTTTTTACGTTTTTTTCCCTGTAATTGATTTCTAATCTCATCACGTTGTGGTCAGAAAAGATGCTTGATATAATTTCAATTTTCTTAAATTTACGGAGGCTTGGTTTGTGACCCAAGATGTGATCTATCCTGTAGAATGTTCCATGCACACTTGAGAAGAAAGTGTAATCTGTTGTTTTGGGGTGGAATGTCCTATAAATATCAATTAAATGTATCTGGTCTATTGTGTCATTTAAAGCTTGTGTTTCCTTATTAATTTTCTGTTTGGATCATCTGTCCATTGGTGTACGTGAGGTGTTAAAGTCCCCCACTATTATTGTGTTACTGTTGATTTCCTCTTTTATAGCTGTTAGCAGTTGCCTTAAGTATTGAGGTCCTCCTATATTGGGTGCATATATATTTATAATTGTTATATCTTCTTCTTGGATTGATCCCTTGATCATTATGTAGTGTCCTTCATGTCTCTTGTAACATTCTTTATTTTAAAATCTATTTTATCTGATATGAGTATTGCTACTCCAGCTTCCTTTCGATTTCCTTTTGCATGGAATAACTTTTTCCATCCCCTCACTTTCAGTCTGTATGTGTCCCTAGGTCTGAAATGGGTCTCTTGTAGACAGCGTATTATATGGGTTTTGTTTTTGTATCCATTCAGCGAGCCTGTGTCTTTTGGTTGGAGCATTTAATCCATTCATGTTTATGTTCCTATTGCCATTTTCTTAATTGTTTTGGGTTCGTTTTTGTAGGTCCTTTTCTTCTCTTGTGTTTCCCACTTAGAGAAGTTCCTTTAGCATTTGTTGTAGAGCTGGTTTGGTGATGCTGAATTCTCTTAGCTTTTGCTTGTCTGTAAAGCTTTTGATTTCTCCTTCGAATCTGAATGAGATCCTTGCAGTGTAGCATAATCTTGGTTGTGGGTTCTTCCCTTTCATCACTATAAATATATCATGCCAGTCCCTTCTGGCTTGTAGATCTTCTGCTGAGAAATCAGCTGTTAACCTTATGGGATTTCCTTTGTATATTATTTTTTGTTTTTCCCTTGTTGCTTTCAATAATTTTTCTTTGTCTTTAATTTTTGTCAGTTTGATTACTGTGTGTCTTGGCATGTTTCTCCTTGTGTTTTTCCTGCCTGGGACTCTCTGTGCTTCCTGGACTTGGGTGGCTATTTCCTTTCCCATGTTAGGGAAGTTTTCAACTATAATCTCTTCAAATATTTCCTCAGGTTCTTTCTCTCTTCTCCTTCTGGGGCCCCTATTATATGAATGGTCTTGCGTTTAATGTTGTCCCAGAGGTCTCTTAGGCTGTCTTCATTTCTTTTCAATCTTTTTTCTTTATTCTGTTCCGCATCAGTGAATTGCACCATTCTGTCTTCCAGGTCACTTATCCGTTTTTCTGCCTCAGTTATTCTGCTATTGATTCCTTCTAGTGTATTTTTCATTTCAGTTATTGTATTGTTCATCTCTGTTTGCTTGTTCTTTAATTCTTCTAGGTCTTTGTTAAACATTTGTTGAATCTTCTCAATCTTTGTCTCCATTCTTTTTCTGAGGTCCTGGATCATCTTCACCATCATTATTCTGAATTCTTTTTCTGGAAGGTTGCCTATCTCCACTTCATGTAGTTGTTTTTCTGGGGTTTCATCTTGTTCCTTCATCTGGTACATAGCCCTCTGCCTTTTCATCTTGTCTACCTATCTGCGAATGTGCTTTTTGTTCCACAGGCTGCAGGATTGTAGTTCTTCTTGCTTCTGCTGTCTGCCCTCTGGTGGATGAGGCTATCTAAGAGGCTTGTTCAAGTTTACTGGTGGTAGGGACTGGTGGTGGGTAGAGCTGGGTGTTGCTCTGGTGGGCAGAGCTCAGTAAAACTTTAATCTGCTTGTCTGCTGATGGCTGGGCCTGGGTTCCCTCCTTGTTGGTTGTTTGGCCTGAGGCAACCCAACACTGAGCCTTCCTGGGCTCTTTGGTGCGGCTAATGGCTGACTGTGATAGGGCTCACACCAAGGAGTACTTCCCAGAACTTCTGCTGCCAGTGTCCTTATCCTCACAGTGAGACACAGCCACCCCCCGTCTCTGAAGGAGACCCTCCAACACTAGCATGTAGGTCTGGTTCAGTATTCTATGGAGTCACTGCTCCTTCCCCTGGGTCCCGACGTACACACTACATTGTGTGTGCCCGCCAAGAGTGGAGTCTTTGTTTCCTCCAGTCCTGTCGAAGTCCTACAATCAAATCCTGCTAGCTTTCAAAGTCTGATTCTCTAGGAATTCCTCCTCCCGTTGCTGGACCCCCAGGTTGGGAAGCCTGTCCTGGGGCTCACAACCTTCACTCCAGTGGGTGGACTTCTGTGGTATAATTGTTCTCCAGTTTGTGAGTCACCCACCCAGCAGTTATCGGATTTGATTTTATTGTGATTGCGCCCCTCCTACCATCTCATTGTGGCTTCTCCTTTGTCTTTGGAGGTAGGGTATCTCTTTTGGTGAGTTCCAGTGTCTTCCTCTTGATGATTGTTCAGCAGTTAGTTGTGATCCTGGTGCTCTCACAAGAGGGAGCACATCCTTCTACTCCGCCATCTTGATCCAATCTCCTTTTTCATTTTTTTCTGATCTGATCTTTATGATTTCTTTCCTTCTGCTAACTTTGGGGATTTTTTTGTTCTTCTTTTTGTTCTTGTTTTTTTGTTCTTCTTTCTCTAATTGCTTTAGGTGTAAGATTAGGTTGTTTATTTGAGGTGTTTCTTGTTTCTTGAGGTAAGATTGTATTGCTATAAACTTCCCTCTTAGAACTGCTTTTCTGCATCCCATAGGTTTTGGGTCATCGTGTTTTAACTGTCATTTGTTTCTAGGTACTTTTTGATTTCCTCTTTGATTTCTTCAGTGATCTCTTGGTTATTTAGTAGTGTATTGTTTAACCTATATGTGTTCGTATTTTTTACATAATTTTTCCTGTAATTGATATCCAGTCTCATAGCGTTATGGTCAGAAAAGATACTTAATGTGATTTCAATTTTCTTAAATTTCCCAAGGCTTGATTTGTGACCCAAGATATGATCTATCCTGGAGAATGTTCTATGAGCGCTTGAGAAGAAAGTGTCTTCTGTTGTTTTTGGATGGAATGTCCTATAAATATCAATTAAGCCCATCTTGTTTAATGTGTCATTTAAAGCTTGTGTTTCCTTATTTATTTTCGTTTTGGATGATCTGTCCATTGGTGAAAGTGGGGTGTTAAAGTCCCCTACTATGATTTTGTTACTGTCGATTTCCCCTTTTATGGCTGTTAGCGTTTGCCTTATGTATTGAGGTGCTCCTGTGTTCGGTGCATAAATGTCTACAATTGTTATATCTTCTTCTTGGATCGATCCCTTGATCATTATTTAGTGTCCTTCTTTGTCTCTTGTAATAGTCTTTATTTTAAAGTCTATTTTGTCTGATATGACAATTGCTACTCCAGCTTTCTTTTGTTTTCCATTTGCATGGAATATATTTTTCCATCCCCTCACTTTCATTCTGTATGTGTTATTAGGTTTGAAGTGGGTCTCTTGCAAATAGCACATATATGGGTCTTGTTTTTGTATCCATTCAGCCAGTCTATGTCTTCTGGTTGGAGCATTTAATCCACTTACATTTAAGGTAATTATTGATATGTATGTTCCTATTACCATTTTCTTAATTGTTTTGGGTTTGGTTTTGTAGGTCTTTTCCTTCTCTTGTGTTTCCTGCCTTGAGAAGTTCCTTTAGCATTTGTTGGAAAGCTGGGTCGTGTAGGCTTCCTAATGGAGGTAACTAGTGCCTGTGTTCTGGTGGATGAGGCTGGATCTTGTCTTTCTGGTGGGCAGGACTGTGTTCGGTGGTGTGTTTTGGTGTGTCTGAACTTATTATGATTTTAGGCAGCCTCTCTGCTAATGGGTGGGGTTGTGTTCCTGTCTTGCCAGTTTTTTGGTATAGGGTGTCCAGCACCGTAGCCTGCTGGTCGTTGATTGGAGCTGGGTCTTAGCGTTGAGATGGAGATCTCTAGGAGAGCTTTCTACATTTGATATTACATGGGGCTGGGAGGTCTCTGGTGGACCAATGTCTTGAACTCAGCTCTCCCACCTCAGAAGCTTAGGCCTGACACCTGGCTGGAGTACCAAGACCCTGTCAGCCACATGGCCAGGTACGTGGGGAGTTTCTTGCCTTTTGGGAAGTCTGAGGTCTTCTGCTAGCATTCAGTAGGTGTTCTGTAGGAGTTGTTCCACGTGTAGATGTATTTCTGATGTATTTGTGGGGAGGAAGGTGATCTCCACGTCTTACTCCTCTGCCATCTTGAAGGTCCCCCAGGGTGGTTAGTTTTTATGGGCTGCGTAATTTCATAGGCTAGTGAGTAGGAGGATTATTCCAACTAATTTGCGGAAGAGGTGAGATTTCCAGGAATTGGGCTGCCCCCCAAGTTTTGACCTTGTGTGGTGGCCCTGGAACTGTCATGGTGCCTATGCGTGTGTCATTTAGATGCTATTGTATTACGATGAGCACATAATGAGGCTCAAGGTCTACTGAAGGTTGAACCTTCTGCCATCTTGGGCCTAGTTGGTTCTAACCAGTTTTGTCTTGTCCTATGGCTGTGTCATTCTTTTAGAGGTTGTGCCCTGCTCCCTTCCCTCCTATTTCACTTCCATACCCTCTTTGGAAAGATGACCATGTTTCCTGCAGCAGATCCCTGCTGCTTAGGGTATCTGTATCTCTATCTGAGGTCTATGTTTTTAGACCTCAGATTGGGAATGACCCACAGGTCTCAGTGGGTCTCTGACCTAGAGCAAATGTCCTCTGGTCTCAACCAGAGATCTAGTGATGGAGATGTGACCCATTCTTGCCACCATGATTTCCTTTTTCTAGCAGTCCTTGTGGTAACTGGGGTACCTGGGAGAGCAAATTCAGGTGTGTGGCTAATTTGGGGGTGTTAGTACAGTTTGATAGGAGGCTGAACTAAGGTAACGGCAGTAGCACTAGAAGGAAGATGTGGATTTATTCAGTCAGTCATTTAGTCAATCAGACAGCTAATATTTCTGTAATGCCTATTATGTTCTAGAGACTACTATAGGTGCCGAGGATAAAGGATGACCACAAAAGGCCTGGCCCTCATGGAGCTTACATTCTATGGTCTATTGGGGGCAGCATGGTGGGTGGTGTTGTATCTTGATAAAGATGCTCCCAGATTTTTGGACTGTGGGGAACGTGGGAGAGGAGATTTGCAGACTGAATATGGTTTTAATCTAGAACATTTGAAGTTTGAGGTGTCTCTGAGCCATCAAGGCTGAGACGCTTAGATATCCAGGGCTTACTTGAAAAGATACACTGGGCAGGCGCTTGGAGATACTGTGGGAATGGATGAGACCACCTGGAAGAATGGGACTCACAGTAGGGCTCAGCCAGGGGCAGTGTACATCAGGACTACCTGGGGAGCTTCTTCAGACTCTGGGCATCAGTGTCCTTGACCCAGACATTTAGAGATTTTGAAATACCCCATATGGGCATCCTCCCTAAACTACCACCATTGAGATGTCCTCTAAGGGGAATGTGATTACGTTGAAGCAACAAAAAGGGTTGAGAGTTACTGGTACAACCTGAGAGGAGGCCAGCGTCCAACTGAAAGCCTCGACAGCTTCGTGAAATTTGGAAGTACCTGTGAGAAGCTCCAAAGCTGCTGGCTAGGGACTGAACAGATAAGGCTTTAGTGTCAGTTTTTTCACTAGCTGCTGAGATCTCACACGGCGCTTATCTGCTCTGAGTTTTAATTTCGCCATCATTAAAATCAGAGGGTAGGCCAAAGCAGTGGTTCTCACCCTGTGGTTTAGGAACTAGCAGCTCCAGCATCCCCCAGGAGCACGTTAGAAACGCAAATTCTTGGGCCCCATCTCTTACCTCCTTAATCAGAAATTCCAGGCAGGGCCAGCAATCTGTCACTCCAGCCTGTCAGGTGATTCGGATGCTCCCAAACGTCAGAGAACCGCCGGACGAGATGAATTCGGAACTCCCTTCTAGCTTCAAATCTTCTGCTCTGTACTCTTGTCCAGACGCTTTGGTCAAGTTTCACAGTCTAAGTCTCTTTGTCCCTCTCCCCTGTTAAATGACCTTAGCATTTAATCATTGTTAATAATGAATCATTGTAAAATGATTTAAATGATTTCTGCTTGTGGTAGGGAGGATACGCACATGTGTGTGTGTATGCCTGTGTGTGCACGCGTGTGCACGTGTGTGTGGCAACAGGAGGCTGGCGAGTGGAGACTCAGCCTTCCTGCTTGCTTTTTCGGATGATGTGGTCAGAGTGAGCCTGCCCCAGTGAAAGCAAAGAGTCACAAGGTGTGGTCGCGCACAGTAGGCGCTCAGAGGCTGGTTTGGGCCTTAACCCTCTGTCACACACCTGGAGTTAGGGGAGAGCGGGGCCTCGAAGTCCACCGTCTAATGGTTACTCCAGTAGGTTGCCAGCTCCAGCTCTCTGGTGCTGCCGCTGTCTCCAGCGTCCTTCTCCATTTCTGGCATGTGTGCTTTATTTGCCTTGCTGACCGTGACCAGGAACTGCTGTTAGAGGCTCTCAGCTAGATTTCCCTTCGCTGGAAGTCCGCAGCTGGGCCGGAAGGACTCCTCTGCAAGATCCCCTCACAACCCAGCTGAGCCCAGTTTATGAAGCTGCGTGATGCTCGAGCTGGGCCTGCCCCCGATGCTAGTGCCTCTAGAGCAAGAGTTCAAATGGACACCTACCTACCACCTGTAAAAACTTACAATTCATTCACAAAATAAACAGTTAGTTGCAAGATTTTCTCTCCTTCCGCCTTGACAAATATACTTTCATAATGACCTGGAAGACCAGGTTCAAGTTTAGATTTCTCAGCCTCCCTGAATTTCCACTTTGAAAGAGGCAGTGTGGACAGGACTGGTCCCTGAGGCCCGGTCTGCTGCCCTGCTTGCTCTGCCCCTCCCTGGAGGCTGCGCCTGTGCACACACGTGGGCACCGCAGCCAACAACCCAGCTCCGTCCGCTGGCCGTCCTGGCACACAGCGACCCACTGGTTACCCCATCACTGAGGGTGCACACACCGGCAGCACAGGTCCCCCTCAGGACAGACCCAAGGAAGAGACCACTGCGGACCAGGACGCGGGCTCAGGACTCTCCAGGCAGGGAACCCAGGGTCTTGTGTGCTCAGGGAGTGGTCCACGAGCGGAGGGGCCCCAGGCTCTTCTAGGCATGTCCTCCTGGCCTGGGACACACACTCCAGCCAAGGGGCATGGTGTGGCCACAGGAGGATCCAAACTGGGTCTTCTAAATCAGGGCCCACGTTTGTCTGGGTCTAATTGTGCCAGGAACCGCTCTGAGTGGTTCTCTTCTCTGTCCCCTTTAGAGTTCTGTGGATGCTTCCCCACGTGCTATTCAGGGAAGTATGAATGTCAGAGTAGGAGGGACGTTAGAAATCATAGAATCCAGCCCACTGGTGAGCAGACGAGTAAATCGAGGCACTGCACGAGGGTGGATGACATTCTGGAAAGATGCATTACTCCCTGGAATGGTACTCTGGAGTGGTGGATTGTGGAATTGCGTGCTGGAACGGTGGATTTCAGAGGGAAGCATGATTGTGCTGTGGACCATAAACCCCCCACTGAAAGAAGCCGGGAGGGCTCTGCAAGACATTTCATGCTGCCCCTCAGTGTCTGAGAATTTCCTGAATCCCTAGGTCACTAGAACAAATACTGTTCTGTGTCTTAAACCCACATTTTTACTACTGCCTTGAAGGCATCACCTTGAAAGTGGCTCTCGTGGCAGATTCTGGTTACATATTCATAGTGCTGCTTTAGTAATATTAGTTGGAGCAAGCTTCAAAAAGATGGAAATAAGGTTTTTTTCCTGTTCAGAATTTCCTGATTATTTTTAGTTAGTCTGGGCATTTTCCATTGCATCAGTGAATATAACTCTGTTCATTCCATGAAAATCAAATAACTAAAAAGCGAGCAATGTATTTCTGTCACAGATGACATTTTTGTTTGCATTTTGGAGTGTTTTTATGAACTGGATTACAAAACTAATTGAATCGGAGATGAATTTTACACAGGAAGTTGAAGTATTTTATGGAATAAAATTACCGTAAGAAATTGACTTAATCATTCAGAAGTTTCTAATGCAAAAACACGGTTTTGAAAACCCTCCAAAGAAGAAAGCCCAAGAAGACAGCTCCCTCATGGCAAAGAAACTCACTTGTTATTTATTTATCTCTTAAGAAGTATGGCTTTTAGCTTATCAGAACACAGCTTCGGGATGGAGTGTATAAATGCATTATACTAGTTTTAAATGCTACAGTTCTTCAAAACTAGTTTTTTATTGCGTAATATATAATCCGACATTCTAACCATAGTTGCTGAAATATGAGTTATTTTTGAACTTAACTGCTTAAATCTTGTTTAGTCCACGTGTAAGTGGCCTACCACTTTGATTTTTTTTTAATGTTGAGGAAGCACTAATACGTTTTTATATCATAATAGATAAAAATCCCAGAAGACCTCAGTGTTATAACTATTATAAACATTTTTTTGCCTCTTTAAGAGTTTTTAGAGAGAGTAACTTGGGCTCGACTTGCCCTGTCAAATGACTGGACTTTCTCCTGATGACTCAGGGGTTGTAGACATGTGAGGAAAGTCTCTTTAGTTTCACTCCTCATCTTTCATTCCCTAGCTGGAAGAGACTGAGAGAAATGGTTTGCTTGGTTCATTCCGGTTGGGACTACACTCCGATGTCTCTTTATCTCCAAAGCTGATACCAGGCCAAGCCTCAGACTTCCCAGCTGGTTTCTCTGGGCTTTCCAGGTCTGCCACCACCTGTCTGGAATCTGTCTCCAGCTCAGAGGGGGCCCTACTGGGTGGTTTGCTCCTGCCTTCAGCTTGCCCGCTCTATAGATACTCCAATAATCATACAATGTCTGTATAAATACTGTGCTTGCCCTGCAAATACAGCTTCAGATGGCCCCCAGCTGGAGACCTGCCTTTCCTTCAAGGACACCCCAGACAAACACACAAAGAGAAGAATGCTGTGCTCGCGATGCAAATATGCCATAAGACAAGGCCTCTGATGCTTCTTCCGAGGAGGGCGCAGGCTGAGGGAACTGTGGGAGGGAAACCATATCCCTTAGAATCTGGAAAGGCCAGAGAAACCTTGGGGGAAGTCTTGACAAATGGCAAATAAGTTCCATTGCGAGCACAGCTCTGAACAGTTGGTGGCGCTGCTCCAGGCACTGGGTTGAGGAGGTTTCCGAGGCCTCCATGAATAGGAGAGAATGGACTTCCATGTGATCAATTTGATGCCGAGGGTGACTTCCAGGTTTCTGGACGTCATGGTGGATGATGATACCATTTACCAGAACAGGGATTACTGGAGGGGCTCAGGTTAAAGAGAAAGATGATGAATTCACTTTTGACCTGTTGAATTTGAGAGGCCCGTGTGACATCTGGGTCCACTTGGCAGTTGGGTACATAGACCTGCCCTCTGGAAGAGAGGGCCGGGCTGGGGAAATGGAACGGGGCGGGGGGACGGGGGAGCCCACCAGCATATATGCGGTAATGACTGGCAGGGATGAGAGCACCCAGGAAGAGAGTGTAGTGGAGCTGAGAAGAGGACGTTCGGCAGAATCACCAAGAACACAAACTTTAAGGGGTTGAGAGAAGATCATCTCTTCTTTGTTACTACTCACTATCTCTATCTCCTGCCCCGTTGTTAAGATCTTACATCAGTAGACTCTAGACCTCAGTTTCTTCATCTGTAGAGCGGGAATAATGTCTCCTTCCTCTATCCCATACTCTTATGAGGATCAGTTGATTTCTGGTGACACGTGGTGGGTTGAACAAACATATTTACTACCGGTCCCTAAAAACCCCCACTAAAATGCTTGTCAGCTGGGGCAAAGAGCGTTAACCAGCAGGACAAAAGGATCAGCAGATGGCAGTGATGAAATTTTGGAAACTGAAATGCCCATGGACAAGTGGCAATGTATTTAGAAACCAAAGAATGATGGTTGCTAAGCCAGCAGTGAGGGGAAGACCAGAAGCTGGCTAATACTTGAATAGTGCTTTAAAATACACAAAAGTTTTCTTCTGTCTCTCTGTCTCTCTCATTCTCTCTCTCTTTTTTCTCAGATCTCTTTTTCTCTTTAAAGGAATAAATCTTCAAGTAGAAAAGACACTGATACATTGTATGAATAAACCAGTTTATCCCTTCCTTTACGGTGGACAATTAAGTTATTTCCAGTAAAAATATTAAATAAGAAATGTGCAGATAAAATCAGAGTACACAAACTCACATGGGGATAGGACATGTAACCTCTGGAAGAGAGGAATGGAGAATGGCGTTTCAGCTATATTTTATCCCGTCCCCCAACATACATACATTTATTTATTTCCAGCTTTATTGAGATATAATTGACATATTGTGTAAGTTTAAGGTGTACAGTGTGGTGATTTGATACGTAGAGAAATGATTACCACAGTAAGGTTAGTTGACACATCCATCACTCACATAGTTAGCATTTTTGTGTGTGTGTGGTGAGAACATTTAAAATTTACTGTCTTAGCAACTTTCAGGTACTATTAACTATAGTCATCTTGCTATACCTTAGAGCTCCAGAACTTACTTATTCAATTTATAACTGAAACTTTGTATGCTTTGACCACCTTCACCCACTCTCCCTGCCCACCCCCTCTACCTTTTCACCTTCTCCCACCTCTGGCAACCACCAATCTACTCTCTGTTTTTTATTATGTTTGGCTTTTTTTGTATTTCACATATAAGTGATATAATATGGTATTTGCTTCTCTCTGTCTGACTTATTTCACTTAGTATAATGCCCTTAAGTTTCACCCATGTCATCACAAATGGCAGGATTTCCTTTTTCATGGTTGAATAATATTCCATTTTATGTATATGTGTGTATATATCTATATCTATCTATATCTACCACATATTCTTTATTCATCCATCAATGGACACTTAGTTGTTTCCACATCTTGGCTATTGTTAATAGTGCTGCAATGAACATGGGAGTACAGATATCTCTTTGAGATCCTGTTTTCATTTCCTTCAGATAAAGATAACTGCCCAGAAGTGGGATAGCTGGATCACATAGTAGTTCTATTTTTAATTATTTGAGTAACCTCCAGACTGTTCTCCATAGTGGCTGTACCAATTAACATTCCCACCAACAGTGCACAAAGGTTCCCTTTTCTCCACATCCTGGCCAATCCCTGTTATTTCTTGTCTTTTTGATAATAGCCATTCTCGCAGGTGTGAGGTGATACTTCCTTGTGCTTTTGATTTGCATTTCCCTGATTTGTGATGTTGAGCACCTTTTCATATATCTGTTGGCTATTTATTTGTACATCTTCTTTGGAAAGATGTCTATTCATGTTCTTTGTCCATTTTTTAATCATATTATTTGGTTTTTTGCTATTGAGTTGTATGACTTCCTTATATACTGTGAATATTAACCTCTTATCAAATATATGGTTTGTAAAAGTTTTGTCCTATTTTATTGCTTTTTAAAAAAGATTTGAAAATTCACATCATAATAATAATTATAACATTACATGTTAATTATTTTGAGAAAGGGAAAAGAAAATCTTCCAGTCAGTATTCAAGGACACCTGAATGAGTATACTATAAAGGCAGCATGCTCAGAGCACTGGCTTGCCCACCAGCTCTCGTTTAGAATCTTCATGAAGATGTGAGGCCAGGACCATGGTCATGACCCCATCTCTCCTCCCCTATACATCGTGAGATCTGGCTGGGCCATCCTCTAGGCCTTCATGTCCTGTGAGGCCCCGTGTTGATGCCCCCTTGGGACATAATTGTGAGATGTAATTTAGAATCAGAACTGTCGAGAATTGAGGGCATAGGGAGCAAAAAATTGGGGGAAATACTGTTCTAGATTATGGCCAGCCTCCAAAGTAGGGCAGAGCAAGAGAGTGCCTGTTCTGTGTGCTTTATAATATCAGGTCCCCCCGTTAGTGCTTCAGTCACTGTTGATTGACAGATCTGTGTGGCACTGTTTTCGGCAGCAATAGCCTCTTTCCTGGACACCTTCATTTTACTGTGATAGTTGACTTGTGATACGGGCATATTATTTTATGCAGGTACATTACCTTTGGTTAAGAGCTAGTAAATCTGCTTCATTAATTACAAACTATTTTTAACCTTACTGTTAGATTGAGAGACAGACAACAACCATAAGACGACGCAGCATCCCCTAAACCGCCTGGTGTAAACTAGTACAAACGCTTCATGAAGCGTTATTTTGTAGATTTCCTTTAGTTCTGAAGGAGCCTGGTCATACAGGCGCCCATGCAACATTTGGTCTTTGAATATAAAAATACTTTCCCAGGCAATGTTTTCAAATTATGAAAAATAATATAATAACAATCTGTAAAGCTTACTAAATAGAAGAAAACAGGAAAAAAAATCATCCTTAATCTCAACTACCTTAATGTAACCATTAGCCTTTTACTCTTGCCTTCCAGTTATTTTGCAAATGAGTATTTCGTATGACTCTAATAACTGTATTGATGGTAATTGGGTATACTTTTTATTTAACACTACATCCTAATTGTTGCTACAGAGTGATACAAGCCTCATTCTTAAACTTTTAATTTTGAAATTAATTTAGATTTATAGAGAGTTGCAAAAATAATAGAATTCCTGTCTTTTACCCAGTTTCTCCTCATGTTAACATATAACTGTGGTACATTTGTCGAATCTAAAAGATTAACTAGTGCTAGTACTAACTAGTAATGGTACAATTATTATCAAATAAACTACTGACTATTTGGATTTCGCTCATTTTCCCACTATGTCCTTTCCCTGTTCCGGATCCTAAGAAACCGTAACGTGTTTAGTCACATCTCATTTTTGATGTTTGTATAACAGTCCATCTTGGTCATGTACTATTATTAACTTGACTTTTGCCCTGTTTCTAAATATTTAGATTGCTTATGGTCTTTCCATATCACAAGTGATCCTCTGAAGAACATCTTCATGCCAGCAGCCTTCTCTTCTTTTAAGATTCTTTCCTCACGACAGACTGTAATCCCACCTCAGAGAGTCCAAGGGAAGGAACGTACTTGTGGCTCCGGATATTACTGCATTTTGCCAAGTTGTCTTCCACAATGCCTGCGCGCATTTACTCTGCCATAAGTAATTTTCTGAGACATTTATGTACTCTTGTCAGCATCAGTTACTATCACTTAAACATTTTTGGCTAATTTAATAGGTGAAAATGACATCTCAATTTTAAGAAGTTGTATTTATTTGATAACTAGCAAATTTGAATATTTTGCCATGTGTGTTTATCAGCTATATTTTCTCTTATGGGAGTTGTCCCTTCATATTTTATTTGTGTATATTTTATAAACATATTCAGGGCCTGAACGTTTTTTCTCAGTATGTATGAGTTTTATAATAAAGGGATCCCTTGGCCTGCATTTTGCTGCAACAATTATTTACCTTTTGATCTGTTGTTTTTATTTTTTCTTTTGTAATCTTTGAAGAGCATAATGAAGTTTTATGACGTGGATCCATCACTTTTGATTTATTTTCTTTAGCACATTTTTTTTTTGCGGTACGCGGGCCTCTCACTGCCGCGGCCTCTCCCGTTGCGGAGCACAGGCCCCGGACGCGCAGGCCCAGAGGCCATGGCTCACGGGCCCAGCTGCTCCGCGGCACGTGGGATCCTCCCGGACCAGGGCACGAAGCCATGCCCCCTGCAGTGGCAGGCGGACTCCCAACCACTGCGCCACCAGGGAAGCCCTCTTTAGCACTTTTAAGCTTACAAAGGTTTATCTTCAAAAAAAAAGTATCCGATTTTAAAATTCAATTCTTTTAGATAATTTGATTTCCCATCTTTAACCATTTGATTCATCTGAGATAGTTTTGGTGTTTGGCCCAAATGTCTGACCTGGCTACCTCTCACTCACCAGCTGCCGACGACCACACCTCCTACACCAGCAGCAGTCACAGCTGCCTTTGTGATCCTAGATGAGTGGATGACACGCACCCCTCCCCTGCGCTGCCCAAGGCAGAATCCTTGGAGCTTTCACGACTCTCGTTCATCACCCCACCCACATCTACTCAACCGTGGCGCTCTGTTATGTGGTGCTTGCCTCGACTCTTTGAGGAAGAGTGTATACTGCTCCCTCTGCTTGAGACACTTCTCCATCCCCACTTTGTCGCATTCTTATTAGTCCGCCAGGTGGAGTCAGGTGTGTCCTTGCTGTGTGCCACCCAAGTGCTCCATCCTTCCCTTTATGTTCCTCACACCCAACTGTAATGTCCTGCTAACTTGTTGGTGGTCCCCTGTGTCTCTTCATTATTAAGGTAGCCTCACCGACTAAGCCAGTGCCTGATACATATAGGAGCTCAATAAATATAGGTGTTAGGTGTGTGAACGATTGAATAAATGAAAGAGTATGCCGATAAAAATAGAAGTCATATCTAGCTGTGTTCCCGCAGGGCTTGATTAGAATACTTTCTTAGAGAATATGAACATAAAGGGGATAGTGTATTAGAATCCAGGCTTTTCATGGTACCAGCATGTCACGGATACTGTGGATTGGCTTGTCCAACATCCATCTTACCCTCCTTTTAGGTGTCATGACTGTAATGCAAAGGCTGGAGAAATAAAAACATTTCCCAGACTGCCTTGCAGTCAGTATTCTGGAGGTAAATTAGGTCCCGCCAATTAGATGCACTCTTAGGACTTACAGAAGGCAGGAATGGGAGGAAGGCCACTTTCCGGCTGCTGTCTCTCCTGCCAAGCAAGGCCATCGAGACATGACAACTCATCATTCCAAGGTTCACCACCACTTTCGCGTGTGTCTGGAGGCAATTGTAATGGTAAGAATGGCAGGATCAAGTGTGAAGGCTGGGGTTTCTTGGTTTTGAATCACTGCAATAGCGAATTAGCTAGTTATCATCTATCTACCTATTATCTCTCTCTCTTTCTCACCTATTTATTTACATATTTATAAAATAGAGCTAATGGAGACTCCTGAATTCCAGTCCCCTAGTCTTTCCACCAATTTTGTAACCATGTTTCTGCTTAAAATACCTAGAGAGTTTTCTGTACTGAACAGATCCACAAGGGATACAAGGACTGGTTTCCCACTAACTGACCCAAGTAGCCCAACTTGATAAGTTGTAATTTTTCCCAAAATGAAGAGAGTAGTGTTACTCCTAGGACCTAGGATGAGATTGTGCTTACTGGTTATTCTGTGGTCTGTGAGGGTTCTGTAAATCATTTCCACTATCTTTTCCCCCATTCCCAGCTTCCTTTGAGATTTTGATAGCATAGACCCCCACTCAGCAATAAAACTGCCCAGTAATAAATAATTATACAGCTGGACCCAAATGTAAAACTACACAGGAAAAAGTATAGGTAAATGACTCAGATCTTTGAACATATTAAGAGCCCTTTTAAATCAGTGGGAAAAAAAAATAACCCAATTGAAAAATGTACAAAACACATGAAGGGAGGAAGAAAAATAGCCAAAGAAGATATTAAAATATTCCTCTTTCTTTCTTATCAAAGTAGCAACGATTTTAAAGTAATACTCAGATCTGGGGAAGATGTGTTCCTTATACTGGGCATTCTCATACACCTCCATAAGCTTCTAAATTGGTTAATTTTCTAGATGTAAGTTTGGTTATATTTATAAAAATCTTTAAAACATTCATTCTCTGGATCAACAGTTTTCAGCCGGAGTCAGTTTTGCCTGCCGTGGGGCATTTGACAATGTCTGGAGATGTTGTTGGTTTCCACAACTACAGTTGGTGGGTGCTACTAGCATCTAGTGGGCAGAGACCAGGGATGCGACTCAACATCATCCTACAATGCACAGGACAGCCCGCACGAAAAAATATACAGCCCGAAATGTCAGTAGAGTGGAGGTTGAGAAATTCTGTCTTAGACACAAAAATTCTGCTTTGAGAATTTACCCAAATGAAAAAATTGAATGTACTTCAAGATTCATTTATTAAATCCTTTTTGGAGAGCAAAAAGTCAGTAGCTATTAAAAATTAAGATGCATATACTCATACTTTTTAATAGATATCCATCCTAGAAATGCTCGGACTTTTGTGCATGAAAAGGCACACACACAGATGTTCTTCTCAGCCTTATTTTTAACAGTGAAATTTTGGAAACAACCTAAATGTCAATGACTGGAGTAACAGTTAATGTCCGTGCATGCTCTGCATAGCAGAGTATTTGGCCATCCCACTGCCCACTACTCTTTTCCTATGATCCTGTCCTCCTTTGGGAAACTCCTGTACAGTGGATAGGCTTGGTGGAAGAACTATTTCCGGGACTCCGTTCATCCTGTCCGTTTCCAGTTTGGAAACCAGAAAAAACTGATCTTTCCTCTCTGATCCTTTGGTCACATGACATGTTTGTCACATGACATAAGTTTGGCCAATCAGATGGAACTTTAAATCTTGAACCAAGGCAGAGCCAGAGAACAGTTGAAGATCAAATCCCTGAGTCACAGCACTGGTGGCAGTGGTAGGTGTCTATGGCCGTTACTGCCGATTGATGACACTGAACCTCTGTTACTTGGTCCACCAGAAAGGCCTTCGATTTTGTTATTGAACATATTGGTGGTGGAAGGCCCCAGCAGTAGCCCAGTAAATAGACACATTAGATCTCTGTGAATTGCAAACAGAGTATCCCAACTGATATGCTGGAGAATTATACACAGTCACTAAAAAGAAAGATCATCAGGACATATTAGTAAGTGGAAAATCAAACTGAAGAACACTCGTTCACTGAAGGAACGTTTATTGAGCTCTTCCATTTATTAGTCTCTGTGCTCTGAACAGGACATACCTAGTTGCGGCCCTCATGGAGCATTATTTAAAATAGCAAAATGTCAGAAATAAATTGTGTCTAACAATAGTGGAATGAGATACACTGTAAATTATGGCCCAGGCATTATATGGAAGAGCTAACAGCCATTAAAAATAAGAATAATTATTTTGATTAGTAAATACATACTATCAGTTTATATATATATTAATATTTATATATATACACTATATATACTAAGTCAAATAAGAATATTTATGAATATATATTGAATATATATAATATAAATATTATATGTAATGAACACAATAAACAATTAAAATTATATATACGTTATATAAACATATGTTTGTGTGTGTGTATGTGTGTGTATATATATATATATATATATATATATTTCAAAAAATTCCATGTAACCAAAAGGAGGTATGCTATATAAAAATGTTGGCAGGACTCATTTTTGAATGATGGAATTTTTTGTTTTTGTTTTCTAAATTTTGAAATCTGCGTATGTTGTTTTTATAAACATAAAGTTTATTGTTTATAACCATAAAATTATTTAAGGTAAGAATACAGTAAAACATTTGAAATTTCCTAACCCCATTTTATACTAAACCGCATTTTTGAAATATTCAGCAATAAGAATATACGAGCTATATAAACAGAATCTATATAACATATCTATAAAACATATATGTTACTGAGTAAACCAAAAAAAATTCACTATCTTGCTTTAATACATTCCAAGCACCTTGGTCTATGCTGCCCTGAATCTCCCTTTGCTGGTCCTTGAGGTATTAGGAGTTACAGAAGGGACTGTGGGCGATAGCTGGGCTGATTTCCCTCCCATTGCAGGTTTGGGAGGGGTCAGTAGAGGTCTGGTGAGGTCAGCTGCCACAGGTGTGGCCTCCTGGAGAGATGTCTGCATTTCTGGCCTGTGAAATCATCTTTAAGTGTGCTCTCCATCTGTAAGCACACACTCTTATATCTCGTGTCAAGTGTACTCAAGGTGGGATGTGTAACACCATCTCTTTTCTTTTGGCGCAGGCAAGGTGGGGCCGCCTCTTGATATCACGCTAGAGGCGCTGAACTGTACAGCTTTCAGCATCCGGTGGAAGATGCCAAGGCACCCTGGGAGCCCCATCATGGGGTACACTGTGAGTACCTGGGCCCGGGGATTTCTGTAGTGGGTATGCTGGGGTAACTGTTCCTCCTCCCCATCTCCTGTATACGGCCTCCTGATACCAGCCCTCCCGTGTGGGGCTTCATTCTCCCTCCGTGAAACCAGAGATGTTTCCCTTTAAGGGCATTTGTAAGTGCCCTGAAAGTCAGTTGGCTCTACTGAGTCCTTGCCCTGTTCTGGGATGGGAAAATATAAACTCAGTAGAAGACATGCTTCCTGATCTCCAACTGCCCACAGTTAAATTTGGAGACTAAAGCAGAAACATGGGAAACAATAGAGAGTCACTGTCCTATTTTGTCAATAGGACAAAATAATGTAAAATCTGAATGAAAGTGACCGGGTGGACAGGCAAAGTGGAGAAGGGAAC
The DNA here is from genome assembly GCF_949987515.2 of Delphinus delphis. NCBI lineage: Eukaryota > Metazoa > Chordata > Mammalia > Artiodactyla > Delphinidae > Delphinus > Delphinus delphis. Next base: position 141,618,987 of record NC_082685.1, on the reverse strand, counting down.
AGAGAATGCATTCCTACCTCCGAGAGTTTACAAACGGACCCTTTTTCAGTTTACCAAAATGTTTTCTTTGAACAGTGTTTTTAAAAATGAGTCAACTTTTAGAAGTTAGGATTGGGATTGATGTACATCCACTAATATGTATAAAATGGATAACTAATAAGAACCTGCTGTATACAAAAATAAATAAAACAAAATTCAAAAATTCCAAAAAAAAAAAAAGAAAGAAGTTAGGAGATTTCAGATAATTACTTGAAAGGCTGAAATCTCTGGGCCTATCCAGAGAGCTGGCCACCCCAGGCTCACCTTCCTATGGGGCACTAAGCCTGCTGGAGCTGAGCTGCCCACCGGGATGTAAACCCCCCATAAGACCCCAGACCCACCATTCCCTCCTGTCTCCCCTTCACCAAAGGAGAGAAGCCATGTATCATGACCCTTGTCCTGTTGTCATCTTAAAGTAGAGAAATGGATTTCTAGACTCAGGTAGAATCAAAAGTGGGAAAATGAAAGATTACCTGAGAGAATCATGGTTTCGGGGAAAATACTAGGCGCCGGGTCCAGCCCTCTCCATTCCACTTTACTCCGTGTCTTCCTCTGGGTCTCTGCAGGCTTAGGAGTTTGCAACCCTGGCCAGGTATGTCTGATGTTTGCTGACAAGGAAGTAGTGTGAGAGAGGTGAGGCAGCGCGCCTCAGGACCCGCTGTGGTTGTGAGTACAGTTCGAACCACAGGCCCTTGGTCTGGTGGAGAAGTGCTGGCCCCGCTCTCACCCGGATGTCTGCATCTTTTCCAGGTCTTTTACTCTGAGGTCGGCGTAGATAAATCCCTGCAGGAGCGGTCCCACGGTGTGCCACTCGGCCTGGATACCCTGACCACGGTGAGTAGCTCCATCCTGGAAGCCTCCTAAAAGCACATCCCTGGTTGACATTTCATTGATATTCGGAAGGATTTCTAATTTGGTGTGTATATGTGCTGATGAATGTATAATAATAATAATAATAGCAACAACAATGAAAACTAATGTTTGTATAGTCCTTTGGAATTTAGAACGTCTTTCGTGGCCATAAACCCATCACGTGCATGTGTATCTCCAGAAAGGCAGCCATATGAGGAAAGCTTCCAGAAAGGCATGCTGGACTCAGCCCGCCCCATTTATCCTGCGAGAAAACAGCTATCTTACAGCTGTTTTCTCCCCTTCTTTTCTCCATAAAATTCAATTCTGATTTTTTTTGAAATCCCAATAAAGCTTTATAAATAAATATGACACATTTGTATCTTCTCAGCTCCCTGGAGACACAATGCAGAAGGTGTAATTGGAAATGTATATTCAAACGGTGCAAGTTGTTTATTTTTCTTCCCCAGCCGGCATCCTGTCCTTCCACTAACCAGTTGCTGGCTCTTCATCTATTTCTTTTCTGTTTCCTGTCAAGGTCTCTTGGGGTGAATTTCTCTGCCTTAGGAATATTCTGTTTTCTTTTCTTTCGCTCTCCGCCTCCTTCCCCGTTCTACTACAATTATTCTACAGGCTAGAGCCTTTCTAATTGCTCTACAAGGAGTTAGCATCAGTGCCCAGAATACCACAGCTACAATGGTGGTGGAGGAAGAGGTGGTGTTTGTAACTCCTATTTAGTAAATGCCTGCGGGGCGCAGCATCTAGAAGCGTATTTGTCATCCGTGATGAGTAGCTGTCACTTCCTGAGAGTCTGTTACCTGCCAGGCACTCTCCCTCATGCTTTTACATTTGTTCTTCCATTTCGTCTTCACGACTATACTGTGACCTCATTTTCCTGACAAGGATGCTGAGACTCAGAGAGGTGAAGTAACGTTCTTCAAACCGTACGTTAGCAAGTAACGGTTGACTGTAAGCCCAGGGGAGACTGAATTCTGGGTCCCGCTCTGGCTATTTTTACCAAAGCTCTCATGACTCAAAGAAGAGATGCACGTGTTGGGCTTATTTGTATTTTGCATGGTGCTTTTATTCTCACACTTCTGCTTGAGTACCCCTCATTTGCCTCAGGAGCGCTCAGCCCCAGCCTCTGTGGTTTAGTCTATCCTGAGGTGGGGAGATCGGGTTGGCTGCACCTAGGCCACCACCGGTTGGGGTGCCATCTCCCCTTGACGGCACTGGAACTTTCAGCGAGCCCCTGGACCCCACCGTGGGGCTGACGTCATCCCTAGCGGCGTTCCCGGCTGCCCAGCCTCCTGTCCTGCAGTGAGTGTGGCTCACGCACAGCCTGTGCAGAGAGGGCACGGTGCTGGTGACAGGGGTCCTGGACCCCGCACGGTGCCTCTGAAATCAAGATCCTGCCCCGTTACATGAACCCGGGCCCGACAGTCTGGCATTTCTGGGAAGGCCACTGCAGTGCAAACAGAAAGCAGAGGCCAGGAAGGGAGACAGGCACCCTGGGCTTCCAGACCTCCTTCCTCCACTTGCAGGTTGGGTAACTTTGGCCAAAGCTACTTAAACTGTCTAAACCTCAACTTTCTCCCATGGAGGGGGTGTAATAATTATACTGTTGTGAGTGGCAAATAAAATTGTGCATGTAAAAGGCTTTAGTAAAAAGTAAGAAGCCATGTAGATGTTAGTTGTTATTCCTGATGACCGTTGCCTTTATGTTCAACATATTCTCTCCATTAACTACACCGAGGTGTTAGAATATGCTAGCAAATTACAGCATTTGATTACCTTGCCGATTTCAACAAACTTGCACCGTTGCTACTCTCCACCCAGCACGAGATAACACACTGTCGCTGTTCTTGGGCAGCTTTTGGTCTCCTTGAGAAAACCACATTTACATTGATAAAACAATTAGAGAGCAACATGAGACCGGATGTCATTTACATGCAACTTACTAGACAGACTGAGGTTTTGAAGATGGAGAGCTTAGTATAGGAACAAGTGGTCAAGAGGTAAAAGTGGGGGCTGAGAATTGAAGCAGGGGCAGTTTCTGGAAAGGCAGAGGAGAGAGAGGGTCATTCAAGTCGAAAGGAATGGTTTGAAGCGAGGGAATGAACACATATGTGTGTGTACATGCTCGTGGGCTTGTGTGTTTGGGCAGAGGGGCAGGGGAGGTGCAGAATACAGAGCATGGAGAGAGGAAATGATGACTAGACATAAAGGCAGCAAGTCAGGAAGGGGGAGGGGAGCGGTCTGGTACAGCAGAGGGGGCTCTGGATTTAGATGACTCGCATTCAGATTCCTGTATGACGACAAACCAGCTGGGTAACCTTACTGGGTCTCAGTTTCCTCATCGACAAAACAGGAACCGGAAAAGGAGCTATAGCACGTATAGCGTATCTGTGGTTCCCAGCCTGTGTGCTTCAGGGCTCTGCAGCACACTCACAGGGGCCTTGTGGAATATTTGAACTTTGCACGGGGAACAGAAACATCTGTGTAAATTACTACTACCAAATCTTTTGGGTATAACTATTGAATAACTGGAACCGTTAGGGATTTTTTCTAGATTAGAGGTGCTGTAAAATAATACTGCGATACTAATGGTGCCATGAACAGAGAAAGTTTGGGAACCTCTGTACTCCATCACATCATCCTGTAGCATCCTACAGACCTCAATCTGTCTAGTAAGTTGCATGTAAATGACATCTGGTCTCATGTTGCTCTCTAATTGTTTTATCAGTGTAAATGTGGTTTTCCCAATAAGACCAAAAGCTGCCCAAGAACAGCAGCTTTTAATGTTGTGGGCATTAAACAAGATCATCGTGGTAGAACCCTCAGCACCACATGCGGCACAGAATAAGAACTGAGTGAGTGTTCAAGAGAAATCACATTGCCAAGGTGTGTGTTTGCTGCCCTTGGCTGTACGTGGTGGAAGGGCAGCTACTCTACGAGTTCATTTTAGTTCCTGCAACCTTTCCTTTCCTTTTCATATTGTTTTGTTTTTTCTCCTCTCCAGGGACGATTGGATCATCAGATGATTTTTGTAAGTATGCTTTCGAAAAGTTAAACCCTTGCCCCAACCCTGGATTCAGGGGGTCTCTTTTCATCAAAATGTTGATTTTTCTGCGTCTCCCTTGCTGATTAAGGCCCACGGAGAGTGCTTGGTTCTAGTGGAAGCAGCAGTCGTGGAGCATACCGGGTGAACTTTTAATCATTTAGAAAGAAACTGTTTTATCTCACATGGTAGAGTAAGGTTAAGAGCAACGTTTTGTTTGTTTGTTTGTTTGTTTTACTTTCGAAAGGAATTTTGTTTTTGTGTGAAATCCAGATTTCTTTTTTCTCATCATACATTTTCTTTCTTGCTAGGTGTTTTTCTTTTTTTTTTTAACATCTTTATTGGGGTATAATTGCTTTACAATGGTGTGTTAGTTTCTGCTTTATAACAAAGTGAATCATTTATACATATTCAAAAAGAGTCATGTACCAGAATGTTCATTGCAGCTCTATTTACAATAGCCCGGAGATGGAAACAGCCTAAGTGCCCATCATCGGATGAATGGATAAAGAAGATGTGGCACATATATACAATGGAATATTACTCAGCCATAAAAAGAAATGAAATTGAGCTATTTGTAAAGAGCAACGTTTTTAAAGGTTGAAGTAATTTAAGTTCTGTTCCAAGACGAGGTGAAAAAGGTTGAAAAGGAGAGAAAATATTTCAACTAGCAAGCCCCAGTGTGAGGGGAGCTCCTTCACCCGCTTTTCCTTCTTCTTTCCTCACTGCCTCTAACAATCTTAGACCTTCTCAATGAGACAAAACCGGTCACCTAAACGTGGTTGATTGACTTTCTGGAAGAATGCCAAACAGAGGATTGGTTCTGTTCAACTGAAGAAATGACCAAAATAACCTGGTGGATTATGTGGAATCCTGATGCACTCTTTGACAGTCTGCCTATATAAAGGCTTCTGATTTGATTAGCATTTGACACTTAACCTTTTCTTAGAAGAACAACCAGCAGGTTTCATCCCGGAAAAATAAACAGTAAAACAAATCAGGACAATTTGGTGATGTTTTAGAGTTAGAAATAGAAATGGATGCTTAAACTGGTGGTCTTCAACACTTTTTGATCATGCATACTGTCAGTTAAAAAATATTTGAACATATACCAATATACGTATATGTATGTATTTGTAAATTATACATCTGCTACTCTCTCTATATATGTGTACATTATAAAATCCCACAGCATTGTAAAGGAGGAGATAAAATAGAAGTAGAAAGTTCTTATGTTTTCTTCCAGCATCTCAGTAGGCTGCCTTGCTCTCTCAGGGGGATGCACCACCGCCCTGCTTTGGAGTCCACTGGTCTGGCTGACCCACAATAGTGATTCTATTTGGGTCTTATCCAGGGTTAAGGGATAAAGCAGACAGGAATCATGAGACTTGCATCTAGTCCCAGCTCTGTCACTAGAGCAAGGGTAACTGTGGGCAAGGTCACTGAACCCCCTTGAACCTCTCTTGGACTATAAAATGAAGAGGCCAATTAGTAATGGTTGCCAACTGGGGGATTCTTTGTTCCCTGTGGGCACATGGAAATAGGTGTGGGCTTTCTAGTGAACAAGCTTCAGGGATTCTGACTCTCCTGCAATATGCAGGGTAGATCCGTACGAGGAAGATTTGTCCAGCCCCAATGCTGCCCCTCTTGCAAAACCCTGGAAAATACTCTGTTTCTGTGACCACTCAGGGAATGGAAATCCCTCCACTCTGGCCTGCACAGCCTTCCTCTGGACCTTTGGAAGAAGGCTGTTTGGAAGAGAACCCTTTTCTGTTTCCCTGTGCCTTCCATCTAATGATGCTAAATATTCCCAACTTCTACACAGACTTAACTTATAGAGTCAACTGTGAAGTTGAACCCAAGGTTACTAGCTGCCAGTGAAGGTTATTTTAGAAGAATTGTAGAATTTCCATGTTGAAACTTTGGCCCAGAGAAGTTAAGTGGCATCCCCAAAACCACACAGCTCTTTGGCTCTAGAGTCTGGGTCTCCTGGCTCCTAGTCCAGTGCTGTCCCAGTTCATGCCTCCTCTTAGCTGTGCTCACTGGATGCCCTCCCGGTGTAGGGGCTACTTGTCCAGACTAGTGAACAAGACAACATACAGCTTCATTTCTGGAAACAAACCACCTGGGTTTCCAGCAGTAGGAGAAAAGTGCAGCATGGAAGCAGGTAAAGGTGAGGTTTGATTCAAGGTCAGAGATTTAAGTTCAGAGCCATTCAGCACGGTTTCATCATGGCAAAGTGAACAGGGATTCAGTTAAGAATAGTCCATTCTTTTCAGGGGCTCCTCTTACATAGCTGTCCAGGTTGTTTTTGAACATTGGGTCTAACATGAATTAGAATGAAAGTTTAGCAGTCCCCAAACCCCACATAACAGTGATCCTAACAAGATGTGCATTCTTGTTCTGTCATGTAATGGTCTGGATATAACCAGTTCAGGGCTCTTCTGGTGGCTTCCTTGTGCCAGGATTCTTCCATCTCATTTCTTTGCCAACCCCTCTGGCCTGCCTCTCCATCACCCAAAATAGCTTACTGCCTCATCCACATTCCAGCCAAAAGATGAGGAAAAGGGGAAAGGGAACATATCATTTACTATCGAAGGGATAATTCAGAAATTGCCCTCAGCGTTTTTGCTCACATCCTATTGGACAGAATTTAGTCACATGGTCATATCTAGATGCAAGGGAGGCTGGGAAATGTAGTCTTTGAGTGGCCATGGTCCAACTGAAATGTACAGGGGTTCTATTACAAGAAAGGAGAGAATGGATACTAGGGGCAGAGAGTCATTCCTATCACAGACTGTGAATGGAGGGAATAGATCTGGTGCAGTAGACACAGAAAAGGCAGTTGGACATCTGAAAAACAAGGTGCTAGCCTGAGGATTAGATGTACTCCGTCTTGAGTCAGGCAATTGGAAGCATATTAAGTCATGCATTTTATCAGTGAAACCAGACCCATTCTTGCCCTGCCTAGAGTGTAGTTATATAAACTTTCTGGGTCCAGTTTCATCATCTATAAAATGAGGAGGATAAGACTGACATCTCAGAGCTGTTGTGAGAATTAAAGTGGCACTGGTACACAAGGATTTTATAAATTCCAAAATGGAGTATAAGTTATGATTATATTATGATTATATGATCATAAGATAAAAGTTGGTTGTTTCTGGTAGTCTGTGAGGGAGGCAAGTGTCCTGGGGAATAGCTCACTTGGTTGTAAAGTTGTTGGAACTTTCTTCCTGGGCTCAGTGAACTAACCAACTCGTCTTGCTTTTATCTTCTACAAATATAAATTTTCTGATCACATGACAGCCACTGGTGGTGTTAAAAGACAAAGGAGGCAACCTTTGGAAGGGGTTTTGTATTTCAGAAAGGGACACAAAGTAGGGTTATCTTGCAGCAATGCACCCAACTTTGCTCCCTGCCCCCCGCAAAAAGTATGGAAGGGGCCAGAGGAGACTGTGGAATTCACTCTGGCTTCTACCCCAAGAAAGCAATTTCTCTGACTTTGTTTCTCACCATCTTGTGCAGAAATAGGTCCAAGAGAGATAAATATTTTGACTCATTTTCAAACTTCCACAAGGTAAAAAAAACCACTTTTTCTACTTTGAAAAGGGTATTTTTAGCATCTTATCTGGTTTGATGAAGGCTGAAGTAGTGGCCATAAGACATTTAAGGACAGAAATAGAAAGACTTGTGGAATTGTGCAGCATTTTACTAAAAAATTCAAGCGTTATCACAAGTCACACTATTCTGAGAGATTCCATTTGGAAGGAGAGATATTGGAGGAAGAAGTGACAGTTAAATCATTGAATCCAACCCCTCTTTTTATGACCCCAACTACTCAGTCCCCTTGACCCTTGCTCTCTTATGCTAATCTACCAGCCTGTCAGCTCAGGAAAAGACACCAGAAAAGACTGGAAATAGTTAGCTTCTGGGAGGGTGACCCTCCACCTCTCAGAATATACCTGGGCTAAAGGTAGCACTGATCTTCAAACAAAAAGATTAGTTGTTTTTTAATCCACATTAAGAACATCTACAAGTGTAGTTTCCCTTGGTTTTCAGTGATCACTTTTAAATTGCAGATACATAAATTTCCATGTTTATAGATAAAATAATTATCTGGTCTTCAGTGTTTATGATAAGAATTTTTTATTTAAATATTATTTAATATTTTTCATTCATGTATTATCCAATTAGAACTTGGTCCCTGGAGTCAAACAAAGCAGGATTCAAATCCCCACTTTGCCGCTTAATAAATATACAGCCTTGAGCAGATCATTCACTTTTCAGAGATTCAGTTTTCTCCTCTGGAAGTGAAAATAAGAGTGACACCTACCTCATAGGCCTGATGGAAGGCTCAGGCTACATATGTTCCTGGAACAGAGAAAACACTCAATAAGTGGTAACTAATGGTAGCTGTATTTGGTATTGGTGCATATCTAATATCTACAGTAATCTATGAAACCACACCACTACCCCTGTACTTCATACAGTGTAATGACATCACAGGAGGAACGATTCTACAGCAAAGGCTGTGAGAGCACTGGGTTGGTTTGAAAGTGTGATTCCGCTTCCTTGGGAAAAACCTGGGAGGGGCAGTTGGGAGAGGAGGGAAACAGGAGTCTTGTATACACCTGGGGCCCCCAGCCTCCTAACCACCCAACTTGAAATGAAACCAGGAGACAGATGGTGGAACTAGGATGCACAGATGGAGAGTATTAGAGCAGGGGTGAGGATGGGGGACAGGGAGCTGTGAAAGCAGGACCATATGTTCAGCAGAGACCCCTTGTGCAGTTATATGTAGGATGCAGTCAGGGGGAGAGAGAAGGAAGGGAAAATTGGAGACAGACACTCTCTTGGAGGCTGTAGAAATGGCCCAAGTAAGGATTCAAGGGAAGCAGAAGAAGGGAACAGGTCTGAAAGGCATGTGGAGGTGGCTGGAGGGAGGTGGGTAAGAGGCAGTCAGTCTTGTCCCTGGGGTTACTAACCGGGGTCTGGGGCAGAGATACAGATGCTGTTAATCAAGTTGGAGGGGTCAGTAGGAGAAGTTGGTTCTCGATGAGGTCATCTGTTTATATCCTACATCTTGGTTTGATTTTTTTCATTCACTCAGTAGTTCATTTATTCATTCATCAAAAAGCACTGCTTGAGCATTTGCTACATGTCGGATAATGCTAAGCTTTGGGATGCCAGAGGAATAAGAACTTGCTTCCTGCCCTCAAGCAGGTGGGGAGAAGATGACCAGTAAACAGACAATTACAGTATAAGGCGAGTGTTGCTATGATTGAGGTACACCAAGGACGCCAGGGAAGCATAGAGGAGGGACGCCTAACAGACTGGGGGCTAGGGGGTCAGAGAAATGAGGTAATGTCTTAGCTGAACTGAGTCATGAAGGATGAGCAGGGGTGAGCCAGGCAGGAGCAGGGAGAAGGACATTCCATGGAGAGGGAGCAGCCAGTTCAAAGGCCCAGAGGCAAGGAATTGAATGGCATAAATGTGAGCCCTGCCAAGTCCTTAAGTATGACTGGAATGTAGAATGTAAGGAAGGGAGATGGCGTGAGATGATGCTGGAAGGATAAACAGGGGGATGCAAAGATGCCATTGTAAGTGGAAGTGACATGATCAGATTTGGGTTCAGGAAAATAACTTAGCAGTGTGGAGTACGGATTGGATGTGCAGGAAGTATTGGTGGCCAAGAGAGTCAGAGCCATTGTCATCATTAGGAGGACTTGGACTTAAATGGCTGTGAGGATAAAACGACATAAACAGATTCAAGTGATACGAAAGAGTATTGGTAACTGATTGAATGGTGGTTAGGGAGGAGGGGTGGTGAACATAGAGAGGGGAGTGTTGAGAATTTCTGGTTTAGGTAATGAGAGAGAGAACACAAAGGGTGAAGCGCTTTTTCATTTTGTTTTTGGTAGTCAGAATAGGGATGGTTAGTTGAGCTTTGGTTATGTTGAACTTGAGTTGCATGGTAGTTGCTGGGTAGAGAAGTTCAAGAGGCAGTCACAAACCCATGTCTGGAGATCAAGAGGCAGGTTAGAGCTGGAGATGGTGGGAGATGTCATTCAAAGGTGCCAGAAGCTAAGGGAGTGGTAGATGAGCTTACCTAAGCAAGGCTACAGAGTGAGAGGAGATGGTGAGGGGTGAGCTTCTGGGAAAGACCAACACCTAAGGGGCCAGCAGAGAATGGGAAGTGGGTGGAGGATACTTGGAAGGAGCAACAAGAGAAGTAGAAGGAGACATGGAGGAGAAGTCACAGTTTCCAAGGAAACCAAGGGATTTCAGAAGCAAGGGTGGGCAACAGTATTGAAAGCTGCAAATAGTCAGGTAAAGATGGAGACATTCCCACTGGGTGGACTGCAGAGTTGTTGTGGTGACTTTGGTAGGAACATCTCAGTTGTTTGCAGTGAGGAGAGGCCAGACAGGAGCAAGTTGAGGAGTGAATAGGAGGTGAGAAGGTAGAGACAACTTCTTTAAGAAGGTTGCATCTCTGGAGAGGGGCACATGCACGGTGGGGAATAATTGATTGTCTAAGATAAGAGAGACTTGAGCACAGTAAATACTTAGGGAAGCATCAGGTAGATAAAGGAGAGGTTGGAGATACAGGAGAAAGAGAGGAGGGTAGACAGATGGAGTTCAGAGGCCAGGAGGTGAACCAAGCCCTAGACCAGTGGTTCACAAACCTGGCTGCCCATATCAGCATCACCTGGGGAACTTAAACTGACACCCAGGCTCTGCCCCCCAGAGGTTCTGATTTAAGTGGTCTGGAGTGGAATCTAGCACTGGTATTTTTTTTTAGATCTTCGAGTGATTCTACCGTGTTTTCAGGGTTAAGAACTACTGTAGTAAGTATTCAATAACTATTTGTTGAATCTTTTTAAAAGTTTTGTCGATCAGTTGATTAGTTCTCCTTAGCAACAATGAATGTTTAATCATTTGCAGAGGATGTTGTGAAGAAATAGAAGACAGGATACATGCTTTCAAGTGGCTTGCGATTCCATGGGAGAAATAGTAATACTTTTTAATATGTATAAGTGCTACTTCAGTGGCACAGCACTTGGTAGGGTAATATCAGTTCTGTGTGGTCAGCTGTCAAGGGGAAGATTTTGGCCTCAGAGAAGGTGGAACCTACGTAAGTGGAGAAAAACAAGGGTTTCACATGCCTAAGACAATAATCATTACAATCCTGTTTCCTGAGGACATCCTTGGTGTCAGCTACTTTACATACATTATCCCAAATGTTGTAACTATGCAAGATAGTTATACATCATCCCCATTTTACAGAGGAAGAAACTAAGGCTCAGGGAATTTAATATCAAGGCCATAGCTAGCAATAAGTGGCAGAGTCAGAATTCAAGCCCAGGACTGACTGATTCCAAAGTCAGTATCCTTTCCACTACAGTGTACTGGGACCAGGGGCACCAGGCTCCCACTTACTATTTGGTACTGTAGTCTCAAGATGGGGCAAGTCATCTTCAGCTGGGACTTTTTGGTCTAGGCTGTTTGTGCAGGTGAAGTTCACACACACTTCCATCGTCAGTCCTAGTGGTTCTCAATGTGGGCGTTGATGAAATCACCAGCAGCCTCACTTGGGAATTAGGAATGCAAATTTTCAGACCCCTTCCCAGATTTACTGAATCTGAAACTTTGCAGGCCAGGCTTAGCAATTTGTTTTAAGAAGCCCTCCTGGTGATTCTGAGGCAGTTTAAAATTTGAGAGCCAAAGTCTTGAGTCCCTACTTTGTGGATATAAATCAAGAACCTCAATTTGCTGTCGTGGCTAGTCCCTGAGCATCTGTGATATGCCAATGGAAAGAAAGAACTGGGGGATTCTAACCCTGGAAAAGATTGTTACCTGAATTCCAGCAGCCTAGTACTCTCACTGAAGAACTCAGATGCTATGAGCGACATGAGTCCCAGTCCTATGACAGTGCATTGATTCCAATAAAGGATAATTCATTAGTCTTGGGAAATATGTCATGGTGTTTTCCTCTTTGCAAATTAAAAAACTTGGCCAATCCTAGAGAAAACAAAACAATCTCCCAAGCAAATTTCACAGGGGCCTCAAGATGCAACCCTCATGAGATTGTCTGGTTTGCCTCAAAAGAACTTCTGATCATTGACACATTTCCTGTTTGGTCATTGACAGGAGGAAGTGATCGGAGATTTGAAACCGGGCACTGAATACCGAGTAAGCGTGGCAGCTTACAGCCAGACTGGCAAAGGGCGGCTTAGCTCTCCTCGGCACATTACCACTTTGCTCCAAGGTAAAATGCGTTCAATTCATTAATAAGAAGAAAGTGATGGGTGCTATTCATTCATTCCTTCATTCAGTATATCAGTGAGGACCTACTGTGTATCAGGCACTGTGCTATGCTAGGCTCTGGGAATTCAGCGGTGAACAAAAACAGGCACAGCCCCTGCCCTCTCAGAACTGAGTGGCGTGGGTCAGGACATTATCTAACTAACGTGTGGCCGCGGATAGTGAGAAGTACTTCCCATGGCGCTGTAAGATCTTCCGTTGTAAGATCCGATATAGGGGTTCGATAAGGACTCCCTGAGGACATGACTGCTAAGTGGGAATTAAGTAAGTGAGAGTTAAGAAGGCGAGGAAGGGGAGTGCGAGAAGAGATCTTAGCGGCCAGCGGAACCCAACAAAGGCTCATTGAGGTGGTCTGCGCTGGACACTGGGGGACAAAAGTGGCTTGAAGACATCGTTGCTCATAGGAGCTCCTTGTGGAGGGAGAGGCACATGGTAGGCAGGTAGATCCAGTGCATCCGAGGTCCGCCCAGCTGGCTCTGGAAGCACTCAGAAGGAGCGCGTTCTCCACCCCAAGGCTCAGGGAGCGTTTCAGAAAGAACCATATCTTTGGCCCGGTGTTTGAAACCTGCATAGGGTTTTGCTAGGAAGAGAAGGCAGAAAAAATACTTCTGGCCGAAGCAATAAAGGAAGGCTGGGAAATGTGAAAGTCTAGATATGAAGATAGTAACAGCAGTTACCTTGGGGTGATAGAATCATTCTACATCTTTACCCATAAGGCTTTTTCCAACTGTCCTACCATTGATATGTATTCTGATGATAGGGGGTAGGAAGGGTACACAAAAGAATTGAAAGTAAGTGACAGTAACGCTAAGCATTTAATTTTCCTTGTAGGTAAACATCAATTCCGACATGCTAACAGAGGTTCTAAAGGGTACACATCATTGTGTGTCCTGGGGTCCATAGTCTGGACACGATGTAGTTGGATTTCCAGCCTGGGGTGCTTGAGGAGAAGGGAAGACCAGCTCTCATTGACAAACCTTCCATGAATCCAGTTGTGATTTTGTGTGTGTGTGTTTGTTTGGTTTGGAGGGTGAGGCAGTTCTGAACAGAGGTGTTTAGGCTGTAGAAAGCACACGTTTTTTTATACATGAAACCTCTCCAGCAGCGAAGACCACAGCCAACTCTAGTTGTTCGCTGTCCTGCCTAGATTCCTGCCTGCTTCCAGGAGCACCTCAGCAGCTGCACGTCACTGTGGTTTCTGATTCCGAGGTGGCCCTATCTTGGAAACCTGGAGAGAGTGAAGGAAGCTCCCCTATTCAGTACTATTCTGTGGAATTCATCAGGTAAGTTAGTGGGTCACATTCAGAAGCCAAACGTACTGACCTCAGTCATTCCAAACACGATAGAAGACTCCACCGCCTGTGAATTTAAGAGACGACAAAGAGGCCTATATTTATACTCTGCCTTGGGCCAGCACCTGTCCCCAGCCCTCTTTGATGGTGGGTCATCTGGTTAACCTGTCTGTACCCACCTGACCTCTTCCCCACTTCCCCGCCACAGTCACACTGTCCTAGGCTCTGAAAACTCCAGAGGGACCCACTGCCAGCCTGCCTGCATTTCAAGCTCAAAACTTGCCTCCCTGGCTTTGAAACATTATGTCTGAAGTATATATTTGATGGTGACGTTTCTCGAGGGAGAGGAAAAAAAACCTTTAAAAACACGTGCAATGCATTGTTGCCTTTGCATCCATATCGCCGTGGGGAAAGTTTCTTGTTTTGGTTTCAGCTTTTTTCTCTTGTCTACCTCTCCAGCTCTCATAGTCAGCTTATCAGTGGCAGAAGAGTGATTAGAAGTTCTTCTAAGAACTTACAGATGTAAAAACCTGGATTCTCAATGCTGCTGTGTAATTTTAAGCAAGAACAAAACCAAAAAAACACCCACCCAACCAATGAGCAAAAGTTATTCCCCAGCTAGGGCTCTTCCTCTGAACTCTAGTTGCAGTTGACTTTTGAATCGAAGCACCTAGCTGATGAAACGACGTTGTTCTCTACATTAAAGGTGATTGGGTTTGTCTGAGGCCGGTTGCTTCATGGATTCGTAAAGCCTTGCTCAGCACCTCATTCCTAGGCTCTCTGAAGCTGAGGCAAAGGATTCTGCCATGATTTCATTAGGTCTGCTTCTGTTTCTTGACTTCCTAGCCTATTTTTTGGTAGTAGATATTTGTTTCTTCAGAGAAGTACTGCACTGAGTCTCTTTAATGCTTGAGTACAGAGCTTGTTTCAGGCAGGACTTATTGAATTGCAAGTGGCAGGATCTTGAAAGAAGATGAGACCGTAATGTATTGGCCCCTATGAGTGTCAAGTCCTGTGACGACTCTAAATTTGGGGAAGACCAGTTCTGTATCGCATCCGCAGTCTGTCTCCATCCATCTCTGTGCTCTGCTCCCCCCTTTATTGGCTTTAGTTTCAGGCTTTTCCAGTATGGTGGCAAGATGGCCACCAGGCACTGAAGGCTTGCTGTCTACTAGCTCAGCTCCCCACTGGAAAGGAGTGGCTCTTTCTCAGGGGACACAGTAGAGTCTCAGTATTCATTCTAGCTGGCCAGGCTCTGGTCCCTCTTCATTCGCTGAGCCAATCACTGCGGCCAAGGAGAAGAGTACACTGACTGGGCAGATACGCGTCATATTCTGAGCTCTGGAACTAAAGACTGGTGGGTCATTCAGGCCTGAAGTACACAGACTGAGAGTTCAAGAGGGTTGGTTCCTCAAAGCGAAGTTGTGCAATTAATGGAAAAGGGAGGAGCAGATGCTGGGAAAATTAAAAAATAAATAAATAAAAGATGCCCCCAGCCAAGCTCCAGACCAATGCCCTTCAGTGAGGATAATCTACAATCCTTTGTTGAACAAATTTGGTAGGCAAAGCCTGGAATGTGTCTGGAGTAGAAAAGATTCTAAGCCTGGTTCCAAAAGTAGTTAAACTGCAACAGTGGAAAGTCCTAAAACTTCAGCTTTCTCATCTGTAAAACTTGGAGTGAAACTTAACATTTCTAATTTACTTGTCTAACATCAGCAAAGCAAAATGTAGTACTTTAAAATTTTGAAAACTGGGCAGTGTTTTTCATAGTAGCCCAGCAGGTCATCTGTGTGACCCTCAGCAAAGATGACGGTTATCATTTACTATTTTATTTTATTATTATTTAATTTTATTTATTTATTTATTTTTCGGTATGCGGACCTCTCACTGTTGGGGCCTCTCCCGTTGCGGAGCACAGGCTCCGGATGCGCAGGCTCAGCGGCCATGGCTCACGGGCCCAGCCGCTCCACGGCATGTGGGATCTTCCCGGACCGGGGCACGAACCTGTGTCCCCTGCATCGGCAGGCGGACTCTCAACCACTGCACCACCAGGGAAGCCCTACTATTTTATTTTTTAACATCTTTATTGGAGTATAATTGCTTTATAGTAGTGTGTTAGTTTCTGCTTTATAACAAAGTGAATCATGAATTTTGTGGTAAAACATGTATTTCTTTCTTAAACTTCAGTCTGGCATATTGGCAAAAGGTGGAAATTGCAGTTTCTTAACCTGTGTGTACAACTGAAAGTAGAAAATGAGATGGATTTAGAGCCAGAACTGGAAGGGAGTGCTTGCTGCTTCCTCTACTGCCAGCAGGGGGCCCTGTGCAAGTCACTTCACCTCTGTAGTCTCAGTGCCTCACATAGTTTAGGGTCCCCAAAAGGAGAGCGTTTTACAAGAACTTGGGTGCAAGTAGTTTATTTTATTTGGAAGCAGGAATGAGAAGGTTGGGTGAGGGATGGAGGACATATGACTGTGTGTTACAGAAGTCACTTCTGCAGGCAATGGGGGCCTCTGTAGGGGCTTAATTCTATGGAGATCTCTCTGGAGCACACAGAATTCCTCTCTAATTTGCCTATCAAAAAGGCAAGAGCAATTTCTCTAATGATTAATGATGTTGAGCATTCTTTCATGTGTTTGTTGGCAATCTGTATATCTTCTTTGGAGAAATATCTATTTAGGTCTTCTGCCCATTTTTGGATTGGGTTGTTTGTTTTTTTGTTATTGAGCTGTATGAGCTGCTTGTAAATTTTGGAGATTAATCCTTTGTCAGTTGCTTCATTTGCAAATATTTTCTCCCATTCTGAGTGTTGTCTTTTGGTCTTGTTTGCAAATCAAAACTACAATGAGATATCATCTCACACCAGTCAGAATGGCCATCATCAAAAAATCTAGAAACAATAAATGCTGGAGAGGGTGTGGAGAAAAGGGAACACTCTTGCACTGCTGGTGGGAATGTGAATTGGTTCAGCCACTATGGAGAACAGTATGGAGGTTCCTTAAAAAACTACAAATAGAACTACCATATGACCCAGCAATCCCACTACTGGGCATATACCCTGAGAAAACCAAAATTCAAAAAGAGTCATGTACCAAAATGTTCATTGCAGCTCTATTTACAATAGCCCGGAGATGGAAACAACCTAAGTGCCCATCATCGGATGAATGGATAAAGAAGATGTGGCACATATATACAATGGAATATTACTCAGCCATAAAAAGAAACGAAATTGAGCTATTTGTAATGAGGTGGATAGACCTAGAGTCTGTCATACAGAGTGAAGTAAGTCAGAAAGAGAAAGACAAATACCGTATGCTAACACATATATATGGAATTTAGGGAAAAAAATGTCATGAAGAACCTAGGGGTAAGACAGGAATAAAGACACAGACCTACTGGAGAACGGACTTGAGGATATGGGGAGGGGGAAGGGTATGCTGTGACAAAGTGAGAGAGAGGCACGGACATATATACACTAACAAACGTAAGGTAGATCGCTAGTGGGAAGCAGCCGCATAGCACAGGGAGATCAGCTCGGTGCTTTGTGACCACCTGGAGGGGTGGGATAGGGAGGGTGGGAGGGAGGGAGACGCAAGAGGGAAGACATATGGGAACATATGTATATGTATAACTGATTCACTTTGTTATAAAGCAGAAACTAACACACCATTGTAAAGCAATTATACCCCGATAAAGATGTTTAAAAAAAAAAAAAAAAGGCAAGAGCCATTTATGCGCTGGCTTCTGTCCTCTTTTTGTTGATTGAACGTTTCCCCCCGAGGTACAACTTCCCACCCTTCTAGGCTCTGCTGGCCCTTGGATTAAGGAGGCAGGTCCAGGGAAGAAGGAGGAGTGTTGTGAGCACGGCATGTGCTTGAGGTTCGATGCTGGTCTTGCGAGGCAAGTTGAGCTCACATGAAACTCTCCACATGACAGCCGCAGCTGAAATCAGAACTGGGAGAAGGGGAGGTGACACAGGCCCCAGAGGCATTGACGACAATGTCCTTACAATGCAAAATATGGGTGATAACTTCTTGCAGCCTTATAGCGTGTCCTCATTAGGAGGATCAAGTGAAATCACATATGAGAAACAGCTTTCTACAAAGCTCTTTTGACATGTACATGTCAAAAACCAAGCTAAGGAAAAGGAGGTATATATGGGTGTTATGTACCTACATTTAACAATTTTAATTCTTCTCCAACAAAAATACATCTTAACATTCAAACCTCTAACATTTGAGGGACTCAGACCCTAAATTCTTATGTATAAATATTTTAAAAGTATATACCATTTTAACAAACTGTTAAATATTTGTTATATCTGTTTATCTTAACAAATATACCTCTACAGTGTCCTGGAGACATTGTAGATGTCTTCATATTTAGAACTCTTGGATATCTTGGTGTTCCAAATGGAACATGGTAGCATAAGGAAAGCCAGCTCCTGGCTCCAGCCCCTATACTAGGAATTCTGCTCCTGCTATCTCTTCCAGAATATGTAACCTCGGTCAAGTTATTTAATCTCAGGACCTCCATTTCCTCATCTGTAACATCAAGTTCATGTGACCCTCATAGCAGGGTTATTGTTCATAGCCTTCATAAAGTGTTTATACATAGTAGACATTCAATAGCTGTTTATTTCCTTCCCTCCCTACCACTCTTGCCCCTTTACAAAGAAAGAAATTGGGACTCAATTGCTTAAGTTGCTTTGCCAAGGTAAAATGACTGGTTAGGGACAAAATTAAAATTAGAACTGAACTCTCTCGACTTCCAGCCCGGTGCTCTTTCTACAAAACCCCATGTCCCCTTCATGTCTGTGACCGGCCTTCAGAGATGGAATGCTGGACTCCGCCCACCTGGAGCGCTGCTGGCTGGGGAAACGGGAAGCCTCATCTTAGGCTGCTGTTGGCTGTTACTCCAGAAAGGAAGCTCTCGCAGCATTTAATGTTTGGCTGCAAAATAAATCCCCACATTCGTTTGTAAACATCTCAGAGTCTATCCCATTTCAGTTGAGAGCCTGAGGATATGTGTTTAAAGAGAGCTTTCCTGGGCTCTAAATCAGAAACTGCAGTCAGTGTGAAAAGCTTTGGGGGCCTACAGTTATCTATTTTTCCCAGAGAGGGCTGTTTAATGTTTAACATTGAATTCTTTTTGCCCAGATGCCTACTGTGTACACAAACACCTGTGACAGGTCTCTGGGTGAGCCAAAAGTGTCTTTTCCTATCCCAGAGGCAGGCCTTTGACAGGCCAAGGCTAGGAAATTGTAGAAATCAGTGTATTGCCAGAAGTTCTCCTCAGATGTCACCCACCTGAATGTGAAGTTCTTGTCTGAGTTCTGTCGCTGGATTAGGTTCCAGTCCTCTGTCTTGGTAGGTGCTTATTCATCAGTTGCCCTTATTCAGTGAGGATGATGGTGTCAAAGGCGTTGTTGGGAAATAGTCTCAGAAAACTTTTAAGGAACTATGTAACTGGCTAATAAGAGATTAACCTGAAAAATTACACTAGACCAGGGTGTGGGGTACTGACTGCTTACTCGCTAGTGTTGTTCATATTTTGGGTGGACATTCCATGTGTTTGTGATGCTGTCTTAGGCCATGGGCTTAGGACTAAGCAAATTTTTGTTCTTCTTCCAGCTTCTGCCTCCTGTAAAATGGAGGATGCCCACAGGGTGAGCACCTTGAAAGGGTGCTCTCAGTGATTGTATCAGAGAGTAGACTTGGTCTCTGGCTCAGGCAGGATGAGAGTAATCTTCATAATTTCTCCCGAAGTTGGCCTGGGGACTATTCATCAACTTCCTTATTTACAGTAGATTTAAAATTTTTAATCAGTGTAGAAAAGATTTGAAGAGGCAAATTCTAAGTAAGCCTGCAAGCTGTAACATATTTCGCAATGTTTTTAAAACTTTTTCTTCCTGCTTTTCTAAAACAGAAAAAACATACATTCGAAGTAGGAAGAATATATATGTATATATTTTTTGCCTGCTGTTGGGTCTTCGTTGCTGCACGCGGGCTTTCTCTAGGTGTGGCGAGCGGGGGCTACTCTTTGGTCCACGGGCTTCTCATTGTGGTGGCTTCTCTTGTTGCAGAGCACGGGCTCCAGGTGCGTGGGCTTCAGTAGTTGTGGCACGTGGGCTCAGTAGTTGTGGCTTGCGGGCTCTAGAGCGCAGGCTCAGTAGTTGTGGCACACCGGCTTAGTTGCTCCGCGGCACGTGGGATCTTCTCGGACCAGGGCTCGAACCCGTGTCCCCTGCATTGGCAGGCGGATTCTTAACCACTGCGCCACCAGGGAAGTCCCAGGAAGAATATTTTATTTCTAAAGTGATACTGGAAATTTCTTTGTGGGCAACAATCTTAGTGTTCATTAAAATAAGAACCAAGCATAAATATAGCTACCTATGTTTTAAAATATTTTGTCTATAAATATCTGAGAAACTTTCCTCCTTCTGCCTAAGAATTTCCCCAGGGTAAGTGCTTTTCTCATAAGTGAAAAATATATACTATGGTGGCAATGAAAACCCGAAGGCCTGGACACATAGTCCTTACCAGTAATGTTTCCATTGGGGTGCTGTGTTCCATATATGCTATCTATCAGGTTGGTTAAAGGTGAAAATAGTTCTCATTCAACTTACCTATACAGTTGAGTCCCCTGCACATGAATGAGTTCCGTTCTGAGAGCACATTTGTTAAGTCCAATTTATTCGTAAGTCCAACAAAGTTATCCTAGGTACCCAACTAACACAATCAGCTATATAGTACTGTACTGTAATAGGTTTATGATACTTTTCACACAAAGAATACATAAAAAACAAACACAAGAAATGAATAAAACATTTCTTAATCTTACAGCACAGTACCTTGAAAAGTCCAGTAGTACCAGCTATATCACTGCTGCCTTAACACTTGCTTCCGGACATCCTGGGCTTGAAATAAAGATACTGTACTACTGTCTCTATACAGTACTGTACGGTTAAGTACACAAAAGCACAACCACTTGCAGAGGATGCACGCATGTGACAATGTACTCCAGACACATGAACTAACTGACATGATTGGACAAGCGAATGCACGTTCGCATCTTTGAAAGTTCCCAACTTGAAGGTTCGTATGTAAGGGACTTACTGTAGCTTTTCTGTAGGTGTAACCTGATTGGTTAAAACTGCTTCAGAGTTTTGTAGTGTCAGTTGTTGGAAAGGGCAGATTAAAGCTTTCAGTGGCAATTTTTAATAAAAAGTCCACCAAGGCTAATTTTGGGTGCATGTGAAAGTTCAAAATATTTCTGTGTGTTTTAGGGATAAGTCAAGAAATGATCTCTAAATCTCAGCCCAAGACACTAATACTAAAAATACGAAAGAGCAATGCTTCCTTTCTTTTCCCTTTCACACCTTTCTGCCTAAATAATTCCCTGGTCCCTTGCAGATGCCTTCCATAATAAGACTTGCAAAATTCATCTTCATGCAGAGCTGCTTTTAAGCTGATTGCAATGTCTACGTATTGGTTTTACTTGAGAATCTCAAGGTCATGCACACCTGGGTGGTGCATTGAAATTATTATTTCAAAATAATTTTGAAAATTATTTTACAAATTGATATTTTTGTCAAAAGGCATCTGTCTTTCCATCCCATCATCAGCCTACAAGTAACAAATGAATTTAATTAGTTTCCTCCTAAGAAGTGACCCTGCAAAGGCTGTTACTGACATGAAGATCAAGTGTGGGATTCAGAGCGGAAGCTGAACGGATTATGGATTTTCCTTGAACAGTTTTAAGGGATGATGTGATATGACTTATGGTCAAGGGCACAGGCTATGAAAGTTAAAGAAGTGTTTCATTCAGAATCGAGACTTACAGTCCAATGCTTGGTATCGTCTCTCAGGTTTAAGTTTGTCCAAATGTGGAATCAGAAGACACAGCTCTGAGCTGGCCTCTAATCCTGGGGACAAATGGCTTGATTCCAGTTTTAAGCTTCCTTACATATGAAATAAGGCTGGACTGCTTGACCTCTAAAATCTGGTGGCTCTGATTTTCTGTCCTCGTGACAAAGGTGAGGAAGTATAGGTGGTTTACTACACAGGGCTCTGGACCTGTCTTCCTGGCCCAACCCTTGCCTCCACCACTTTTAAACCATAAGGTTTTAGTTGCATTATTTAACTTCTCTGTGCCTCAGACAGAAGAATGGGGATAACGATTTACTTACCTCATCGAGTTGTTGTGAGATAAAGCGAGTTGATGCACACGAAATGCACAGAATAGCACCTGTTATACAGTAAATGCTCAATCAATGCAAACTGTTCTTATTAAGGCTTTTATGATAGGTCTTTCCTGCTTTCCTTTATAGCCATGTTCTTTCTTGGCTAAAGGTCTTTATGCTTGCTATACTCTGCCAGGATATATCTTCTACTTCTTTACCTAGTTAACTCTTGGTCATCCTTCAGTTCCCCTGCTTAAGTACCACTTCCTCCAGGAAGCCTGCCCTGAACCCTGCCCACCACCTCAGACTAGGTTAGGTACACCTGCGACACTTACTAGCAACACTCAGCACACTTGTAGTTCATTACTTGTTCGAAGTCTGTCCTCCGTGCCGGGACATGAGGGCAACGTCTTGACTAGCTCCCTTCTGTGGAATATGGCACCTACATGAAGTAAACATAGCACGCATCAAGTAGGTGCTGGAGAACATTTGGATACAGGCAGTCATGTGATTGCATCCAGAGAGTGACAGCTAGCTGCCCCCTTGCGCAAGATCCTTGACCTCTCTGAGCCTTACTTCCCTTGGCTGGAAAGTAGGGATGATAATCGTGGATACCTCGGGAGGGTTGTGAAGAGAAATAGATGTCTGTACAGTACTTAGAAGAGTGGCTTATGGAAGAATATTTTTAAGTGTCAGTTCTTTTCCTTACCCTGAGCCCCGTGGTAATGGAAACGTATTGCCCTACTAGTCACAGGAGATGGAATGAATCCTTTACCGCTAATTTCCAAGGCCACAGCAGTAACCAATATCATTCCTTACAAACTGCAGAAATAAAAGGCAGACAGAATCCAACCTGGATCTGCAAGCACGTCCCCTTTCCTTCCCCCTGACCCAAAGTTACTTATTGCTTTTGTTTTCTCATCATAAAAGGGATAGTGGTATGTGGTAAAGCTTCAGATAATACCCAATGTGTAAGACTAACTTGAAAGCTACCCTTGCGGTTTTATTTCGTATTGAATGATAACTTGTGTTTCGGAGCCCTTCATACCTGCAAGTGAATTGCCAACTTTTTTCATAGCGTTTTACTAGAACTTATAGCAATAACTGGGCAAATGGCTGCAATATTTAACAGTGATGTAGCCCTGTGTTGGTTTTCCTGCCGCCCAAAATTATAGAGCTTGATATATTTAAAGAATCGTTCTTATACAATTAATCAATTTTGAGGAGAATGGGAAAAAACAGCAACAAAAATCTCCCTTTCTTTTCAAGAAATTGTTTAGGAAGTTGTGCTGTTTAAGTATAAGCCTTCCTTACGGCCAACAATAGAATTAGAAATAAGCAAAAGTGGGCTTGTTTGGGTGTCAGCTGACATTGCATATTAACAAGTGGTGTTTTGTGAAAAATTCCTTTTTCTTACCTTTAGTTTCCAAATTGAAAATCTCAGAACCACTTTCCAGAGTGGTATGTAGTCCCAGAAATTCTGGTAGCCATCCAGTTCCTCCATTCAGGCTCAAATGGAAGGGCGATTCTGAATGTTTTTGCAGAAGTTTGACCTACAGTTCTGCAAATTGATCCCTTAAAGCTTCAGTCCCTCCTACCGTGAGCTTTCCTGATGTAATATCCCTGGTCAGACTGATGGGAGTTGACACAAATTGAATTCTTGTGTACCCGTGTTGGGAGCCATTTGTAAACTGTAAATGAAAGTGTGCTCTCCAGTTGCCCCATCAGGGACAAATTGCTAGCTGAGCTTATCATTACCCCATTCTATCCATCTGTTTGTCATTTGGTTGGGTGGAACCAATTCATTAATAAAGAAATACGGCTGGAAGCTGCAGGTCAAATAATACATCTTTCTTTTTTCTTTTTTTCTTAACTGTGATTACTTAGTGCTTTTGGACTGCCTCTGCAATTCATTTTAGTATAGAGCAAATCCTGCATAACACCAAGTCTGTAAAATTGAGAGAAACTCGGAGGCCTTTCTGAGCATGAGGTTTTCTTTCACTCCTGGCGTATTTACCCTGGATAACTATGGGATCTTAAAGCAGGGTGCTTACCCTGCAGTCTGTGGATCCCCAAGGGGCTCATGGATGGAAGGCGAGGGGTCCCTGAACTTCGTTGGACAAAAATTACGCTCTTAGTTTTACCGACTGAAATGTAATGTTTTCTTCAAATATGAATGTAATCAACGAACTGCAGTGGCATTAGCAATTCCTGTGACTTTGTCACTATTAGAATCACAGATATGTTCTTATCCCATTACAATTGTTGCACATATCTCAAAATACCAGTTATGGTTATCACTACTATGAAATTATTAAATCCATTGCTAAGTATTGTTATTTAATGTGTTAATGAAGAAGTATGTATATTAATATATCATAATTTTTTATTGTTTTCATAATTGTTTCTAGTATAACTGGTTTCCTTTGTGATCCTATGCATTTTATGCATTTAAAAATATTATTCCAAGAAGGGATTCACAGATTTCTGCAGACTGTCAAAGTAGCACAAACAAGGTTAAAGACTGTTGTCTTAAACAGTTTTTTTTTTTTTTTTTTTTTTGTCTGCATTGGATCTTCATTGCTGCGCGCACGCTTTCTCTAGTTGTGGCAAGCAGGGCCTACTCTTCATTGCGGTGCGCAGGCTTCTCATTGTGGTGGCTTCTCTTGTTGCGGAGCACTGGCTCTAGGCGTGTGGGCTTCAGTAGTTGTGGCACGCGGGCTCAGTAGTTGTGGCGCACGGGCTTATTTGCTCTGCAGCATGTGGGATCTTCCCGGACCAGGGCTCGAACCCTTGTCCCCTGCATTGGCAGGTGGATTCTTAACCACTGTGCCACCAGGGAAGTCCAAGACTGTTGTCTTAGACCAGGGGTTGGCAAATTTTTCTGCAGGGTCAGGTAGTAAATATTTTATGCTTTGCCAGCTATGTGGTCTTTTTCTCAACTATTGAGCTCTGCCCTTGTAGCAGGAAAGCAGCCTAGACAATACCTAAACAAATAGTTGTGGTTGTGTCTCAATAAAACTTTATTTACAAAAACTGGCAGGCAGCTGAAGTTTGCTACCTGCTGGTTTAGGGCATTGTGTTACTGCTAACGTCTAAGTTTGAAGATATTTGAATTCAGCTCAATTCACCCTTTACTGGATACTTACTATGTGCATGCATTCACCCAAACATGTATGTATTGAGTATCTTCCATGTGCAAAGCATGTGCAAGAGATTTCGGGGTGAATCAGCTATTGCCTCTGCATGGACAGTCCAGTGGGGAATGCAGGTGAGCAGAGTCCAGAGCTGTGAGTGTTGCGGGCAGGGGTGGGGGCCAGGGGCCTAGAGGAACACAGCCTTGACATCTAACCCAGTTTTGAAGGAATCTGGGAAGGCTTCTTACAGGAACTAAGGAGGACATATCAGCAATAACCAGGCACAAGGGGAGGGAGGAAGCAGTGTGAAAAGGCTCAGGCCACAAGAAGCTGCTCAAGCAGTGGCTTGGAGGCAAAAAGGAAATGTTCTTGGACTTGCTTAGAAGCCTGGAGCTCTGTGTAGTGAGAGATAAGGCTGGGTAGGTAAGCAAGGTTTGGAGCAGGAAAGCCTTTATAAAGGATCTCCTTTTGTCCTGACAGGAATAGGGAGCTATGGGAAGGGTTAAGCAGAAAAGGAATTGATCGTATTTGCATTTTGAAAGATCATGCAGACATTCCAAGGAGCATGGAAATGAATAAGACAATCAGCATGTTAATGCGCTCACAGCCTAGTAGGGAAGACAGAAATATACAATTCCATTAGAAGGTGGTATATTCAGTGTAATGGTAGAATCAGATTTAAGCGGTAGGAGGACCCAGAGAAGAATCTTTTCAATTCTGTGTCTGAAATGATGCTTAGAAGGAATAACATGAAGGAAAATATTGAAGGAAGGAGCCTCCAAATAATCCAAGGTCCTCCAGAAAACATTAAACCATGGAATGCTAGGTCCCATACCGAGGGAGGGAGGACGCACATATCTCTGGTTGTACTGTAATTAGGCTTTTGGTCCCCTTCATCTCAGGCTTATAGAGTGGCCTCCACTGTCAAGGCCATTCGGATGTTCTGTGGATCCCCAAGAGGGCTGTTTTCTGCTCCAACGAGTTCCTCTCTCAGAAGTATTTTCTTAGCCGGATTTAACCATTCCTAGCCCAGTTTCCTAGTTCATGTCTGTAACGTGCTTGAATATGACTCCCCACCTCAGCTTGAACTTTCTAGAGAAGGGGTTCTCAGCCCGTGGGCTCATTAGAAGGTAAAGAAATCTGCTGAGGGGGTCCTGACCAACAGGTTTTCAAAAGTAAAATGAAACAGAAAAGAAAGTTTCAGAAGGCATCACACGTAATAAAAATAAGAATTATTTCGTGAAACTCGTGTTTCAGCTGTGTGTGTGTATTTGTGGTGCGTACCGGGTCACAGTGTTCGATGTATGTCTTATCGTGGACCATTCACAAATGTTGAAACACAGTGCTCTAGAGAATGATGTATCTAGAGCATACTTGGAGTTTCACAGGCTGCATTTCCACTTTATGAACATTTGTCTGTAAGTCATACATTTGTCTTCATGGCTGAAAAAATCTGTTTTCTTTATTCTTGGAGTTCTAGAGTTGGAAGCACCCTCTAAGGTATTCTAGAAGGAAAACCTCTTGTCCAGTGTTTTTCAAATTATGGGTCACAACACTTCAGTGGGTGGTGAAATCAACTTAGTGGGTTCTTATCAGAATTTTTAAAAAAAGAAGAAAAGAAAGGAAAAGAAGAGGAAATAGCAAAGGGAATAACGTAGTATGGATAAGTATTTTTTCTTGAAACTTTTCTTTCAGTTTTGTACTCACATGTGAGCCATATACGTATAGTATACATATATGAATAGGTATATTGGGTTGCTATACAAAAATGTATTTCCTACTGTGAGTTGAGTGAAGTCCAACCTTCTTACTGTGTTCAGGAAGTAGCTGGTTACATTTCTGATGGATGGCTACCCAACCTCTGCTTCAAGACAGCTGCTGATGCAGAGCTCAGCCCTTTCGTGCAGTTGGCTTTGTTGTCAACCATTCCTAATTACCATCAAAGGGTCTTCTTTATAACGCACTGCCATTGGCTTCCCTGTAAGGAGCCATTGGGCCTCCTAGTCCGATATGGAAAACACAGAAGGCATCGTCCCCATCTTCATTTGACTGTCTATCTCCTATCTAACGACACTGGCATATGTTCACTATATCCTCTCTACCCCAAGCCAATCCATACCAGCCCTTTGAACTCTGCCTCAAGTGGAGATGGGTCTAGAGCACTTCTGCCAAGTGATCAACCTAGAAAACCACTTTTTCCTAGGATATGGACACTAGGCCTTTTCCACAGCAGGTAGTCCAGAGGATTCATATTGAGTTTGTGATCAATGCCCCCTGCCTTCCCCATAGATCTTTGCCACACCAGGTTTTCTCTGCTTTATTTCTATGCCATCGGCTTTTTAAAAAACCTAATATAAGATTTTACATTTATCATTTGAGTTGGCTTTGCCCTTGTGTTTCTGCACACGGAGGTCATTTTGACCTTTTATTCTGTCATGAATGTCTTGTGAGGTCACGTCCCAAGCAACTATTTGCATTTCCTAAAGTTCTTCTTTTTCAGATAGTTTGTTAGTGTATATAAATGGAACTGACTTTTGTATTTTTTTTGTATCTTGCAACTTTATTGAATTTGTTCATTAGTTCTAACAGTTTTGGGGTGGCGTGTTTAAGGTTTTCTATATGTGATACCATGTCATCTGCAAACACAGACAATTTAAGTTCCTCCTTTCCAATTTGGATGGTGTTTATTTCCTTTTCTTGTGTAATTGCCCTGGCCAGGACTTCTAGTAGTAGGTTTCTTAGAAGTGGTCAGAGTGGGCACATTTGTTTACCCTTGTTCCTGATATTAGAAGAAAATTTTTCAGCTTTTCACTGTTGAGTGCTAGCTGTGGGCTCGTCATATATGGCCTTTGTTATGTTGAGGTAAATTCCTTCTATACCTAATTTGTTGAGAGTTTTTATCGTGAAGGGATGTGGAATTCTGTCAAATGCTTTTTCTGCATTTATTGAGACGGTCCTCTGGTTTTTTTCTTTCATTTTGTTAATGTGGTGTATCAGATTTATCGATTTGACTATGTTGCATCCCAGGGATAAATTCCACCTGATCACGTAAGATCATTTTAATGTGCTGTTGAATTTGGTTTGCTAGTATTTTTTCTATTTCTGTGAAAAATGCCATTGGAATTTTAATAGGGATTGCATTGAATATGTAGATTGCTTTGGGTAATATGGACATTTTAACCACACCTCGAAGGTATCACCTACAATTTCTACTTACAGTTTTTTCAAGTTAAAAATCTAAAGTCACTTGCAAAGTTATCTGACTACAAACTCATTCTAGAATTTTATAATCTTCTTTTCACTCTTTTACAGTTGGCTTGCTTTCACTTAGTTCAAAGGCAATTATGTTTTAGTGGTTCAGCTTTACCAAGTCTTTCAAAACCATTAAACATAGCTATCACTTATATTTTTTACTCATATTCACTAGTTTATATAATATGGCATTAAATAACATAATTACAATAACAAACATGAAAGTCATAAATAAATTTAGAAATAAACACAATGGACTCTTGATAAGCCAACAGCTGAATTAGTGGGAACTAATGAGGATCATTGGTTAATCTAACAAACTGGTAGAGGCTGACAAGGAAAGCTTTGACTGTGTGATATGCAGAGGTACTGTATATTCATTTACCTACTTACTTATGGCTAATGTTTTTATATATTATACCCATCTTTTATATAGGTTAATTGATCATTCATGTTAGGAACCCATATTATTTATGCTCTTTGGATATTCCACACTATATTTTACATGTAGTTGGTGCTTAATTTATCCACATTCATACATAGAGCTAATGCTGCACTCATCTCTTCTCCACCCAGAGATGCCCTATTCCTCTTCAGTTATCACAACTCAAATATATTTGA
Source organism: Delphinus delphis (assembly GCF_949987515.2). Classification (NCBI taxonomy): domain Eukaryota; kingdom Metazoa; phylum Chordata; class Mammalia; order Artiodactyla; family Delphinidae; genus Delphinus; species Delphinus delphis. The sequence goes on along the minus strand of NC_082685.1, from coordinate 141,590,226 downwards.
AATCTAGCTTAAATTCTTCCTGGTCTCATATACGTTCCCCAGGATGCCAGTTCACATTGACCTGTTCAGATATGGCTCTTGAAATATGCAACTTTGCACTGGCTTCCTAATGGTCCTTAGATATATTATCTGCCAATTAGATTATAAATTCCCTGAGAATGGAATTGTGTTTATAGTTCCTTAGAGCCTCCCAGAATATAACTTCTGTGATGGATTCATGGTTGAAATCATTAATCACTTGCCAACTGAATAGCCCAAGGCAGTCACCTACTGGGTTTGATGGTACCAAGAAAAATGATTGTCCACTAAGGGTGAACTTGGCCATAGTTGAGGTGATCAAAATGCCACAAGAAAGGGAAGAAAACAGAAAAATATACCACCCTGTGGTATTATGACTTTGGATAAATTATTTTCCTTCAGTGTCCACGTGGGTAGAATGAGAGAATGGACTAGACAGTGACTCTAAAAGTTTTGGGATCATGATTATCTTTGAGAATCTGATAAGAAGCTGAGGACGCTTTTCTTAGGAAAATGAAGTTCACACATAGAATCTTGCACGTAATTTCTGAGAGCCCTCAGACACTTGGACCAAACAATCTCTAAGACTCCTGATAACCAGGCTGGATGCTAATACTGCCAGTGGTAATGCTTCCTCCCACCAAAATGAACCAGTGGGTGTTTTGATTACTTGAATCAGCTAACTGGGTTTTGAACAGTCACTGCTGACCGAATTGTATCTGTCCCACCTGAACTCCCCCACCCAACCACCTTCCAAAGGTGTCCTACTGACCTTCTGAGATATAGGATGCACCACCCAACCCTATCCCACTACTTGGAAAAGTTTTTGAGAGCCTGCCCTACCGGTGGCTGCCCGTCTTTACCTGGGACGGCTGCACTTTCTTAGGCTGCTTCTTCCCCTCTAGGCTTTTCCTGGTTGGGGAAATTGGGAGGCTAGTGTTGCTATGGTGATTTGACTGGCAACTTTGTAGTTAGGATGATTTTCTTTAGTGAAAAAAGATAAAGTTATTGTTTGAGGCTGAACTAAGACAATGCTTTTGCCTGATTCTCTCTCTCTCAACCTTGCCTTTGCACTTTTGTACCTCAAGAGACTCTAAAAACATTTAAATGCAAAACCCATGACAAAATCAGGGGCAAAATGTTAAAGGTTTTGGACTGGTATTCAATCTACATGAGCTTTCCTCTCTCACTGTATATAATGTAATTAAATGTTAATGATGTCAATCTCTTATTCGCTGAAAGCTTTCTTTCTTGCATTAAATGAGCAAATAGAAAATAATCTCTTTTTTTGTGGGGGATGGGAAGCTGTAATTTTTTACATGAAAATTGTTGCAGATATTTGCAGGTAGCCCTGGGTAGACAGTGGCACATTCTGAGAGCAGTGACAGGTCCTTTCCTCTATAAATGCCACAAGAGAAACTTAGCAAAGGATAACAGGAGAGTTTTATCTACAGATCATATCTTTCCTGACTTTACTGTTAGGCATCCCTGTGGCTTTCCTCTGTGAAGCGATTTTGTTCTAATTTCAGTTTGTAAATGTGTTTCCTTCCACTCACGAGGTTTTCTCTTTGATGACAAAGTTAGTTTACATGAGAAACCCATCTTTAGGGAAAGGATACCGAGAAAGAGAAAGGAGCCCTACATCCTACAGTGGACATGCTTGTGACCTCTGCTTCTCCAAACACATGAATTCTTGTGAGATATGGGCCCCATAAACTCCTCATCAGCACGGTGAGCCCAAGGAAGCATCTTTTGCTGGGCTTAAGGACTCCATCTAGCTTTCAACAATTCTTGCTAATGAAAAACTAGAAGAGCACATATTAGAGAAATCTGTGTACCATCCAGGCATCTCCTTTTAACAAAATGAGTCTTTACCTCCTTGCCTATTAAGTTGTTCGTAAAGGGCAAACATCAATATTTTTTGCTTCCTGCCTTCCTCTAAATATCTGTGAGCAGAGGGGTTTAACAATAGAAGAGCGGAGAGGTTGATTGGGGAGCAAACTGAAAGATGGAGAATCTCCCAATCCCTATCACCCCAATTTTTCATTCAGCATCAAGGATCTTCTTAATCTGATCTTCCCCCATCAACCCAAGTTGGTCTCACCATTTATCAGCTGTGTGACCTCAGGCAAGTTACTTACCCATTCTGTGCCTTAATTTCCTCTTCAAAGAAATGGGGGGGTGTTTAATATTAGTATCTACTGTATAGAGTAATTGTGAGAAGTAAATGAGTTAAACTATTAGAACAATGCTTGATACGCATTGAAGAACATGATAAATGATAGCTATTATTAGTTATTAACAAAACCTCTCCACTCCAGTTAGGCCATTTGCCTAACTGGAGGCCATTGTCCCCCAGCCACGCACAAACATTCCTAAATTTCATTTTGTAGTTCTTATTACCTGGAAAGCTCTCCTTTCTCCCTCCAACTAGGAAGTCCATCTAGAACAGCACTGGCCAATAGTAAATGCAAGCCTCTATGAAATTTTAAGTTTTTTGATAGGGGTATTTAAAGGGTAGTAAGAAACAAGTGAAATTAATTTCAATAAGAAGTATTTTTAACTCACTGAATCCAACATATCATCATTTCAACATGTAATCAATATAAATATTAATATTTTACACTTAAAAAAAATCCATCGTACACTTTACACTCACAGCACATCCCAACTCAGGCAAGCCGCATTTCAAGTACTGACTAGCCACGTGCGCTAGTGCTGCTGCATTGCAGCTCATGGGTGTAGAGTGAGCAGGTGGCCAGGGGTTGGCTGCCAGCTCTGTGAGGTGGGTACATCCCTCACATAATGGCTAATCCATGCTGAGCGTGTACAGTGTGATGCTGGTACCGAACCAAACTTGGGTCTGCTTGCCTGAGCGCAGGAAAGCCGACCTCCTGACACCGGGTTGTGGTGGAGGAAAGTGCAGCGTTCATTGCGGGGCACCAAGCATGGAGTCCAGGTAGCTAGTGCTTAAAAGATCCGAACTCCCCGAAGGCTTTCAGGGAGAGGTTTTTAAAGGCATAAGGGAAGGGGATTGTGGGTGTGTGATCAGCTCATGGACACTCCTCTGATTGGTTGGTGGTGAGATAATCGTGAGTCAATATCATCAACCTTCTGGTTCCAACCAGAACCATGTGTCTCTGAGCAGCAGACAGTTAACTTCTTCCACGTGGTGGGTGTTTCAGTTTCTGCAAAACAGCTCAAAAGATGTGGCTCAGAATATTATCTATAGCCCTTGAGGAGGCACTAAAGGTCCTTGACTTTGTTGAATGGCTAAACTATTATTATTTTGTCTTGTTTGACGTTATTTTTTCCTTTCTGCACTTTCTCATTTTTCTGATTAAATTTATTCTTTGACTAAAGTTTTTCTACAGGCAAAAGGCAGGCTGAGGACATTGGGAAGAGGGGGGCTCCTGTTCTGGGAGGGCCCCATAGGGTCCTGCTCAGTTACATTGCCAGGCACTGTGCTGGGATACAGAACTGATTTCTCCTTTATGACAGCCCTCTTAAGTAGGTACTTTTATCACCCCATTTTACGGATGAGAAACTAAGACTTAAAGAGGTGAAATAGCAGCTAGTGAGCAATAGAGGCAGGATTTGAACAGCTCAGCCCAGATCCAGAGTTTGTTCTCTTACCCCCTGTATGCTGTCCCCCAGATGGAAGCTGGACTTTTTTTTTTTTTTAATCCTTTTATTATTCTTTTTTAACAAACGGCCCCAGGGATAGGGGCCAGGGGAGGGGGGAGGAGGGGAAGCAAGGCCCCAGCCCCACAACCCTTCCCCACCCACCCCTTTCCCCCTTATATATTTATAATCTCTATACAAGCCCCAGGAGTTGGGGACAAAGGGCGCTCCCTCAGCGGGGTGGGGGCAATCCAGGCTCCTGTGCCCTTCGGGACGGCCCTTCTCGAGAAGGTGGTCCCGTCCGCTCCCAGGGCTTCGGCGTCCAGCACAGGGCATCCGGTGGGGAGGCCTGCTGGTAGAGGTCAATGCGCTGGCTGTGGAAGACTCCACTGTAGGTGGAAGGTGGGACCTTGAGATGGGAATTGAGGCCAGAGAAAGACCTTCCAGCTGGAGGAGTACGTGATGACCCAGGTCCCCCACGGTTGCTGTTCAGTTTTCGATAATCCTGGAATGACTTTAGTTCTACTGGGTGCAGCTCTGCTCGCCCCAAGCTAGGGCCGAAGGGCCTGGCAGGTGAAGGCAGCGCCCGCATAGCAGGAGCAGGCGGGGGCCGCACATCCAGGCTGGGGGGCCGCAGAGCAGGGCCCACAGGTAACAGAGAAAGGGGGGGGTCAGGCAGGAGGTGGCGCTGGTGGCAGGGAGCCGCAGTTCACCACAGGCAGCTGTGAATCCACCGTGGGGGGAAGCATCTGCTGGGAAGGGGCCCCGTAGGGGAGGAAGCCACTTTGGCCGCCAGGTTGCAGAGGAGAATAAAGATCTGAAGGGGATGGCAGATCCTGTCGCACCTGCAGCAAGGGTAGGTCTGGCAAAGGGCTGGGGCAGAAAGCTGGAGGGTGGAGGAAGGAAGGTGGAAGGTAGAGAACTCCTCCAGCTGGCAACTCCCCCAGCTCTGTTGCTTGCAGTGTGGAGAAATCCAGAAATTGGCCCTTGACAGCTACCCCAGAGGGCAGTGCCGAGGGGCTGTGATCTGCAAGGGTGCAATGAGGGTGTCCCTGGGCAGAAACCTCCGTCGTTGGGGTATAGCTGAGAGGCTGTGGCTCCCCCTGAAACCTGAGAAATGGGAGGCCCGGGGCTGCCATAGAAGACCTCAGGGTACAAGCATTGGCCTGATGAGCTGGTCTCTGGGCCACAGTGCCCGGAACCCAGGTGCTTGCATTGTGGCTCAGCTGAGGCAGAGACACTGGGGAACAGCTCTCAGTCTCGGGTGATGGGAATGGCCTCAGTGACTGATCCCATTAGCTCCTTCTCTGCTTTTAAACTGTCTCCCACCACTAGGCACAAGTCCGAGTCCATGTGAACATTCGGCAAGTTGGCACACTTGTAGTTTTGTGAAGAGTAAGAATGGCCGTGCTACAGAATCTTGTGGGGTTTTCCCATGGCAGTTCACGCAATTAGTCACCCTAGAACATTTATATTTGTTTATTTTGTGAACAGATTGTGCATAGATGGAATCTGTGCTCTCCTGACCCCTGGGAATGGGAACTATCAGGGGAAGGCTTGTTTACGAAACATCTGGAAGGCAGAGTCCCTCAAACCGAATTCCTACGTGGGGATCTTTTTACCACAGTCAAGGCCATGCAAGGAAAAGCGGGTGATCTTTAAACAGTGCTTAAAACTGGCCCTAAAAAGGATCTACTTTCTTTTATTGGCAAGGGCTTAAAAATCATGACCTGGCATTTCAAATCCAGATCACTTTTAGATGGGAAATGTTCACTCATTTTGATAAGTCTTGCTTGCAGAATTCAAACGCTGTTAGCTTACATAGCCAGCAAGCTTTCCTTCCCTCTGCTGTAACTGAACTACTGCTTCTCATTCTGTTTTGTTTTTTAATCAACAAAGGCCAGATTTTGACAAGAGTTGGACCTTAATCCAAGAGCAGCTCCAGATGGATTCCATGGTCATCAAGGGCCTCGATCCGGACACCAGCTACCAGTTTGCCGTGAGGGCCGTGAACCCCCACGGTCTCAGCCCCCGTAGTCAGCCCAGTGACACCATCCGAACCGCCCGTGAGTACTGCGGTCCTTCTGAAGGACAGACAGAAGTAGCTGCGTGGCTGGGATTGCCTCCTGAGGACCCACTTGACGGAGGTTGCTTAGCGCCCCGCAAAAGGGCAGTCTGGAAGGGGGTGTCCTCAGCCTTTCCTGCTGTGCTTTTCCCAGGTCTTTGGAAGTTAGAGGCCCTCCACAGGGCCAGGCTGCTTCTTTCTTTGTACAGGAGGTCAGCAGAAGGCTTATTTTTGCATTATCCTTAGGGAGTTTGAGGTCAGTTTTCTTTCATGGGTACAAAACAGATCACATACCAAGGTGATGTGCAGCCCCTGCCCCTTTCCATCTTTTGGACAAAATGGGTTCAGCTTAGCATCACAGGAGAAAAAATGCTGCTCCCAGACCCTTCAGGGTTATTCTTCACCGGCAAATCAAGGACGCTAAAGTACAATCAGCCCCTCTGAAGGATGGTGAAGGAGAATCCAAGTTGCTAACATGCCGATGTGTAGCTGGGGGTCTGTAGCATAGGCTCTGTCATAGTGCCTCTCTGGGGGCCTTGGGGAAGCTTGGGCCAGTTCGTCAAACCATCTGGAATTTTGTGAAAAGTCAGATTCAGATTGTGGTCTGGGGTTTCAGAAGCTCCCACACGATTCAAGAACTATATTTCGATTGCTTACTCCACCTTGCCAATCTGGCTTAGAAACCTTTGTCTTTTGGAAGCGGGAGGTACATGGACACAAACCTAGAACCCAGTGTCGTGGGGAGATCTCAGAACTGAACTGTTGACACTTCTTTTGTTTGAAAACTGTAATCTTTTCAATGTTGCCAGTAAATTCCTCCAGATTCTTGTGTCTGAAGAGCCCCATTACCATCCCTGGGTCTCTTCAGCCAGGAAAGGAGCTCTCAGAAAAGAAGCCTAGTTAGCACTGCCAGAGGCTTGCCTTGGCCAGCACAGAGCCCTGCGTTCATTCGTTAGCTGGTCCTTCTAAACTCCTCCCCTCTGCTTCACAGCAGCCCTACAGCTGACTTCCCTGCCCACCTGCTCTTTCCAGGGGTGGAGATTCACCAAGTTCCCTAAGTCCTAGGAATTTTGGCTCTTCTAAAACCAGCCCTTACCCTAACCTTGAATGTTAGGATTCCATCCTTCAAATTGAATTGTTGCGGAATATGGGGATGTAGTGAGTCCACACCACCGCCACCGCCCCCACACACACACACCTACATACACAGTAACTACCATCACCCAACAATTGTTTCACTGCTCTTCTTTAGAATTTAGAAGCTACAACTCCCCATTCATGTGGCAAGGGATGAAGCTCCTTCTTTCTAGAAGAAATGTTAACAATTTTATTTCAAATCAAAGGAGGGCCACCTTCCACTCTTGCTGGATGAGATCTACTCTGTAATCTTTGGTTAAGCTTTGTGATGCGTGGCCAAAAAATGGGGCAACAGTAGCTGAGGCAGGCCTCAGGATCTGACTGTGTTTTGAAACACGTTAGTTTGTCTTTTTGTATTATAAACCGAGCAGGCACTCTGTGCTGTGTGCCTACCCACCCTTCCCCAACACTGAACTCCTCCGCTCCCATTTTGTGAGCTGCCCCATGTTCACTTCTTTCCTTCTATCCCCTAGTATCTCCTTCTCCACAGAGGCAAGAAAGTGCAAAAAGGATGAGCTCTAACACCTCAGCCGGCCCTGGACGTAGATGTGGAGACTGGAGTCAGGGGAGGGGGCGTGGAGGGGCATCTCTTGAACTTTTTCTTTTTAAACTGAAACACTAGTCTGGTCTTGGAGTTTCTGAGAATTATTTCCCCTTTGGTAGATGCCAGCTCTGTGAATTAAGTGGGATAAGGTATGTGAAAGTGCTTTTCAGATATGTAACATGTTGTTCCAGTTGGTCTCCTTTGTGAAGTAAAATTTATCCTTTCAAAGTAATTGTGTGCAGGGGATGTGGCTGATTCAGTGAAAACTCTCAATTATGAAATATTCTTAAATAAGTCAGATTTAACTGTTTATATATATATGGTTACTCAAATCAGGGTAACAGAAATAGAATTTATTAGATAGCCTGTTTCGTGAATATATAAGAATGTGCTGTCATTGGCATTTCCATTGTGATTTTTTGGCCATGATCATTTCTAATGTTTTAGAAAAACCTGCATTCTGGCAAATTCACACTTCTTATTCTGCTCTTTGTCTAGACTATTATTCTACCTCCAAAACCCACTTTTCCATACATAAAAATGCCTAATTACCAAATAGCCCTTATTGGAATTATAATAAATTCTGAACATCAGAGCTACCGTTGGGAAAGGCTCCTACGAGCCGGCCGCATCTCGAGCACTTACCTGGGAAACCCCTGTGCCAGAGGAATTGTATCCCTTTTTTTAAAAAATAGATTTTTAAAAATTGAGTCTTTGAAAGATTACATATTTTCCCAAGAATAATCATTGTAAAGGCAGGATTTGAACTTGGGTTTGGCTGACTGCTAAACCACTTCCCTGAGTGAGGTTCAAATTAAAGAATGTTCTTCTAGTGCGACATGGCATGAGAAAGGTAAGGTTCGCAGTTAAATAAAGTACAGGGGACAGTCCTTGTAGAATCTATGGACTAAGGAAGTTCTGACAGCACAGAACAAGAATTTTAAGAATTTTTTTTCTTTTAAACCCTGTAAGGCGTATTGCACCTACCAAAAGGTGAGTAAAACTTACTTACAGGTCTGAAATGCTACCAGCAAGCATCAGTGTAGCCCTGGTGGTTTACAGCTGGTAGCCCTTGTGACTGGTTAGACCCAAGCCAAGAAGTTGTGAAATATTTTGAACACTTCCTGAAGGAATTTGTGAGATGAGCATTTCTACATGTTGGGCTCCCCCTTTCTCCTAATTCCTACTCCTCGCAACCTCCGGGTCCTTCCTTCATGGATGTTTTGTGGGTTGATGCTCCCTGAAGCGTGAACCTCAGGACAGTTGTCAAGTGCACTACCAAGGTGCAGCGGGCTCGATGGGAACCCTCGGATCGCACCCCAGACACTGCCGCTCGCTGAGCTCCTCCGTCACCTGTTTTAGACTTGCATCCACCTCCTTTCATAAAAAGTATAACACATCACCTCTAGTTACTCACAGAGCATTGACTTCCCCTGGACCTATTAGCGCCCGACCCTGTTAGCAGACCTCGGGTGCTGTGTGTCTGTAGTTACTGAAAGCCAGGGCCCAGTGTTTTCCTTAATTGGTGCTCAGCCTGAGTGAGGAAGAGGGTTTTGATGGCTTCGCCGGGGAATTGTGAGGTGTGTTCAATGTCCACATCGTACCTCAGCTCCATAACCTTACAGGTAGAAAGGGAAGGAAAAATGAAGATGTTTTAGTGTCCAGATCCTCTGCTGAGAACTAGATCATTTCAGACCTTGACTAATAAAGACGCTACCCCGTATTGACTCCCATCCTCTCAGCAGAGATTTTCCACACATGTCAGCACCTCTTCTCTTCCTCTAAGGAAATACGAGAAAGACAAAGATCACGATTCCTCATTCTTTACCCCATTCTACTCTACTTTTTTTCTTCCAGAAAGAAATGCCAACAACATTATAATTTGCCTATTATTCCATGGCATTCTATTTTCCCTTGGTTGATCTTATAAATTAGCCAATCAGAACGGGACTGGTGGAGCCTCACGAACACAGGGGCACGTATGTGGCTTTGTAGTAAGACACGTATTCGCCCCGTCTGGTGGTCGCTTATCCTCTGGGATCCAAGCTTAGCTTGATCAAGAAGGATGGAACAAGTAATAAGGGATATGAATTGTAAATAATAGAAATGGCAGAAGTCATGTGTTTTCTTTCTTTTTCCCAAAAACAAATGAAATGAAATGAAAAATCACTCATATGTGTAACCCTCTCTAGGATTACATAACCTTCCCTGGGTATGGAACTTGGTCCTACACCCTAAAGCATTTAATTTCTCGTGTTCTAGCCTCATGATATAAACAGAGAAAGAACCAGTAAGTTTTTCACTGAAGTGAAATTGGTATCCTCAGGGAAGTCCCCAGTAGAAGGTGTTCTTTTGTTCCCAGCAAAAGTCATTTTGCTCCTTTCTGCCTGAGGGCTTTTGTACCTGCTGTTTCCTCTACTTGGAACTCTCTCTCCCCAATCTTTCTATGTCCCTATGACCTCCCTCCCTTTCTTCTTTTATATCATAGCTCAGATGTCACTTCCCCAGACAGGCTCCCCTAAACTTCACACAGTGTCTCCTCAGCCCGTTCCCAGCTTTGCTATGGCCCTTGCACTGCCTGAAATTCTTTACTTATCTGTCTCCCCCCTTCAGTATAAGCTCCATACTGGAGTTGGATCGACCCATTCAAGGTTGTGTTCCTAACACCCTGTACAAAGTAGGCTCTCAATAAAATATTGATTGAGTGCATGAATGACTGAATGCGACTTCACAAGCCAAGAACCTGTGACTGCTTTGGTGGCTGGATAACTTTCTACTGCCACTGTCTGGGAAGTTTGAAGAGAAGATGTGAGGAGAAAGTTGGCCTAGAGACCCACCAGGTCAAAATTAGGTTTGCCCATTGGCAAGGTTTATAGGCAAAGTCGAGCTCCCAGAATTGCAATGAGACACAAGTAAGAACAAATTAGAGTGAAAGAGGGAGAGAAGAAGGAAGGAAGGAAGGAAGGAAGGAAGGAAGGAAAGGAGGAAGGGAGGGAAGGAGAAAGCAAACACAGGGAGTTTAAGTTCAAGGCAGTAAGGACGGAAAAGAGGCCTTTGAGAGAGATTTCAGTGATCAATAGAGTTCCATTTGCTAATAAGAGGTTGAGGAAGGGAAAGACATTTCCCAACTCTTTCGAATCAAGCCCTTATTTTACCACTGTGTTCTTTTTTTTAAAATTTTTCCATTATGAAGTATGATCATTTTTATAATTGAAAAGATGATGGATCTGAAGACTTAGGAAGCTGGTTAAGGATATTATTACACTGATACTTTCCATTTTCCTATTAGCAGTAAATTTTTGAAACCCTTATTTCGTTTTGAATTTTATTTTTTTTTATACAGCAGGTTCTTATTAGTCATCAATTTTATACACATCAGTGTATACATGTCAATCCCAATTGCCCAATTCATCACACCACCACCACCACCCACAGCTGCTTTCCCCCTTGGTGTCCATAGGTTTGTTCTCTATATCTGTGTCTCAATTTCTGCCCTGCAAAACGGTTCATCTGTACCATTTTTCTAGGTTCCACATATATGCATTAATACACGATATTTGTTTTTCTCTTTCTGACTTAATTCACTCTGTATGACAGTCTCTAGATCCATCCACATCTCTACAAATGATCCAATTTTGTTTCTTTTTATGGCTGAGGAATATTCCATTGTATATATGTACCACATCTTCTTTATCCATTCGTCTGTCGATGGGCATTTAGGTTGCTTCCGTGACCTGGCTATTGTAAATAGTGCTGCAATGAACATTGGGGTGCATGTGTCTTTTTGAATTATGGTTTTCTCTGGGTATATGCCCAGTAGTGGGATTGCTGGATCATATGGTAGTTCCATTTTTAGTTTTTTAAGGAACCTTCATACTGTTCTCCGTAGTGGCTGTATCAATTTACATTCCCACCAACAGTGCAAGAGGATTCCCTTTTCTCCACACCCTCTCCAGCATTTGTTGTTTGTAGATTTTCTGATGATGCCCATTCTAACCAGTGTGAACTGATACCTCATTGTAGTTTTGATTTGCATTTCTCTAATAGTGATGTTGAGCAGCTTTTCATGTGCTTCTTGGCCATCTGTATGTCTTCTTTGGAGAAATGTCTATTTAGGTCTTCTGCCAATTTTTTGATTGGGTTGTTTGCTTTTTTAATATTGAGCTGCATGAGCTGTTTATATATTTTGGTGATGAATTCTTTGTCCATTGATTCATTTGCAAATATTTTCTCCCATTCTGAGGGTTTTCTTTTTGTCTTGTTTGTAGTTTCCTTTGCTTTGCAAAAGCTTTTACATTTCATTAGGTCCCATTTGTTTATTTTTGTTTTTATTTCCACTACTCTAGTAGGTGGATCAAAAAAGATCTTGCTGTGATTTATGTCAAAGAGTGTTCTTTCTATGTTTTCCTCTAAGA